>NC_081407.1:3909324-4226885 GCF_030272615.1 Cryptomeria japonica | reverse complement strand
CCACTAGACCTGGCATTAGTTTTGCTATTAGCTACATCTCTCGCTTCATGACAGCCCCAAAAGCTGATCATTGGATTGCAGCGAAGCGAGTATTGCGATATGTGAAAGGCACTTCCGACTATGGCATTCTGTATAGCAGGTGCAACGATCCAAAGCTGATTGATTATATTGACTCAGATTGGGCAGGATTAGTGGATGACAAAAAATCCACTTCTGGGTGCGTATTCGGTTTGGGTATTGGTGCGGTCACTTGGAGCAACAAGAAGCAACAGGCCGTGGCTCTTTCCTCGACCGAAGTTGAATATCGGGGAACAATCAAGGCCACATGTGAGGCAATTTGGCTTCGAAGGATGCTTTTTGACATGTAGATGTCGCAAGTAGGTCCTTCTCCCTTGTATATTGATAATCAAGGGGTGCTCAAACTGGCCAAAAATCCTTACATGAACATACCAAGCATGTCGAGCTTCATTGTCATTACATCCGCAAGCTGGTAGAAGACGGATCGGTTCAGTTGCACTATGTTTTGAAAGCGGATTGGATTGCAGATATTCTCACCAAGTCTTTGAGCCCGGATAAGTTTGTAAAATTCAGGGGGCAACTTGGTGTTTTTGATAGATTGACCATTAAGGGAGGGTGTTCGAATAATAATTCTATGTATTGTTAATGGTCAAATTAGTGTTGTTAGACATCTTAAATGTCTACAGTAGCAGTTAGTTAGTTTAATTAATAGCTACAATATTTTTCATTTCTATAAATGTAATCTTTCCTTTAGTTACTAGATAACTAAGTTTTTACCAGTTCATTTTGCTGAACATACAACACCTGAAACATCGCATGTTGACGATATTTGAATATCGTTGCCTTGATCAGATTGATTTGGGCAAGACCTCTCCTACAGGTCTCAAGGTTTTCACGATTTTTTTCCTAAAAAATTGTTTGTCCGTTTTTTTATTTTTTCCACAAAAAATCATGGGAGGGTTTTGCTTGATTTTTTCCTAAAAATCAGGGTTTTGCTGCGCGACATTTTAGGGTTTTCACGATTTTTCATGATTTTTTTCCTCAAAAATTGTTTGGGTTTTGTGTTGGGTTTTCACGGTTTTCTCCTCAAAAATTGTTCTCAAGGTTTATAATTTTTTTCCTCTAAAATTATCATCTGTAATTCTTGATGTTCGCGTGGGATTTTGGTTATCTAATTTTTATTGTTTTTTCCACAAAAGCGATGATTTGTAACCTCAAATTTCTTGGTTTTTCGATTTTCTCCTCAAAAACGTGAATCTCTTTTGGAGGGTTCCTGATTTTAGGGTTTGATAGTTTTTTGCTCAAAAATTGTGCTTTGTTGCAGTCAAGTTTGGGTCGCACTTGGAGTTGCTAGGGCGAACATCTGCAACCGTGGTATCTTGCAGTCTGTTTTGGAGTTGCTGGAGAAAACAATGCTCAATATTCTTCTGCAAAAGGGTTTGCCGATTTTTCCTCAAAATCATGGTTTCAGGCTTCTATAATTCGCGTGTGACAACTCTATAATTTGCGTGTGAGGGTTACACCAGTCATCAAGAATCAGCTATTCTTGGTTATTAACACTATGCAGAATCAGGGAGGGTCTCTGCAGCAACAAAGTGTTCTTGTGTTTGTGATCAAAAGACCTGCAATGTCTTCTGTCGCGTACTTAGTTGATACAATGACCATTAAGGGAGGGTATTAAAATAATTAATTTTTTTAGTCAGTTACCTTTTTAGTGGTTTTATTAATGGTCATTTAGTTAGTCATTTAGCTTTTTAGTTTGTCATCTTAGTTGTCGGGTACTTAGTTGATACAATGACCATTAAGGGAGGGTATTAGAGTAATTAATTTTTTTAGTCAGTTACCTTTTTACTGGTTTTATTTATGGTCATTTAGTTAGTCATTTAGCTTTTTAGTTTGTCATCTTAGTTGTCGACTTATTTAGCTTTTTGCTTTTTAGTTCGTTAAGTGAAACTATTGCTTCTTTTATAAGAACGCATAGTTTGCTTTTTAGTTTTCAGCTTTTTAGCTTTGTTTAGCCTTTTAAGCTTTAGTTTAACGGTTCGTTCTTTTTAGAACACCATCTTGTAATTCCTTTATATACGCTTGTATATTCGTTATTAAATAATTCAATATCATTCGATTATTGATTCAATTATTTTTCAAATCACACATGTGAAACATGGCGCTTATTATTTAATGTACCTAACTTCAATTCCTATCAGTTAAAATTCAAAGGAGGACTTGTCCAAAATTTTGTAATTATTTTATTGGCCAAGAAGGATATTGTTGTAACAAACACTAATTAGGGTTTAATTGTATAATCTCGGCCATTGATTTTAAATCAATCTGAGCCCTTCATTGTAACAAGGATATCCATAAAAGGCTTAGTCTTTTCATTGTAAAGGTTAATAGTTAGAAGTTCATAATTAGGAAGCAAGTAACAATAGAGTAAGAGGAAAGGAGATTGTTGCCAATGCTTCTTGTAATAAACATACTTTCTTCATTGAAGTTATGTCGAAGTTCGTGTTCTATTTCAACTTGTTGCATGGTATCTACTTCTCATAGCATAGATTTTTAATTAAATGAACAAAAGACCTTATTGTTGATAAATGGTGAACCTATGTTCATACCACTTGGAGTTTGTTGTTTGCAAATTGCAAGTGTGTGGTTAGATTGAATTTACTCAAAATCTTAACTTCAATTGCTATATGCTCATTGTTCATGGTGTTGGTTGTAGATCACAATCCTACTATTGAGAGGGGGGTGAATCAGTAGTAGATGCAGATTTTTTCAACTTTAGTGCAATTAAAATTTTTAATCTTCAAACTGAAATCTGAAAGTATCAGTAACTGAAACAAAACGTAATGCAACCACACTTGAAACAGAGCACAAGATTTTACGTGGAAACCCAAGATGGGAAAACCACGGTGAGAAATGCTGCTAGGATCTACTGTCCTAATCCAGCTTTACAGTTAAGAGAATTTAAAAACTTTTAGGGCACCAACCCAAGGAATCACCAAACCCCTTAATCAAGCACCAACTTTTCAAAAATCTCAGCTTGAATGTCCGAGCACCAGCTCAGTCTTTCTACAATATTAACTTTATGAACAACACAATTACGTCAATATTACTGATTCAACTATAATTTCATCATATTAACAACAGTAAAAACATAAAATCAGACTGTTATGATCTGATTGTTTTCACCCTTCAGATGAACCTTTTGAAGTGTGACTTCTTAGTTCTTAAACACAAAGGCCTGCAAAACTGAATAGATCTCGAACTGATTGCAAACTGTGATAATATATATGTATCTTTAGAAGAGTATGTTGTCAAAACAATGATATATAAAATTGTAATCAAAGTTACACTTGATCTGAAATCTTCCTCTGATCTGAACCTTGTCACCAAACAATCTGAATTGGCAAATTAATTTCCAACAAGATGAATATAATACCGAGAGTGTAATCTGAGACACAAGTTTCTATCACCAACTTCTTGAACAATACAATGGGACAATAGCAAAAATTGTTATACCTGATTGTGTTTTACCCAGTCATAGCACACAAACCTTCCTGTCATGGCATCTACTTGTTATTGCAATACCCATTCACTGTATAACTCTCAGTCTTTGTCGTACAATGATTATCACCAGCCTGAATCAAAAGACTAAGAACATATTTTTTCTTTTTAACCGAACTACTCACACACGTCTTCACAACTAATATTCATCATCCTCATAGTGCAATCTGATCTTCTATTAATAAGTGTGTCCATCAAATGAGTAGTTAAAAAATAGTTACATACCTAATCCAATGGGTTGTAACTACCAACCAATTCATGAACTGCCTTTCTAATGTTGGATATAGTATTGCATGATTTCCTCTTTAGTTGTCATTAAGTAGTCTTTAGATTGCAATAGAAAACTCTCTCAGCTATACACGTGGCTATCAAACTGTTTTATTTAGTTATATCAAACTTCTAAATATATTAGCATTTATACACAATTCGAAAGACAAGTCTGACATAGACTTTCAAATCTGAACTTGATTATAATACACAGCCTGAACCATATGCAGTCAGTCTGAATCAAATGTTATGCAGAGTCAAACGTATTCAACCATTGCATTGGCTTTGAAGATAAGCTCATCCAGATCGAAGGTTAAGATAATGTCATTTTGTTGTATTTTTAGTATTAAAACTACTGTTAACATTATCAATATTGGTCTGAAATCACAGGTACTTTACAAAACAGTTCACAACAGCAACCAACTTCAATACAAGTAAAAATTGTAATCATCATCAAACCAGTCAGGGTTGTGCAATTTGACATCAATGACAAGTATACCAACATTGGTGTACATTGGTGATATGAAAATCATTTGCTTGTCCCTAGGAGATTGCACCATCTTTGTGTAGTTGCTCTCACATGGCGAAACAAAGGTTGGTTTGGTTGCACCAAGTCAACAATGGTTTCTTACTGTTTACCTCACTGGGTAAACAGGAAGAATACAGAAACTGAACAGCAATGCACAATGCTATTACAAAGGAAGTACCAGAATAAGCTTTCCATTAATGTCAAAAGATGTTCATATTATAATCTGTCGTCCACATTCCATGTCCTCCAACACCTGGAGGTGGTACAATATATGACAGCCGAAGGGGTGCGACACAACCGTCGCAACTCCAACTACCTACCCGTCGGCTAACTAACTGACCGCCGTAACTCATTATTACCGACGACAACATAAACATAATATACCAACATAACATAATGATTATTCCCGTCAACATCATCCCCCCCAAGAAAAGAAGTCGACTCCGACGACTTAATACAAAATAGAGATGAACGGCAGGAACTACTGACGCCAGTCGGGCCCGGATCTTATACACTTGTTGCGTCCTCGCCTGAAAACCCTTTTCTGCTACCATCTGATGCTCAAGTGCGGATTTCACCAATATTGCTTCCTTTGCCATCACAGTTCTCCTGGGCCTAACCCAAACTTGTCTGCAAAACACGTTTTTCAGTCTCAGCTTCCACCAACTGCTACTCAAATGATTCTGTCTCCCTAGCCAATTTGTCCTCGATAGCCACCCGTGCTGCTCTCTTGGCATCCAACTCCTGGGTACGCTGAACTAAGTCTCACGCGACTATTGCCTCCAACCTGGTGGTCAGCTCCTCCCGAGCCCTCTGTGCATCCACCAAGGCAACCTCACGTCCAGCCGAGACATACTCCGAGTTCCTCAAAGCGTACCAGTCATGCCTGGAGGTGGCCACAATCCGTTGGCACAAATGCTAGGAGCCAACTCAAATCCTCCATCACACTCCCCAAAGGCTAAAAACTGAACTGAATAACTCCCTGGTGTCATACAACTGCGCGGACCTGCAATGCCTTCCCTCAAACTCTGTTTGTTCGCAACCTCCAAATCCGTCTCCCTCTACGGCTTATGGCTTCCCTGCCAATGCTTAGCTGTGGGCTTCTTTCGCACAATACGAACAACCACAACACTTCCCGTGGTCTTTTGTAGCTCAAAATAAACTGGGGGTCTGGGGGCAACGCCCCCAGCGGGGTCGAGGGGCAGCGCCCCTGCGGGGTCTGGGGCAGCGCCCCTCGCGGGGTCGAGGGGCAGCGCCAATTTACAACCTTTAGAACCCCACGAAAGTCCATGGCGCGCATCATTTCTGTGATATTTTATGATGTCAAAACCCTTCTTCTACACTCCAATATTTTCAGTGTCCAGGCTCCAGATGTCAGCAAATCATTTTAAATCTGGCCGTCGTCGTTTTTTTTTTTGAAGGGCACTGTAATGTCCCCGATGGCTACCCGGCCATACAACCTCCCTATACGGTCAACAACAGCATTGGCACCTCCGATCGTGCGGCTGCTTGGTCTACCTGTGGCGGTCGGCCCGTGCTTTACCCTTCGCATCACGTGGTGGCGTGCTGGTGCGGTGTTCGGCGTCTTCTTCCCTTTACCCCTTGCTGTGCGGTGATGGCGGTGTGCGGGGTTGTTTTGTTCTTCGTCGCGGTGGCGTTGTGCGGTGTCTTTGATGTCTTGGCTTGGTGACCGCCTTCGGTGGCTCCCACCGCACGGTGTGACCACCACACGATGGTGCCACCGTCGGTGGTTCCACCACACGGTGGTGTCACCGTCGGTGGTTCCACCGCACGATGGTGCCACCGCACGATGGTGCCACCGCACGATGGTGCCACCGTCGTGCTTCCACCGCACGGTGGTTCCGCCGTCGGTGATGCCACCGTCGGTGCTTCCACCGCACGGTGGTGTCACCTTGTCACCTTGGTCCCACTGTACGGTGGCCATTTTCCCCTTCTTTTTCTTTTTTTTTTCTTTTTTTTTGACCGTACGGTCGCTGTCGTATGACCGTGCGATTTTTTTTCTTTTTTTTTTTTTTTTTAAAGTTGTCTAGAGAGTCTTCGGCTCGGGTCCCCTGTCTTTGGGATCGCCCTTCATTCTTCTCGGTTTTTCTCGCCCAAAAGTCTCCTGCTTTTGTCCTGTGCCTCTCAAGTCGCTTGCCCGGCCTCTTAGGTCCCCTTCCATCCTCTTGGGTCCCCCTTCAGGCTCTCGGGTGTCCGTCCGGCCTCTCGGGTCCCCTGCGCGCTTCGCGTGATAGGGTTTCAATTTAAACCTATTGGTGGCAAGTTTATTTTCCATGGCCATCCGAAGACCTGGAACCACAAATTCTATAGGGACCACAGTCTCCTTCCCGTACATAAGAAGAAGAAGGATAATAAAGATTTTGAAGGCTACGGCCTTCCACACAGGGTTCCAATCGTTGCCGACACTCTTCGGATTATTTACGTCGCCAGGGTTTGGGGCGTCTCCTTCCAATATTCTCTGTATTCTGGAGGATATTAATCTGGCTCCTCTCCTTCGACGCTTAATACGTTACAGGAGGGTGAGAACATCTCATAGTCCTCCTGCTGCCAATGGAACAATCCATTTAGTGAATCTGTGTCATCCTCCGAACAGCAACCTCCGATTTTTAATATGCCTTCGGCATCTGGGTCCATCCTCTCTCTCCCTTCGTCTCGTGGGTCATTTTCCCTCTCGGATTCAGATCCCGAGGAAGAGGCAAGTTCCTCGCCCACCAACTGTGTCCGGAGATCAATAGTGAATTTCTTACCTCCGCTCTCCATCGAGAGTGTATTCCGTTTCCAGTTGTGGTTTGCTTTCGCTGCCACCAACCATCCTCTTCCAAGTATGGCGTCATACCCTTTCTGTTTCAATGGAATGACCACGAAGTCGAGTACAAAAGGTTGTGCACCCACGGTGACTTGCTGTGCCATCAACATGCCGAGGGGTTTAATCCTGTGCTGGTCTGCACCTAGCAGATTAAACGTAGGTGGCCACAGAGTGGGCTTTCCTAGCTTTTTCTATGTGTCCTCCGGAAGGACATTTACTTCGGAACCGCCGTCTACTATAGTATCTGTCAGGATGGTGCCCAGGATGCCCATCTCCACCACGGCTGGGTGTCGGCCATTGTTGACGGTAAGTACAACTGGATTTGTTGCCGAGCTTCCTAGTATGGGAGCGTCCATGTCTCTCGGTTTGGGTTTATCAACCTTTGTGCCCAACAACATTGTCCCCAATTGCGGTATGGTGTGTAGGAGGTCTTCCAGTTTCACAGGTACCTCCATTTGGAGCATCTGCCGTACAATGTTCCTCTCCGCGTCTGTGCAGTAGGGTCCAGATGAGTCGTGTGTCTCTCCCCGTCGGGCTTTCATGGCCCTTTCTATTTCCTCCCTTGCCTCCGTCATTCTCTGCTTCTTCGTGCGGGGATGGGGGTATCGGGCTTCCTTTGCCTGCCCTTGGGTAAGAGCAAGGATGGCTTCTTTACCCCGTGTGTTGCCTTCGATATCAATCAGATTGGCCCCTACACCAGACTTCGGACAATCGGCATCTTCATGGTCACCGGGGCCACACCACCGACATAGCTTTTGAGCGGTGTCATTGTTATTACACTCTCGTGCGTAATGACCCCATTGATTGCAAGCCCTACATTGAATCATCGGGCGTCCCTTCGCATCGTATTGGACCCTGTTTCTGGTGGAATTATTATTATTCCCCCGTCCGCCTTGTCGGTTTCCTCGGTAGCCTCCGGAAGATGCATTATTGTTTGAATCCGATGTGGAGGGCTGCTCATGTGCAAAGAGCACTTGCTGGTTACGTGCCTTCAGATTGTATGGGCATTCCTTCGTAGAATGTCCCATGATCTGGCAGATGTCACAGAATGCCTTCTTGGGACAGACACCCTTTGTGTGGCCGCTCTCCTTACAATCCGTGCACCACAGTTCATCATCCTTGCTTGTGGTCCCCTTCATTGTCTTAAACTCTTTTAACATCCGTTCCATATCCTTCTGAAGGGCCGTGACTTTCTTCTTCGGCTTCTCATCACTGCTACTCTCTTCTTCCGACGTATCATCTTCAGAGGATGACGAAGATCTATTCTTCTTCTTTTTGGCCGTCTTATTTTCACTTTCCAAGTCCATGGCCCGATTGTATGCATCATCGTAGGATGTCGGAGGCACAATTTTCATCTTTCGTCGTAGCTTAGGGTTCAGACCCTCGACAAACCACCGCTTCTTTAAGCCATCAGCCGGTTGGCTTTCCATCTTTCCGACTAATTCCTTTAGCCGGCGGCCATATGCCCGTACGGTCTCCTTCTTTCCTTGCTTTGTTCCATAGATTTCGGAGACTATCTCATTATCATCTCGGAGAAGCCGAAATTCCTTCTCGAATGCTTTCTTCAATTCATCCCACGTAGTTACCCTGGTTTTATCCAAGTCTGAATACCAGTCAATAGCCACTCCTCTCAGTGTGGCGGGAACTGCTTCATCCATTCATCCTGGTCAGTCACCCTGTTGGCTGTCCAGATGGTTTCGCAGGTACGGCAATGCCGTGCGGGATCATCTTTGCTATCCCCGTTGAATTTGGGCAACTTCTGTTTGGTCGCCATTGATGGAAGTCGTCCACTTGGAGGCGGTTGTGGCCGTGTCTGCCCTCCGGCGCTGCTCCCTCCGATGCCGCTGATGTCTCTTTGCCTCTTATTTTCCAAGCAATTTAGAATTGATCCCACATTCCAGGATTTCATAAATGTAAGTCCCCTTGTGATTCCAGAAAATCATATCATAAACACCGAGTCTATACACAGCATTTAAGTCGCAGTGTTCTCATTGTAAACCTTGGAGTCATCTCATTTGATCATGTTGTATAGCATATGAGGTTTCTTTGTTCAAGGGAGGATAGAATACCTTTGTAATGTCCCCAATTTGAAATATAATTTAATAATAAATAATGACAATAATATTAAAATACAAAAGAATAAAAATAAAAATAAAATTAAAATATAAATAATATAGTTAAATATAATTAAAATTTAATTAAGTTAATGAATGGTCAAAAGACATGGAAGGAAAAGTTGTGACTCCCTCAAACATAATTTATAAAAGGGAGAAGAGAACCTCATTTGAGAAGGGGGAGAATTTGGAAATGAGAAGTGCAGATTTGATTTAAATAAGAAGTGCAGATCTGATTTTGGAAGGTTGTGTCCCTTTCAAAGGGCAGAAATAATGAAGAGTTGCACTCTTTCAAAGGGTGCAAATGGTGAAAGGGTGTGTCTCTTGCCAAAGGGCATACATGATGAAGAGGTGTGACCTCTTTCTCACATTGAGAGATATAAAGGGAAGGAATCAAAAGCATCTAGTGACATCACCATAGATCAGATCAGATCAGAATTGTTATTAAGTTACAGGCAGTAGCATCCTTGTTCTTGGTGGTATGCATGGGGATGTGCCGAATATGTACGCTTAATATATGAAGCCTGATAATGTTGTTATGCAGAATTTAGTAGTAATATCAATATAGACTACAATATGTAGGAGACATTACAAAGAGGTGCGATTAATAATTGTATAAAGAAAGATAAATATTAAGGACATGGGATGTGTCTCTTACCAGGGGAGTTATCTTTCCAAAGACATCATATAAAAAGGAGAATTTCAATGCAACACTCCATAGCATATCATATTGGGTGACTTGCCAAGTATGTGGAAGGTAATACAAAATTGAACTGCCAACACAGAAGGGACATTGGTGCATATACAGTGGCCAATTCTATAAATCGTCTCCAATGTTATTTCAGGGATACTTTAAGGATGAAGGAGTATACTGGGGCAATTCTGTCATTTATAGCCTTTGAAGATTAAGTAGAGAGTGAGAACTATCATCACGAAGAATCTATTTTTCTAATCTGCTGGCTCTGCTGAGTACTAATGCAGTTTTGATTTATAACATTAAGACATATTTGAAATATACAAATCAGTGAAAATTATCGAGATAAGTTCCATCTTCTAAACTACTCTTAAAATTTTAAATTAAATATTATAATGAAATGTATTCATTTCTGGTAAAATTATGTTTATTAATTACAATTCTCACTTTATTTTAAAAAAATTGATGTCTCAGGGATAAATTAAGGCAAATTCCAAATGAGGACATTACAACCTTGGTATTTTATTCTATGTTTGAGGTGTATAAAAAACACATCAACAGGATCTAATGGCAGCTTGAACAATCTTCAATATGGAGAAAGACGTAAGATTTGGATATTTTTTTATCAAACCCAAGGAAGTTGATAAATGAAGTTATGAATAAGAAAGAATAATTTTTGGGATATCTCTATTCAAGTTTCATACGAAATCTCCTCTCACATGTTACAAATGCTTCTAGTTCCATATTTTAAAAGCCTATTCATGCAAGCCCTGTATGCAGATTTATACGTCTGTGGCTAAGGATTATGGAGTCAAGAAACAGATGGCATCAGAACAGAGGAGTTGACAATATTGGAGATTAGGTTTTTTGTGATGTCCCCATCTTAGTTTAAAGCTAACCTTTAATAAGTATACGTTCAAGGGTGGCAGTCCCGAATCTCTAAGTAGTTATAGTTTAGGAATAAAGATTAGAAAGTGTGAAGTCTTATAAATAAGATGGTTTCCTTATCACTAGTTTTCTTATCCATTAGAACAAAATAAAGGCAAGAAGATTAACAACATCAAATACTTTGATGGATACAAGTACTAGATCAAAGAATCATGCAAGGGAAGAGAAGTAGTAGTCATTACCCCAATTAGAAGAGCTTTCTGTGATAGGTCTTGTACACCTACAATACAATAGTTAGCATCATAGCCTAAATCATAAAGACTTGCAAGCATCCAAGCTCATATTGTCACGAAGATGACCTTGCTGAATAGCCATCTTGCACAAACATGATCATGATCCTACAATTGATTTCATTGATCAAACACGGTCAATATAACCAATAATAGATGCACAATCTATTATGCCTAAGATGACATTTTGACATCATCATCAAGACAACCTAAAGATGGTACACATGGAAGCAGCAACAATAGGAGTGATGCCAATCATATCTATACATTCTTCATCATCTCTGCCAACAGATTTTATATCAAAGAACTTGATAATAGTTTACATTCAATCTGAAGGAGTATATCCATAAGATGATAATCAGGTTGAGGATACAATGTTTTTATCAGCATTATATCCTAATGAGTAGACCAGCTATTCAGAGGTAGCAATTGACAATGATAATTGGATTCCCTGAGTAATGCCAACTTCAGAATATCGAACTATAGAATGCTCCAATATCCTCTGATTATCAAGGATATCAATCATCCCAAGCATAGTGCTATATGACTAGAAATGATAATGACAACATTGAATTTAATCTCAACAAACCAATTATTATTCCTTAATTAATCTCCATTCGTTAATTATTAGAATAATATCTTAAGTTGTTGTTACCGGTTCTTGCCAAAAATGGCCGGGTCCTGGTCTTGGTTCATGCTCGGTCTTGGTTCGAGCTTGGTTCGACCTGGGTCCCACCCAGGTCCTGCCCAGGTGGCTGGGTTTCCTGTGGGTCCCAGCCGCCTAGGCAGGACCCGGGTGGGACCCAGGTCGAACCAAGGAGGATCTGGGTGAACCCAAGCCCATGGGTTCCCAAAAACGGGGCCCACGGGTTAGAAAACAAAGAAAAACAATTAAAAAACAATTAAAAAACAAATTTTTTAATCTCATTTTAACATTTTGAAACTTGAAACTTGAATATTATCTTTTTTGCAAATTATGAATATGATATTACATTTATGATTTACGACATATCAATAACAGAATATTTATTGGCATTGGCAATTATGGATTTATGATTTATGATTTATCTGTTATCATTTATGTATCATTGTATGGGAAAGTTACAATGTATGTTTCATATTTGTATGTTTGAACTGTGAACATATATGAACCCGTACCCAATTTTTTTTTCTTTTTTTCGCCGAATCCACGAATCCGTACCCGAATCCGAACCGGAACCGGTAACTTACTTTAATTGTAAAATGCCACAACCTATGCAAATTTAAATTACAACTTTTACATCTTTGAAGCAAAAACTTGTAGATTTTTTTTTTTTTTTTTTCCATCATTAATAAATGGAAAAGAAACTTGAACTTTAATAGAAACCTTGAATTGAATAGAGATCTACGCTATGAGCAAAAGTAGTAGATACAAGTGAAAACTATAACATTTCAAAATAAATGAAAGAAGAGCTTTAGAAGATACATTTCTCGAGTTACCAATACTTTGAACTTTCATAGCTTAACCAATAGACCAATGAGAAGGGAAAGTGTCATTAGGGCACTTTTCTGCCCAACCACAGACTTAATAGTCCCCCATGCCATATCCAACTAGATTGGCTTGATCCTTCGCAGGGAGGTAACGGAAAGTTGAGCTCATGCCATTTGAGATAGGTGTATAATCCTACACAGATCCCTAGTTGGTCATACACCATAGGCTACCCCAACTAGTATGACCTCTGACTGAGTTGTGTATCTGGATTAACAAACTGGTTGGCGCTTACGGAAGTAAAATCACCTTGGCTGAAGGTTTTAGTGCAATTGCAATCTTACTAATTCTTGAAGTCATTGTTCATCACCCTACTCAGTCGAATTACATTCCCAAAGGTGTCCAAGTCATCATGTCTGTCTCTATGCTACTGCATATTGACTCAATGAGGCTCATTAGCTGTCATTTATGATTGGACCCAAGTTTCACATGCTGGACTACAAACTTGAGATGACTTATACGCATATAATGTAACCTTTCTTTGACAAAACCCTAGATTAATTTAATATGGAGTTCATACTTGTGCCCTTGAGCTAGCAACTTGCTCTCTCACAAGTACAAGAATGAATCCATGCTTAATGAATATGCAGAATTCACTGTCCCTCTTTTAATGAACCAATGTTTTGTACAAATTTGCCAGTCTTAAAGTACAACAGTTGTATGGTTCACATTTCACACAGTCCCAATACTGTTTACACATGAGAAGTAGCCCATACTTGGCCTTTATTAAATGGTATCTGCCATTGTGTTGCAAATGATTAACATATGATGCCCTTTTTCACACATGAATATTACATGAAATATCAAAACAGTCAATAGTTCTCCATAGTCTGACATAGTTGATTGTGTCGGCCGGTTCTCAACCTCATCTTGAGGTTAAAGGCCTTATTTTATTTTAGATGTCATTTGTTCCCTTCTAGTCTCATTGTAGCATGGTTTAAACCGATATACTTACCTTAGTGTGATGTCTCCACTTTGAAATATAATTTAATAATAAATAATGATAATAAAATTAAAATACAAAAGAATAATCATAAAAATTAAATTAAATTAAATATCCATACACTTATTTAGTACTGATTAATCATCCATTTATTTCTATCAGCAATATATTATTAAATAATGAATAACCATTTATCTCTATAATAATAAATTATTAAATAAAATATTAATTTGCAATCATTATTAATTACTATTAAATAATTATTAAATAAACACAGCGGTAGACCAAATCTGACACATGTCAGATTTGTCTGCCTTTGCATACATGTATGAAAGAGACAAGGGAAGCTACGTAGCAAAGATGGAAGATGGTTTCTTTAATAACTCTTATCCATATTTGGTTCACGGAAGGGAGTTCATTTGCGGCACTTGAAGTAGCAAAATAGATGGGAAAATGCAGTGATCTTTATGAAGAAGAAGACACCATATATAACAATCAATATATGTGGACAGCAAGGATTTAGAAGCCCACGGGATACACATTTTCACTCCGTTAATCAGAGGAATCGTAGAACGTAGTCCATAAATTGGTGCACTTCAATACACATTGAAAGACAGTGATTTCAAAGGGATGAGATTATATTTGTGAGGCAGCGCTTGCATTTGTTAATAAAGACATACAATGAGAAGTAGTGGTCATCCTGTGCGATGGCATTATTAGTTAATATAGAGCGATTGCTATCTCTATTAATGATCAACACTTCAGCTATGATCAGGAAGCAATTTCTAAGAATGGGATCATTAAATCAATAACAGAAAGGTGATCGTATTTATTATAAATAAATTAATAATATTAGACCATAATGCATTAGTTAAGGTGTGATTTACTACAATGAGGAGAAGCATTGGTTAACATAAGCAAAACCAAGAAGCGTGATCAACCAAGAGATGTGATTCATTAAGAGTAGAGCGATTTAAATTGTGAAGAGATATGGCCAAACAGAAAGACTTGACTTTTCAGAAGAAGCCTCTCTGAAAAGAGATATATAGAATAGCAATTGGAATTAGAAAGGGGCGCAGGGATTTTTGGAACATATAAGACATTCAGTTCGGGCCATAGATTTTATAGTTGAGGTTGCACGATCTTAGGAGATTGTTTAAACAAAACAGCACCACAGCAATACTGCAGAAGTAATAAGGACGAATCTTAAACAGCAATCCAACATTGCATAAGCATTAAGCCAAATGTCTGAAACAATAGTAATTTGATATCAAATCAGATTGATCAGCAGAAGTATAATTCACATATATTATAAAGAAGATATCAGAACAGCGTATACTCCCAGACATATCACTATAAGTGATATCATTATATACTTTGCATAAAGACATATAAGGAGCGTTAGACCTTGGAAAGAGGTTATTATGGTTATTACAATAAAGAAAGGACTAAATCAAGGGAAAACTTGAAAGGGGACATTACACTTAGTGCGGAAAAGATGAGATAGACAACAGGCTGCTATCTCCCTCATCAACATTAGCTTCTATGTTCTGTATGTATTGTGAGCATTCATGGTACTATTGTACCGTCCAATGAAACTATATATTTTTGGATGAATGCCAAACTTCATTAGGAAGCAGTGAAGCTATGTATTTCTATACATATGACTATCTGTATTAAGAAGTGCTATAAGCTCCCTTGCCTATCAAATCTTTTCACACTAAGGTATTGTTTACTATATGTCTAAGTGCACCTATAGAATTTGTTATGCCCAGTTGCATTAATGAGCACTGAAATACTACTCTTGCGTGTCGTTTCTTACCAAACTGAAGATAACTTAACCATTTTGATTGACGCTTTGGTATGAGCACCACCTGGCCAAAGGTTTTCAAATAGATGCAATCACACTTAAGTGTGAAGTCAAAGTTCCCTTCTCGGCTGCAACTTAGGGTTCTAGGGCATAGGTCTTGAACAAGTAAGTTTTAACTTATAGTTGACCATATCTTTACTCACATAGAGAGTCATTGCCTTACAATAGTGTTACATGATTTTAGTTAACAACACTAATTCTCATATGAAGTTTTTGTTTTATCCTTCTCATATATCATTGCATAAAGTATTAGAAAATATATCTAACCCCTAGATTAGGAAAGGTAAAATGGATTAAGAGCTGCCAGCTTCCCATGTACTCTATAAGTTTTGAATGAATATCATGTCTCTGCTGTCATTGCAATATCTGAGTGTATTTTTTTTACAATTGAAATGCTAATTGCATTAAGGATACTGTTGTTCTGCTCTTACCCATTTTTTTTCCTAAGCTTGGGTTTAGTTTCATTCACATACTAGTGAAGTTAAATATCAGTTTGAATAATCAGCATCACAATTGTAGTATTTCTCTGTTTTGGTTGATACTGAAACAGATTAAATAAGAAAAGGAATTCTTCATAATACAAGTTTTTCTGGTATGCATACCCTCAATTCTGAGTAGTATTATTCTGCATATCCTTTACTTGTTATGCTCACCACAAATTTTCAGGTTATAATCCTCACACACACACACACACACTCACATATTTACATATGTATATACGCCTATATACAAACATGTAGTTTCAGATTTGAACTTGCCATACCATAATGCACAGCCATACTGTAAATTCACAGGTATTCTGTAAAATCATACAGTGTGAACATTTTCCTACTGTCCACAGAATTCATACACAGCCATATGGCATATATAACAGTGTAATATATTCAATACACAGCCATACTGTAAAATTATACAGTGTACATTTTATTTACTGCCAATAAAATTGTTCTCAACTGTATACTATAAACACAATGTATCATATTGTTCCAGCTATAAGGGTTTTATTTTATTTTTCTTTAAACAAACACTCTGAATGTTGCTACAACTGCACTATATTTGCATTTTTGTCAACCTTTCCAATTTTCCCTGAATACGCTTATGATATGAATACATTTCCCATGGATTATAAGGGTTTTAAGCAGTCAAACACAGTTAGAAAGAGCAGGGCTACATTGGTATTATCAAGCATTTCCTAAATTCACAACTCATTTATTCACAGCTATACAGAATATTTCTTTGTGCTCTTGTATTTCCCTATTCACAATAAGATTATACCACAACCATGCTGTATAGTTCTCTATGCAATAATATTTTCCCATTTCCAAATATAAAATGATTTCCCAACTATACTGCATATTCCTTATACGTTTTTTTAAGCTTAAAGGTTTATTCAGAAAGCATGACCTGGTTAATGAAGAGAGAGAGACGACTAGATATGGCTTCCCTGCACAACGCTTTAACTTTGTGAACCCTCTGAGCTTTCACGAATGCAGAGCTCCTACCTTTCCAAACTCTCCATAGTGGGTATATTCTGTATTGCTTTCCCAGCAAGTTCATAAAACTTTTCCCAAAACTCACAATAAGGGATGATTGTATATCATTTACCCTAATTTCATTGTATTTCTACCAATTTCGTTGCCGAGAATGATCACGCCAAAATCCTTGTCTTCCGGGAGAAGCTAAAGGTCACACAAAAAGCCTTCTTGCCTTCAGAAGTTTCTAGAAGAATCGGTTACTTTTCATTTCGATTTATTCATTCCATTTTGAATGAATCTCAATAAAAATGAAATACATGTCGATTATGTCTTCTACAGTGGTTCTCTTGAACGTTTTACTTTATTTATGCCCAAAGAAGATATATATTAAAATAAAGATAAGCCTCCAATAATTTTATGTTCATATAAATGAATTTGATAATATATTTGGTGCTATTGAAAATTACATTTGACTTGTACCCATTAATGAATTTTATAAAAGACCATATGAAAGGATTGGTCAAAATATTTAATACCAATATAATACGATAAAAGATGTGAATTAATATTTATATTTTTATACATATATATTATATGCCTATTTCTCTATACAAGCGCTTATAGGTATGTATTCATTAATGTCCTGGATACATACATATACGTGCTAGAAGTACGGTTGCCGTTGCACCAAAAGATCGACCTATTAATGCCTGATACAACCACTGGACTTATAGAATCCATAGGAGGCGGTTCAGCAATGTCACAAACCCAAGTGCCATGCTGCACAACACAAGGAGACCATGGGCGCACACCTTGCAACAATCTCCTCACCCCCAGCGCAAGTGATGGGGTTTGACCTTGTGACCCAGACTCTGATACCACTTGTTAGAAGTACGGTTGTCGTTGCACCAAAAGATCGACCTATTAATGCCCGATACAACCACTAGACTTATAGAATCCAGAGGAGGCGGTTAAGCCGTGCCACAAACTTGAGCGCCACGCTGCATAGCACAAGGAGACCAAGGGCGCACACCTTGCAACAATACGTACTTACATATGAGAGTATATGTATATATATTAATATAAATATGTATAAATTATGTTAATGCATGAGTGATAAAAACGATTAAATTTCCATAATAAAATAATAATAAATTGACTTGGAATCCAATCTATGACTTTAAGTCATGAAACCTTAAAACTCCTATACAAACCAAATTAGGGTTACCTGACACAATAGGCTTATGAAAGACATGGTCAACATGAGATGACTTGACCCAACTTACAGTTAGGGTTTCTAGATGGCATGAGTTCTCTTTTATTTACCTCCCGACCCGATTATACTTCCCCTTCCTTCTCGGAGGACGACGAACTCCTGCACACACTTGGCCAGTTCAAACAGTTAGCTTGAAATCTTGTCAAAACCTTGACATTTCAAAAATATTATCAAGAAAAGTAAAACATATTAAATATCATCATGTTAAATATCAAAACATCAATTTAACAGTTGTAAGTCATCATTTTACTGTACTGAGCACAAATACCATCTAGGGCATCATCATTCAATTATAACATGAACACCTAGGGCACGATTAACACTGTGTAATATAGCATTAAACAATTAGGGCACAAATGGGATGTAACATTAATGGTCAATATTGTATCTTACTGTAAATATTAGATGTTTCTAATTTTGCTTCAGTTATCAATTGTTTCCTAATGGAAACATTGATCTTGTAATCTTATAAATGTTCGTTTGATCATTCATTTATTTTATTCATTATTTTACCAATTACTTGCGTAATATGGTATTAGAGCATAGGCAATCTTTTTGAAAAAAAATTGAAATTCTAAATTATTTTTATTGAAAATTTTTTTCGCAAAGATTTTTTTTGGTAAAATTTTCTAAAACTCGCCTAGGGTTTTCCGTTACCTTTTTGGTGCTTGTGGGTTTGTCATGTTTGTTTTCATGGCCCAAAAACATGATTTTTTGCGTCTGGCTTTTCTGGGTTTCTACGACAATCTGTCTTTATTTGCATCCTTATTTCTGTTGTGCACACGTATTTCTAGTCTTTTTCAGAATTCTTCTAAGCCCACGACCTCTGTTTTTTGTTCTGCTCACATTCGAGCCAACCTACAACTTCAGTTTTTGCTCTGCGATGTGATTTTTTTTTCGGCTCTACCTCCGTGCAATTTGTGCATTTTTTCTCTGCGCCTGGACAAAGTATTTTGCCTTTTCACTAGGATTTTTCCGGCGGCCAGACTGTTTAGTTTTTCTTATGAGACACGATTTCCTGCGACTTGAGATATTTTTGTGGTGGAATCTTTTGCGTCAGGGTCTTTGATTTTCGCTATGATTTTCTCTGCAACACTACTACGCCTGCGGATGTCTGTGTTTCTGGGTGCCATTCTAACAGGTTTGTAGACGCGTTTTGTTTTCTTTGCGTGGTGATTTTTTTCTTGTGACGAGAGGGTTTGTCGATTTTGGTCTGCGATTTCTCCTGCTCGATTTTCAAACGACGGTTCTACGCCTGTTTCTGCTGACTAGGGTTTATATTGAACTCGCTGTGTTTTCTAGCGGCTAGGGTTTGTAGAAAATCCATTTTTTGAGAATATTTTTTGGGTTTTTGGAATTCGAGTCTGGGCATCTCACGGATTTTTTTGGGTCCTCCAAAATTTGTGTTGTGGGGTCCGTGCTCGAAAATTTTCTGGCTTGCCTCGAAATTCATGCAATCTTGCTGCCTTATTTTTGTACATTACGTATCGTGTTTACGTGAATTCACACGTTGACAATCTCTTGCCTCAATATTCATGCCGTCATTCGATCAACCAACTTTGACCTTAGTTTTTGCGATGGCATCTTTGACGAATATTCTGCTTGAGGGGAGTCAGAAATTCAACGACATAAACTACAATACCCGGAAGCAGCGGGTGCTCACAATTTTCGAGTATCGTGTCATCGATCCGTTAGTTCTTTGGAAAGGTCCCCTGCCCCTTTCCAGCCGGTCCTGATCAGACCATGTTTGATGAGAAAAATTGTGAATCTCTCATGCTCATCAAGCTCTCAGTGACCAACGACTAGCTTCCTCAAATATCAACAAACAAAACAGCTGCAGAGATATGAGAGCATCTGAAGACGCTTCATGAGACGTCTAATAAGAGTCGAGCCTTCTTTTTGAAAAATATTCTCTTCTCTATAGTCATGGATGAGCGAAAATCCCTTCTGGAACATCTCAATTGGATCAAGGACATCCGTGATCAGTTAGAAGTTGTCGGACGAACTATGGAGGACATGGTTGTTATCAAATTGAAGAGTTTATTGAAGTCCTATGAGCATTTTGTCGAAACACTCAACATCACCTCAACTGGTGTTGATCTTAAGTTTGCTGATCTTTGCACCAAACTTTTGCAACAGGATTGGTGGAAGCAAAAGTTTGATAGCAGTACTAGCTCATCCTCTACAGAACAAGCTTTCGTAGCCAAATCCTTTCATACGGATAAAGGCAAATTTTAGTCTTCTTAGTCTTCACAATAGGAAACCCTCTGCTCTGTCATCAGAAGGCTCGAAAAAAAAAGTGTTCAGTTCAATTATTGCCATAAGTATGGTCATATAAAACTTGAGTGCCGTAAACGCTTGGCTGCACAAGCCAAGCAAAGTGGTTCACAGAAGCAAATGTAGCGGAGCACACTGAGCAGAATGAGTCTGCCTTTTACGCCTTTATGGCTAAAAGACCTGCAGACCATGTCAAGTCTTTTGCCTGGTATATCGATTCAGGTGCCTCTCACCACTTCACTCATTGCCGGGATTGGTTCACTGACTTTCAGCCGTTCTCAGATATTTTGTTATTTTCGGAGGAGGGGAAGAGTACATTGTTGTCGGAAAGGGCAATGTGCAGATTCAGTCTAGAGGGAGGAAATTGATTTTCCTCAATGTGTACTATGATCCAGGAATGGAACTCAACCTTCTCTCCGTCAGTCAAATTTTGAGACATTCTCCTTGGCTCGACGTGACCTTCAGTTCGCATCAATGCAGTATCATTGATTGGGAGACTCAGTCTATAGTTGCTGTGGGTTGTGAGGATCATGGTCCATTTAGATTAGTTGACTCTGGTGATTCTTAGGAGCTTGCCATG
This sequence comes from Cryptomeria japonica, assembly GCF_030272615.1. Lineage (NCBI taxonomy): Eukaryota > Viridiplantae > Streptophyta > Pinopsida > Cupressales > Cupressaceae > Cryptomeria > Cryptomeria japonica. The sequence goes on along the minus strand of NC_081407.1, from coordinate 4,205,745 downwards.
GCAGCCAAGCGCTCCTCTATTAGTACACTCTGGCATCAACACTATGGGCACTATCTTTCTCAGCTTGTTCAAGCGGATCTTGTCATCGGATTGTCGGAGATCCAGACCCAGAACCTCGGAATTTGCAGAGCATGCCAGACTAGGAAGCAACATAGGACTCTGTTTTTGGATTGTGACTCCTGGAGGGCTTCTAAGGTACTACAATTGGTTCATGCTGATATCTATGGGCCTATGGCTACTCCTATTACTGGGTCCATGTGTTTCTTACTTTTTGTTGATGACTTTAATCGTAAAATGTGGGTGTATTTCCTTCATAAAAAATTAGAGGTGTTTGTTTTGTTTCAAAAAGTTCAAAGCCTTAGTAGAAAAAGAGTCTGGTCAACATATTGTTACTCTTAGGTCTGATAATGGGGAGAATTCTGTTCTTCTCTTATTTCTGTGAACAACATGGCATAAAGCGCTAACTCACTACACTTTACATCTCTCAGCAAAACGGTGTAGTTGAGCGGAGAACCCGCACGATTACCGAAATGGACTGATCTATCCTTGAACACGAGTGTTCCAAAGAAGTTTTGGGCTGAAGCAATTCACACCGCAGTCTATCTTTTGAATTGGTCTCCTCCAGTGGCTGTGAAGAAGAGGACTCTGGAAGAGGCCTGGTCAGGCCGCAAGCCCAGAATCAGGCCGCAAGCCCAGAATCAGTTACTTGAATGTTTTTGGCTCCACTACCTTTGTTTGGATCCCTAATGCTAAACGCACCAAGATGGATGCCAAGAGCAAGAAACTAATGCTAACCGGCTACAATGATAATCATAAAGCCTACTAACTGGTTGACATCGAGATAGATTGTCTCATCTTCAGTTGTGATGTGGTTTTGGATGAGGAACGAGGGCCATTTCAGTCCCCTCCAGTTGTGGATTCAAAGGATCAGCCCTTCAAGGCTCAAGACTTGGGTGTTCGTCCTCGATTAGGTCCACTGGATGGGAGGGTTCCTGCTGTTCCTATACCTGCACCTGCATCGGCTCCTCTTGTAGGATCACCTAGTGATGTTGGAGCATCTGAGTAGTTCATTCGGTTGGAGCAGTTAGCAGTGGAGTTGCTTGGAGATTGTTGTGTTTCTTCATGTTTGTGGATTTAGCGTTGCATCTAGAGATCGTTGTCTTAATCACATTCAAGATTAATGGCATTTGGATTTGATTCTGGTGAGATATCGATTCCGGTATTGGTCCGATGTTGGTGTGTTCTTACCGATTGGTCTTGCAGTGTGTGGATCGAAGCAGAATTGGGTTGCGGATGGTCTTCATAACTTGCAGATCATTGGGAGATGTTGTTTTGGACCTAACCGATGTTCTTGAAGGTCAGTCAGAAGTTCTATGCATTGTTGGAGATGTTCTTGGTGATTTGGGCCGACATATTATTGTTTGCATGTTTCATTATGAACCGGTGGATCTTTGGCCGACTTGATTTAGTTGTTGTTGCTCGTGGATGGTATAAAGAGGAAGTTTGGAAATTCATTTAGGGAGACAAAGGTCCGATGAAGAAAAGATTCTAGAAAAAATGTAGTTTCCGGAGAGATTTTGGTTTGGGGGGGCCAAAGTCCGGAGGTACTGAGGTCCGGGTCAGTGTAGACAGTGCAAATTGTTACCGGAGGCCAATTTGTTGAGTAGATGGTCTGTGGATCATATATTTGATTTCTAAGAATTGTTTTGTAATCCTGGGCTGTGGTTCAACATGTGTAAGCTTGTGGGCATATGTAATTCATTAAACTATTATAAGGATTGTTCTTTTCTGTTTTCCCGGTTATATCTTGTGTTGTGTGAACTGGTTACCGGTTTCTTTCATGGTGTTTGTGTCATCGGCTGCAAGGCGGGGATGTCCTTCATTGGATATGCCTACCTTGACTGCATCAAGTGGTATCAGAGCTGGTTATGAACCTGTTGATGGAGGAAGAGCTGGTTGTGAACCGGTTGGATGAAAAGAACTTGAGGTAGCTTGAAGACTTGTTCAGATTGCTGAGCATTGAGGCAGTACAAGGCTTGCAAGCAGACCGCCGAACCTAGGAGCATGAGCTTGAGGCAGTTGGCAGGTGGAGACTTGAACAAATCGTCGAATCGAGGCTGGCTGCAGGGTGGTCCGGTAGATCGCCGAGGAGAGGCAATCGGAACCTGTAGTTAGACCGCTGAACCCTTGAGACAGTTGCAAGTACCTACTGACAGATTGCCAAACCAGATCAAGTGATGGGACTCACTTTTCAATTAACCTCGAGAGTCTGATGTAGGAGCATTTGAGGAGTTCGTCCGGTTGGAGCAGTTAGCAGTGGAGTTGCTTGGAGATTGTTGCTTTTCTTCATGTTTGTGGATTTAGCGTTGCGGATTTGGATTTAGCATTTGGAGATCGTTGTCTTAATCACATTCAAGATTCATGGCATTTGGATTTGATTCCGGTGAGATATCGATTTCGGTATTGGTCCAGTGTTGGTGTGTTCTTACCGGTTGGTCTTGCAATGTGTGGAGTGAAGCAAAATTGGGTTGCGGATGGTCTCCGTAACTTGCGGATCATTGGGAGATGTTGTTTTGGACCTGACCAATGTTCTTGGAGGTCCGTCGGAAGTTCTATGCATTGTTGGAGATGTTCTTGATGATTTGGGCTGACATATTATTGTTTGCACGTTTCATTATGAACTGGTGGATCTTTGGCCTACTTGATTTAGTTGTTGTTGCTCGCGGATGGTATAAAGAGGAAGTTTGGAGATTCATTTAGGGAGACAGAGGTCTGACGAAGAAAAGATTCAGAACAAATGTAGTTTCCGGAGAGATTATGGTCCGAGGGGATTGAAGTTCGGAGGGACTGAGGTCCGGGTTAGTGCAGATAGTGGTATCAGAGCGGATCATAGATTTGATTTCTAAGAATTGTTTTGTAACCCTGGGCTGCGGTCTAGCATGTGTAAGCCTGCGATCATATGTAATTCATTAAACTATTATGAGGATTGCTCTTTTCTATTTTCCTGGTTATATCTTGTGTTGTGTGAACCGGTTACCGGTATCTTTCATGGTGTTTGTGTCATAGGTTGCAAGGCGGGGCTGTCCTTCATTGGATATCCCTACCTTGACTGCATCACCTAACATGCAGTTGCACCACTTGACTTTCCTTAGGATTCATTTGATCTTCTGTTTGATGAACTTGATCCTGCTGCACCTCTTGCATCCGATGTTGGCACTTCTACTCTCTGACCTAAATGGTCGACTAAGACAATTGGCGATCTTCATGATGATGAGCTCATCGAGGGTAGAACTGCTTGGAAGAAGAGTAAACATCTTGATTCTGTCAATTTTGCTCTCATGGCCGACATTCAAAGTGTATATGATTATGAACCTTAAGACATACACAAAGGCGAAAGGGATACCTGAGTGGGAACAAGCTATGGCAACTGAGCACCACAACTCACGAAAAAATAACACTTTGGTTCTGTCAGATCTTCCTCCAAGGAAGAAACCCATTGGATGCAAATGGGTTATAAGGTCAAATACAAGGCAAATGGTAGTTTGGATAAGTACAAGGTTTGTCTCGTTGCCAAAGGTTTCTCTCAGCGAGAAGGAATTGATTACAAGGAGACCTTTGCTTCGACAACAAAGATGAGCACCATCATATTGGTCCTAGCCATGGCAGCTCAGTGTGGCAGGAAGGTCCATCAAATGGATGTCAAGAGTGCCTTCCTGAATGGTGAGTTACAGGAAGAAGTCTACATCACACAGCCTCCTTGATTCAAGGTTGCCAGAAAAGAACACCAGGTGCTCAAACTGGTGAAAGCACTCTATGGCTTGAAACAAGCTCATCGGGCATGGTACATGAAAATTGATAAGTACCTCACAAATCAGGGTTTCCAAAGTATTCCTTTTGACTCAAATCTTTATGTCAAGAATACTGGCAGTGATATCATCCTTCTAGTTATATATGTTGATGATCTAATCATCACTGACAGTTCGACATCTTTGATTCAAGGAATCAAGTAGAAGTTATGCTTGTCTTTTGACATGACTGACCTTGGGCTTCTGCACTACTGCCTAGGTGTCGAGGTTTGGCAGCAATCTCATGGCATCTTCATCTCTCAGTCTAAATATGCCAGGGCTCTGCTAGATAAGTTCTGAATGCAGGACTGCAAACCTGCATTTGCATCTATGGAGAAAGGCGTGAAGTTGTCGGCCAAATCTAGTTCTCCAGTTGAGATTGACCATTAAGGGAGAGTATTAGAATAATATCTTAAGTTGTTATTTAATGGTCAATATTGTGTCTTACTGTAAATATTAGATGTTTCTAATTTTGCTTCAGTTATCGATTGTTTCTTAATGGAAACATCGATCTTATAATCTTATAAATGATCGTTTAATCATTCATTTATTTTATTCATTATTTTACCAATTACCTACATAATATTAATGTCATGAAAGGATACGGTTATACTTAACCAATATTTGGTTATATATTGAAAAGGGTACGATTTATAATAACAAAGTGGAGCGATTATAAAGAGACAAGAAATGTGACTCTTAAGTCACCTTTCCCATCATATAAGAAGACAATCATTATCATTCCCAACATCATCGATTGTGTTTCTATCTTTTTTCTTCTTTCAGTTTGGAAGAGCTCGAAGGCCCATAATCAGGTACATATTCCAAGCAATCGTATATCAGAAGCAGCCCCATCAAAGTGCAAGATATCATTGTCAGATCTGAAACAGCATATCTCATCACTGTTGCAAGTTATTATATCCAAACTAGACACAGCAGCTATATCACTTCAGGCAATCATACAAATCAGACATTGCATGATTTAAGTGATTATATCTGAGACAGCAGTCCATATTGCCATAGGCAATATCACTTTACATATCTTTGCATATTTACCTTGTCATATTTGATACAAGTGATTGTTGCACTTAGTGCAAATAATTCATCAGTTCACTTAAGCATACTTTTTAGTTGTACAAATCAGAGAGAGCAAGTGGCGTTGATTATTGTCATACCTTATTGTTACCCCCAATTCTCAAACCTTCAAATTTTGAACTCAAACATTATATCGAAGGTCTGGCACATCCAAAATACAAAATTTTTCAACAATCTGGTCTTGAGTTTAGGCCATCATCATCTCCAAATCCATCATGTCTTGTATTGGTCAAAATGGTCAAAACACAAAAACATTAAAATTTTTAAAATGATGATGCATCAAAGAAAGTCGTCTTATAGTCATGCTTCTAGTGCCACTTTGAGTTATGGGGCCAATTTTCACAAAGACCCAAGTCACCGTTTATGAGATTTTAATATTTACATTTTTATAAACCTATTTTTGGAAAATATCAAAATAATGGCTCATCATGAATAAATTCTCTTGGGTTATGGCTGTCTCATCCCCTTTGATGCCTGGTCAAAATTTCAAGTCCAAACTGATGCAGGGGCATCATAGCATGCAATATTGTCACTTTTTGGTTTTTAGGTTGTTTTGATGTGTTTGGGTCCAATAAAGTCATTTAAGACTATTTGAGACCATTTGGGATCATTATGAGCCATTTTGAAATGTTTAGATGCAAAGTTGACAAAAATTGTAAAAATTGCCAAAAGTTGTCATGTTGCAATAAAAGTTGTCAAGCAAAATTGTCAAACTTGTTATAGTTGTCAAAAAATGATTAGGTGGCAGTTGGAACAGTTGGGAATGCTTACAAATGTATTAACATGTAATCCCAACTTGAATTTGAGGGTTGGAGAGAGTGAAGAAAGAAATAATTGTTGTTTGAGCTCCTTTTTTCTGAGTTTTTCATACGTTGTAGTCTGAAATTCTTACTTTGTATGGACTGTACGTCCATGTAATGACCTGCCCAGGATTGGAAGTGTTAGAGTTTTGAATTACCTTCATTGTGGCGTTAGTCTCATTTAATTTCATTAAATTTTGTAAGAGTTATTGAATTTTCTTTGTTGACAGGCAGAAGCCCTACCTAGGGTTAACAGTGAGGGAAATAAATGTATAACTCGACCCTCCACAGGTGAAAAATCACAAAAATTGGTGGAAGGGTCTGTGTTGACATGCTTTACAAGATTCCAAGGTTGCAGAGCCCAAAGTTATGGTTAGCACGTCCTTTGCTTTGACTGTCAGTCTGAAATGACTGTATTTGATAGTGTTAAGGACAACAAACATAGGGTTTGTTCAATCCAAACCAAAGTGGATTGAATATTCATGACTTATGTTGTTGAATGGTGTTAGGAAGGGCTTACAGACCTGGTTTAAGAATCTGGACACCAAACTTGTGTTGTAGGTCTCTTTGTTTCTCAAAAAGTGTAGACCCAATATGCTTATCTTGGGTGGAATGTTGCTTTCATGTGCTAAGTTGTTATTGGGGAATTGAAATTAACTTGTCCTTGAGTCCAAGAAGCCCAATGGATGTTTCCAAAACTATTGCGGGTGTTCCAAGCAGTGTGTGCCCTTGGATTGTCTAAGTAGTCTCATTTGTAGTGGTCTCAAACAAATGAAGGCCTATTTAACCTTGGCAAGTATGGGTGTAAGAAGAACCTTTGTCTGATGTTGTTGTGCCTGTCCTTCCTCTGCATCACAAACTCCTCAGTCAAAAGTTGCGATGAAATCTCTGAAAGAGGGCAAGAAGAAGTGAATAAATTTAAATCAAATTAAATATAACATTAAATAAGTACACTTCTTAAAATCATATTCACAATTCAAGACAAAGAGGTTATGAGTTATGAGTTTTAAAATCATTTTTACAATTCAAGACAAAGAGGTTATGAGTTATGAGTTTTGAAAATTGAATGTAAAAGAGATTGTGGGTTGTGAATTGTAAAAATGGAATGTAGGTAAGTTTTGAGTGGTGAAAAGTGAATTGTAAAATTTAAACATAAATGAGGTTGCGAAATGCATTTTCACAACTCACAACTAGTTGAGTTTTGAAAACATAACCAAAAGTAGTTATATGGAATGTAGGTAAGTTTTGAGTGGTGAAAAGTGAATTGTAAAATTTAAACATAAATGAGGTTGCGAAATGCATTTTCACAACTCAAAACTAGTTGAGTTTTGAAATCTCTGAAAGAGGGCAAGAAGAAGTGAATAAATTTAAATCAAATTAAATATAACATTAAATAAGTACACTTCTTAAAATCATTTTCACAATTCAAGACAAAGAGGTTATGAGTTATGAGTTTTGAAAATTGAATGTAAAAGAGATTGTGGGTTGTGAATTGTAAAAATGGAATGTAGGTAAGTTTTGAGTGGTGAAAAGTGAATTGTAAAATTTAAACATAAATGAGGTTGCGAAATGCATTTTCACAACTCACAACTAGTTGAGTTTTGAAAACATAACCAAAAGTAGTTATATGGAATGTAGGTAAGTTTTGAGTGGTGAAAAGTGAATTGTAAAATTTAAACATAAATGAGGTTGCGAAATGCATTTTCACAACTCAAAACTAGTTGAGTTTTGAAATCTCTGAAAGAGGGCAAGAAGAAGTGAATAAATTTAAATCAAATTAAATATAACATTAAATAAGTACACTTCTTAAAATCATTTTCACAATTCAAGACAAAGAGGTTATGAGTTATGAGTTTTGAAAATTGAATGTAAAAGAGATTGTGGGTTGTGAATTGTAAAAATGGAATGTAGGTAAGTTTTGAGTGGTGAAAAGTGAATTGTAAAATTTAAACATAAATGAGGTTGCGAAATGCATTTTCACAACTCACAACTTTTCGTTTTTCTGTGTCAAGATTCTTAAATCTTGGGTTAAGCCCTAGTTTCCTCCTCCATATGTCGGTAATTGTAGAAAAGACCCTAATTTGATAAGATGTCTCCCTTGCGGAACCACTCAGGGCAGACAACATATTTAAAGAGGAATTTGTATGATGACTTTTTGGACCAATTGAAACCATCAACAAATGATAAGTATCATTGGACGAGGTTCATTCAAGGCAAAACCCTAGGGGAAGGATTGGTTGATAAAGCATATACTATTTCAGATGCTAGGGTACCCATGACTGAGGTGGATATGTTTAAATTATGGTATGGGTAGAGGAATTTGTAGTCTCCATTCTCATGTGCATGGCAATATGATTTGGGCAAGTTAGTGGTGCCCAATGTATTCATGGACGTCGACCTTCTCAAGGCCGTTGCAGACAAATATGACCCTGTCTCAAGAGTAATAAGGGGGAATAATGGAGAAGTTTTGTTGACAGTCCGAAGGGAGGAGTTCCAAGAAATTTTTGATTTATATGAACCTTCTGCCACCCTATTTCAAGTGGATTTGAACGAAATAAAGGCCAAGTACTATAGAACGAAAGGTTTTATTAGATCCAACCTTCTCCCGACCCATTTGGCAAAAGCAGGAGAAACAACATACCACATTGGCCCAAGTTTAGTAGAGCCTTTTCCAATTGGTGCTTTCGCCAAGTATTTACAGGCCACTTTCTTTTCTCTGTGCCAGGTTTTAGGTTTTAACCCTATCGCAGTAATGCCACCGGACTTCATTTATATGGCTATTCAGATTCAACATCCTGATTTTGCAATGGTTTTTGATTTTGCACTGTATCTTGAAGATAAGATTCATGAGGGATTGTTGGATATTAAGAATAATGTATTAAGCACTAACTTCTATTGGTACTTATTGCTGATGCATATGTTCTTATATAGAAATGTAGATTATTTTGAGGGTACCATGAATCTCGGAAGAACAGTTGATAGTGTTGAGAGACTAGTGCAACTATGGAGTATGGATATGTCATGGGACAGGCATGAGGCCAGTTTTGTAAGATTTGATAATGGTATTGCTTCCAGACTAAGGCAAAGATTGACAGTGAATCCACCAAGGATTCCTACGGAGCTACATGATTTTCTGAGACCAAAGAAGAGGTTGCCAATCATTAAAATTGAGCATAATTGGGGGGATATTATCCCCTATCCAGTTAGCACAGTCATTAGAGTTAATGGTTTCCCTAGTCAGCCACATGTGCTACCTTTTAATGCCCCTTTGAGATTATGTTTTGCTGAAGTAATATGGCAGATAGGTTGTATTCATGATAGGGAATTGAAAGGTAAGGGCAAGGGAACTATCTTCCCTGATTACACTGTTATTCTATCTTTGCAATTTTGAAAGGAGGATATGTGCATTTTGACAAACTCTTTGCACCGTATCACTTGGGAGTTAGTGTAATCAGGCACAGTGACCCAAAGGGATTCTACAATATTTTCAGGTAAAGAATAAACACAATTTTCCTGAAGACATAATTAGAAATGAATTGGATCTCACTACTCAAGATTGGAGGAAGGAGAAATGGATGCTTTCAGGAAGCTATGGACAATTGTATAGAAAATGGATCCTAATTATGATCCATTAAGAAGCTTCACTCCTTTCTTTGCCAAAATTGATTTTGTTATGAATAATTTTGATGAGTTGATCCTCGCTTTGAAAGAGAAGAAGACCAAACTTGAGGAAACCCATGGTCACCAAGTTGAGACAAGAAGAACACAATGACCTACACGTATTACACCTGAAGACGCAACCCTAATTCACCAAATGAGAATGAAACAACTAGGCTCACCTCCTCCTCCACCTCATAGGATGGATGGGATAGAAGAAATTAGACCTAGTTATGTGCCCCCTCCAAGGGGTAGTATTGTGATAAAAAGAATAAGAGATGAGGAGAGTACTGAAGAAGAGAGTGACAACGGTAGTGATAGAGGGAAGTTGGTGAGGAGGAAAGGAAAGCAAATAATGAAAGTAGAGCCAGCCCCAAAGGTGCAGGTTAGACCTTCAAAAGGAATCGAGATTATTGACCTTGAAGACTCAGACAGAAGTCCCTCACCACCACATGTGCCTTCTTCACCTCCCAGACAGTTTGAAGAGCAGGGAGAAGATCAGCAAATGGGAGAACAACTAGATGAAGACACCATTGAAATTACAAGTGTAGAAATGCAAATTGGTATTCCTCCTGCGCCACCCACTTTGGAATTTGACATCACTCCTTTGGATATTCAGGGAAGAGTTTTTAGGGATGCTAGGAAGGAGGCATGTGACAAATTCCTTGAGGATGAATCTTTTTTGAAAGCCCGACCTTCTTTCAAATGATGTGGAAGGTGAAAATAGATGAATACAAGAAGAGAAGTGCTGAGAGAATGGCCCAAAGGCCAGACAGGTCTGACAAAGAAAATCAAGAAGAGGTCAAGACTGAAATGATGGAGGAGTTTAAAGCAATCATTGCAGATGAAGGTAGGATGATTGAAAATCAGGCTGGTGTTTTAATTCTGCCAGAGTGGAACATAGCTAATGTTGTGGCCTTTGATGCGATCAAGAAATCAAGAGACCAACAATTTAGTTCAGAAGAAGAAGCAAGGTTGGCAATAAAAGGATTGGATTTTATAGATGATTATGCAACCTTGGCGATATGGTCACTAGAACAGGGGCCTAGGAGGCCTGATATAAATGATATAAATCCAAACCTGAAAGGAAGCCTCATTGTAAAGAGAGCCTTTTATACATCAAATGTTGAGGCCTCAAAGTTAGTTGTCGATACGACCAAATTGGCCCATGAAACTGCGAAAAGGGAGGTTGAAGAGAAGCAGGAATTAATGAAGAAATTTGAGAAGCATTTTAATGATTATAATGTAATTCAACATAAATGTGTGGAGTTGTAGACTAAAGTTCAGCTCCTTGTACAAAGACAATGAGGAGTACCTTCTTCAGCTCTTGCCATTGCATCGGTTCCATCAACATCCAGGTCTCCACCAGTCTCACATATAGATGCATTAGTCCAGTTTGACAATGACACTGATATTCCAATAACACCGCTAGTACCATATGTTGATGATGAACTTGAGCCCACTAGATCTATTGACCCAACAAGAGCTCAAATTTTGGAAAAGATTAATGAGTTGTAACAAAAGCTAAGGAGTCAGAAGATCGATAAGCAAAGGGAGATAGTTAGCTCTATGTTGACTCATTTAAATGAGAAAGTAGACAGTAGACTGAATAGTATTCATTCTTTGTATTCTTTATTGTTTAATGCTATTCAAAGTTTTGATAAAGATAAAGAGGTAGCAATCCCTTTATTCACAAAGTGGTTACAGAGGGGAAATGAGCTCAGGATAATGTCAATGGCTTCAAAGTACCATGCTTCGAGGCAACCTACACTTAAGCCAACTTATTTGTTGGTAAAATCAATGTAGGAAGCCCAAATGTAGGAAGCCCAAATGCTGCCAGACAATATAGAAAGAAAAATAAGAGAGTTGATGAGGACTTTTGGTGAGTTGAATGAGACACTTCTGCCTGGTATTGAGAATGAAAATGGGGCAATTAAGCCCTTACAGTTATGGAAAGAAGAGGCAGAAAGAGTCATCAACACACAGGTGGACATGATTTGTGATGATTTAGATACTGCCATGTTGGAGGACAACACGGATAATATGATAAGCACGAAAACATTTTTTGAAACTTTTGAAGGGGAAGCAAATCAAGTGGCAATTAAGTACACTCCTTATAGGGCAAAAGCCGACAAGGTTATGATTTTCAAATGGCTGTGAGATGAGGAATATGCTGAATGGAGTAATACTTATTTGAAGGATGAATAAGGACATCACCTAGTTAGTTAGCTAACTATGTGATGTGGAAGTCTAGCATACAGTTTTGATTCCTTGCAGCAGTCACTTTTTGGACGTGAACAACAAGAAAGGTGGGCCCATCCCAAATCTTCATCGACAATAGCAAAAGGGAAAAGGGGTGCATAAAGTGTTATGATGAATCAGTTGCAGATATTTGGTCTTGGTTGTGACATTCCTTAAATGGAATCTTTTCTAACCGAATTATGGGTAACCAGTCATTTTGAATGAAAGGTGTCTTCTTTGGTCTGTAGCTTGTTTTGCTCCCTTATTTCTATAAAAGGGAATTCAAGGCCAAGAGACAGGGTTCCGAATTTGGTCTCTGCAATTAGTAATTTTGAAAATTTTCAGAGTCATAAGGTTCCTGTAGTGAGTTTTAGGTGGAAATGAGCAATTGTAAGGATTTCGCAAAGCAGCAGATAAAAGTCTTATGTCTAGTTTCTTGCAGGTTCTTGAAGGAGTTATATGTAAATGGCCTTTATGACAGAAATAGCAAATTTATTCAAAGGAAATATAATTCTGATTTATTTCTCTCCATTATGCAATTCTATCATCTTTTGAATGAAATGTGATCAAGGATGTCTTTCATTCAGTGCACCGTTTGTTGTCGGGAAATATGTATGTTTTGGGAGTAATGTTATTTGTTAGTAGTTAGTTAGCCGATGGGTAGGTAGTTGGAGTCGCAACGGCTGTGTTGCACCCCTTCGGCTGTTATATATTGTACTACCTACGGGTATTGAAGGGATGTGATGTTTACGACAGATAATACTATGGACATTGGGTGCATTTTGAGTCATTAATGGAAAGCTTATTCTCGTATTTATCTTGTACTTGCATTGTTCATTTCTGCCTCCCTTCTGTACTCTTTCTGTTTACCCAATGAGGCAAACATTATACATCCAAGACAAAACTAAGGAGGGGGCTGAGGAAGCGTCCCTGAAGTAGAAGGCTGAGATGCCGGTGTCTGGGCCGCCAAGCGGGCGCGAAGCTCAAAAACCTGCTGACTACGTGCAGTCATCACGCGCCGCCACCAACACTTTCTCCAAAGCCGTCTTCACCATATGCGCGGCTTCCAGTAACTCCTCTTTCGTATCTGCTGTCTCCGTCATACAAACCAATCGAGCCTGCAACAGGCTCCTCTCGGCAGTGACTGCATCCAACTCCTGCTGCACGAGGCTCCTCACACTCTGCTCCGCCGAAAGGCGAGTCTCCACCTCAGCCTTCTCTGCTTGGGCCATCTCAAGCTGCGCCAACAACTGGGCCCTCTCTGCTGCCCACGAGGCCTGCTGACTGGCCACATTCCTCTCCAACTCGACTCGAGCAGCCTCGTGGACCGCAGACTCATGTTGCGTACGTCTTAATGCATAGTAGGCGTCTTGGTAGACCTGCTCAATCTCTCGGACGACTGCCATCACTTGACTCTCCGCAATGGGCTCACGCACAATCCAAGCTTGTAGCATCTGATCCGTCTGAGTAGTCGGCCATCCCGGAGACTCAAAGCATGTAGCAAAAGCTGCGGGGCAGCCCACCCGCATAAACTGTAGGACCTGCTCTAACTCCACCACAACCTGCTGTAATGCTCGCATCTGGGCCGTGGCCACCACTTGCCTACCCCTTGTCACCATGTCAACTAAATAGGCCTCTATGTCCTCCCCCTCCTGCTCCGAAGGCTGTGATCGTGATGGAAGTGGCATCTGTGTAAGAGCGCCAAGGGGTAACTCAGAAGTCTCTGTCAGAACCGATACTGCCGCATCCTTTTGGTATGAAGGTACCTCCTCCGCCACTAGAGGTGTAGCATCCCCCTGCTCTTGGATGGCAGAGACGACCTCTCCTGCCTCGTTCCCAACTGCTGGTACATGTGCCTCGGCAGATGAATCGTCCAAGTCTACTACCTCAGCTGGAGTCTCTCGACAAGGTGAGAATACATCAGCTCCCTCGGGTGGTACCACTGTCATCTGAAATTGCTAAGCGACTATCGACGGGTCTGTACTAGGTATCCTCGGGACTCTTTGCATCTCTCCGACCGGAGTGTGTGTCGCCATAGCCATGGGTTCCTCCAACAAGGAGGCAGAAACGGTCACCACTGCCTCAGATCCAACAACATCCAACCGCACTTGAGGCTTCGTATCAACCACCTCCCTCAGTCCCTGCTCCTCATCTACCACTACTCGATGGGGCGACCCTTTTGGACACGACTCCGCCATGTCTTCTGTAAGTGCTTCCGTGGCCGGGGCCGATCCCGAAGGTGGTGCTCGACCCTGCGGAGGTGATGCTACCTGTTGCTGGATGGGGCCAAGTGCAACTGGTGTGCAGCTTTGCCCAAATGCCGGAATAGAGGTGCCTCCCACTCCAGATGACATCACAGGTGTGCCCATCGGTAGCAAGGGTGGTGCAAAAGGACCCTCTCCCCAGTTGGATCCATCCTCCCCTCCTCCGTCGCCCTGCTGCTATCATCCTCCTCATCCTCCGCCTCCAAAGCCTTTGTACTACTGGAAGTCTCCCTTCCACTATCAGGTTCTCCTGAGGCCGTATCTACCATCCATTTTCGCTTCGCGGAAGAGTGCCCAATGTCAAGGTGTCTCCAATACATGATAGGAGGCTCACCTGCTGCCAACTGTCCTTGCAGCCGTACCTCCAACTCTGCCTCCGGCACTGCTTCTCGCGTGGCCTCCAAGAACAGTCCTATGGCATAATGGGGCATATTAAACGTGCGATGCTGCATCGTCAAGAACTCGCACATTCTCTCTGCTAGCAACACAGCCCAATCGTACACAATGCCGTTCATAAGCCCGTTCATGAGCATAATCTGAGGGAGGGCGATGTCTGATGCCCTACTAGATCTCGTCAACCTGCTCTTAATGACATCCATTATGCACAGCTAGTAGCCCTCTACAACAAAGGTCTTGCGTATTCCTCGTCCCTTCGTGGCATTAGCCACGCTGTCCAGCTCTGCTGTCGTCAAGTTTCTGGATACTAATTTAATCCAATATTCTTTCTCCTCACGCTTCATCTTCTTAGCCTTCAACTCGATTTTCCTGCCCTGTCTGCCCGGGATGCCAAACACTCTAGTAAAGTCCACAGCTTTGAAGGATATGGTGACATCCCTCCCGAGATACTCAAAAGTACTCGTCCGTGTGTGTCTGTCAGAGGTGTCCACCATGAACTGTAGGGCACCCTCATACTATCGGACGACTGCCATCACTCGACTCTCCACAATGGGCTCACGCACAATCCAAGCCTCCAGCATCTCATTCGTCTGAGTAGTCAAGCATTTACTTCAGGGACGCTTCCTCAGCCCCCTCCTTAGTTTTGTCTTGGATGTATAATTTGTATGGGTTGCATTGTCTCCCATTTTGTTGTTAGTCGTCGGAGACGACTTCGTTATGGTGTATGTGTTTTCTATTCATGCTTTGATCTAAGGGGTCAATTAAAACGCTTTAGTAAAATTACAGAGTGATAGGGCTTGTTTATGGATTTGATAAGTAGTCTAGATCAGGGTTGTAGATTGAAAACATTATAAGGCAGTGTTTCCTTAAGATTTGCATGCTATTAGATTAATTCTATTGTAATTCATTTATATCTTTTGAAGTCAAGCGCCCAATGGAAGAAGGCATTGGTCATAGTTCGTTATGAGTCCTTAAAGTCATTTCTCTGCTCCGTTCATTTGTATTTGTTACACAATTGATTATTATCAGATTGCATTTCATTTCTCTGCTCTGTTCATCTGTATTTGTTACCCAATTGATTATTATCAGATTGCATTTCATTTTATGTATACTGTTGTATGTTTCGACCATCTCAAGCTCCATTTAGGTTGAGGATCCCTGAAGGATTTGCCATCCATGAGAATTCTCCCTATTGTTGAGCCTATATTTGAGATTTTTTGCTTAATTTTGGTGAAAGTACAAGTATGGCGCAAAGATTATAAGTTCATCAAGGGATTACCCTCCCGGGTTTTGCAGAGCCCAAAGTGTAGAAGGATTAGTAGAATCCTTGTCATATGTTGGTCCGAGTTCTTGGAGATTTCAATAGTTGGAGTTGGCTTCTCCTCAGATAAATCTGAAGAATCAACTTGGTTTGTGTCTGCTGCAGTGTAAACTCCATTCTGGGGAACCAACACTGTCGACAAAGGATTTTAATGGTATATGTTTTATTCTTAAATCTGGTCAATGTAAAGTCATAAATGATGAAGGCATGCTAATATATTAGAGGCCATTTATGAGAGGTCGCCTGTACATTCATTTCAATGTAGACTTTCTTGTTTCAGAATAACTGTTACCAAGGTAGTGAGAGGCATGATATACCGTTCTACCACAAAAGCCACCTTGCATTATAATGAATATGGAGCTGGATGAATATGAGATGACATTGAATGATATCAATATTGAGGAAGAAATGAGGAGGCAACAACAACGGGAGGCTTATGTTGAGGATGAGGAATCAATAGGAGGTTTTCATACATAGTGAACATGACGATTAAATAATTAAGTGTAAACTCATAAAAATACAAGGTGGTGAATGATCAAAAAGTTAATATTGCGAGGGATAAGAGAAAGGAATGTCATGCATCTTCAGGTTCAAAGTATTTGTTAGTTTGAATTCAAAGAATACAACTTAGTTACTTGACCTGTTTACTACATCTACATCGTTTGGGAGGGTGGCTTAGTCCTCAAGGAGTGTAGAAAATAATCAAACATCAAACAATGTAAATGCTATAACTACAAGCAAAGGCTCAAAGTCAATGCTTAGTGGCTTGGAGGAACTATGGGATCAGTCATGAGAACACAATGTTGGCCAGTTTGTAGCAAGGCTCATTAGCTGAGTTAGTCAGTATAGATGTAAATTGGAAGGAGTTTCCAAAAACCTTTCTTAAGATGACTAAAGTGGCCTATAGATGCATGCTTTCTTTATTGTTGAAGCTTGGGATCTTCTAAACAAATCATTATAACTTGATCTTTTGGACCATCATGGAAAGCTTCATAATTATCTGTTCATTTCAAATAGATAGATATATAAGTGTTGTGTACTTAACCATTTAGATGGATAAGTGGATGCAAGGAAAAGTGAAGTAGATGGATATGGGAAAAGACCTCGACAAAACCAGTATCTTGGTTTTCCTTTGAAGTTATGGATATCAAATTACCTTTTTGTATAAAAGTGACTTACGTCACTTAATGTATGTAAAGGTTAAAAAATGAACCTTATTCCCATAAAAATGATGTAAAATATAATCAAATAAGGTTCATGATTTTGCTTTACAAAAAGGTTAAAAATAGAAATTATTGGGTAGTTAGAAGGTAGTTATCCAAAGAAGCCTTTAAATACAAGGCTATTTGTAATGTAAAGGGAGATTCTTACAGAGGGGAAACTTTGGAGAAATTCTTAGGGAGACAGTTTGATGACTTTTGTGTTTACACTTTGTACAAAAGGTTTCTTGAGATTGTACAATTTCAAGAAAATAATAAAGAATTCATTTAGCTCGTATGTTCCAAGTCTACCTTTGAGATATTGTTGCTAATTTTTTGTATGTCAAATTAGTGATGTCTTTTGTCTTTGTGAAAATCATTTGTCATCTATTGAAATGATTATAATCTATGCAATTGGTGTAATGAAGTACAATCAGGCTTTGGTATCTTGGTTTGAATGTATTGGATTTAACCATCTCTTCATATGTTGAGATCCGTTAGTCTCTTTTCATCATCATTTGCATATCAAAACACTTTATCATGAAAACCCTTTGCAATAGTTATCAGTCATAAAGTCTTATTTGGGATTCGTATGTTTACCAATAAGGGCTCTATTATTCACATTTGTTTAGTTTTCTTTTTCCTCTCTTCGTACTTTCAGGTTAAAATTATGCAAAAATCCTAAAAACCCGCATCATATGAAGGAGCTGCCCCTCTCAAATGCAGAGGAAGATTGTGGTTTCACCGCAATCTTGTCCACTTTTGGAACTTTGTCATTGCTCTTTGGGCAAATAGGGTCAGATTTGGAGAATCAATCGCAGCGACAAATCTGTTTACTAACTTTTATATAATTGTATTCATATTTCCAATTGCATAAGTTTATTGTAAAAATCAGATATTGTAATTCTACAGAATTTAAGTAACTGCCCATAATTCCTAGTTATTTGAAAACGAGACATTTCATGTTTTATCTAAAGGGTTTTCCAAAGTAAGCTTCCAAACTGATAGAAGACAAGGCTGGTAGATTGAGAAGGGAAACCTAAAATAAGATAGAGAGTTGAGAAAAGGATCTGATGGTAGCTTCCACAATTTTCAATATGGAAGATTTGGAAAAACACTAATTACATATAGTACTTGAAAAATTTGTCTAGGGCTGAGGGATGCTTGGGCATCTCGGGGATGTCTTGACGTCCCTTTTTGGCGTTTCTAGTGCAAAACGTCTTGGAGACGTCCCCTCTCAAATGGAAATGTCAGGGGGTGCTTGGTGGTGTTGGACGGACTTCTGATTCCCAAACTACCCCCCCTCAAATGAGGTTCTCTTCTCCCTTTTATTTCTCATATGTGAGGGAGTCACAACTTTTCATTTTAAGTCTTTTGACCATTCATTAACTTAATTAAATTTTAATTATATTTAATTATATTCTTTTATATTTTTATATTTTTATATTTTTTTATTAATCTTATTTATTATTAAACTCATTTTCAAATTGGGGACATTACAGTCTACCCTACCCAAGATTGCTTGTCCTAAAGCAATGATCATGGAGTGTTCAAAATGACTCCCAATATGAAATGGTCTTGGAAAAACACAGGCAATAAACATGCTGGAAACATATCAGGCATGAACCAAACACGAAGCATACACATAAAAACAAGGAGCATACACATGGATATATGCAAACACGGAGAATACACATGGATATATGCAAACACAGAGCATACAAACAAATACATGTATCGTTAGATTCCTTCTTATCAACTATAATGATTCATAGATTTGTGTTCACCTTGCAGGATGGCAGGAGCAAAGCTATGATACCATTTGTAATGTCCCCTATTAGATATAGGCCTTATATCGGATGAGTGTAGTCTTGGAAGGACAACCTGCACCCAAAAGGAAGGGAAAACATCTACATACATGTTCAATTATAATTAGACCTAATCCATTCTAATGCAAAAACAAATAGACTTTGGTATATGAGACATGAGAGAGGATTGCGCGGGTCCCTTGTCTACCAAGCCCAAGGAATGATTGCTTCTAACCTCCTTGCTAGACTTGGTGGCCCATGTTGCTTGCTCTTCAAGCCCATTACCCATACACACATCATCTTGTGAGTTTGGCATAGAGATTGTAACTGGTTCCTCGACTCCAAGGGTTCTTGTGATCACTTGTGAGCCCATTGTCACCATTGGATTACACCTCTATCTTCTTCGCACAAGATGCCACAAGCAGATTGGACCACTTCTTCAAGTGCATACGCCTCGCATGGACTAATTCTATATAAATATTGCTACTGTATTTACAAGCATATTCAGATATGTATTTATTATATTTTGCATCATTTAATCAGTAGCATTTAGATAAATACTATGCAATGTGCCATATATAGGAAACACATACCACAATCCCCACTATGTGTTTGAGTCTATTGTTTGCTCCATTAATTATCATGTCCAAATCTGATCTTCTACCCTCTTTCGATCCTTTGGTCTGAGTGAATGCTTGATGATATTCTGATTCGATAATCTCTGCTGTGTATGCTTCTTCCTTTCTTTTCCATAATCCCCATGCATACCACCAAGAACAAGGAAGTTACTGCCTGTAACTTAATAACAGTTCTGATCTGATCTGATAGATGGTTCTGTCATTCGACGCTTTTGATTCCTTTCGTTTATATCTCTCAATGTGAGGGAGAGGTTACACTTCATCATGTACGCCCTTTGGTAAGAGACCTACCCTTTCACCATTAGCACCCCTTGAAAGAGTGCAACTCTTCAATATTTCTGCCCTTTGAAAGGGACACAACCTTTCACAATCAGATCTGCACTTCTTATTTAAATTAGATCTGCACTTCTGATTCACAAACTATCCCCCCCCTCAAATGAGGTTCTTTTCTCCCTTTTATATCTTATGTTTGAGGGAGTCACAACTTTTCATTTTTTGTCTTTTGACCATTTATTAACTTAATTAATTTTTAATTATATTTAATTATACTCTTTGATATTTTAATTCTAATTTTTAATATTTTAATTTTATTATTATTATTTATTATTAAATTCTATTTCAAAGTGGGGACATTATAGAGGGATGACGAGGAGATCTTCCCCTGGAGTTTCCCATCTCAGGGATGACCCCATTTTGGAAATACGGTCTTTGTTAGGGGGGGTGAGTCCTCGTGGAACTATGAAAATTGCTCAAATTCTGTTGACGTGGGAAATGTGCACGCTAATCTCTTGGTCAACACAGAGTAGAATGCCAAGTATCCTATCCTCTCTTAAGGAAATCCCTAATGCTGTTCAGACTGATCAAAGGGGATAACCTCAAGGTTCCAACTGTCAGGTCTTGACTACTCAGGATAATTCAGCGATTTGATTTGTTTGCTGGTAAACACGAGGGGACTTACGAATGCTACAAGCTAATCTGCATTTGGTGATGCCTTGATTCTCAAACTGGGGGAAATAAATAACAAAAGGGATAGGGTTTGGAAATCCTAAGGACAATTATAGTAACAATTAGTGCTGTGGGTAGACAGATTTCACGCAAACTAGTTCCCGCTTAGCCAGAGATAAACTCACAACTCCATAGGAATAGTGCAAGCTCCAAGGGATAAAAGGATTTTCAGACTAGGGATATTCATTCAGACACCAAATTCTGGTGCAGCCTGAGACAAATACCCACAATTGAACTAAGAACAATAATACGGTTCAGACTAACCATACACGGAGACCTACAATCAACAAGCCCCCAATGGTATGAACTTGAAATCAAATCAAATACCCTCACACTTCACCATAAAAAACACTGAACTCTAACTAACTAGATGAAGAGAAACCATGCACACAAATTAGGACACATGACAAAACACCATGCTTCAATGTTTCATTCATTTGTTCAAACTATCGTTACAACACTTTCTTTCCAGCAGTCCTATTCTACCTCTACTCCTAATTTGACTGCTAACCTACTAACTTTACAAACATTCTAACTATCTAACCACTTACAAAGAGAGATTCATTGGCCTTTTATAGATTTTACATTTTAGATCAAAGGCTAGGATATAACCCATCCAATGACTGTGATCTTCCTTCTAGAAGCCCTGAAAGCTTTAACCCATACCTAGTAATTCTCATAACTTCCCAGCTACCTCTTTTCAACCACTTCTTCAGCTACCTGCAGCTATTTTACATTAATCTTACTAGAAGACAAGATTTTACTGGGCTCCAGGCGCATAAAGGTGAATCCTGGTAGCTGGGAAATAACTAACTTGTGTTCCCTTTGTTTTAAATTGCATTAAATGGGGTCTAGAGGCAGCCATTTTACAATAAAGCACTTGTTTTACAAACAGATTAAATTTTTGCTATTTCCAACTGTGCATTTCTGATTTAGCATACTTCTTGTAGCATCACCTTGAGCTCTGTTGATGCCTTCTAGAGACTCGGAATGGCATCATTTTGGCCCTGACTCTGCAATACATTCTTCACTGCTCTGTGATCACCATTTTGATCCTGCGTGCTACACCTTCACCTCCCGACTTCATCACGATCACATTTTAGTCTCTGTGTTGGATCTCCTCCTGTTGGTCCACTGGTGGTTTTCCCTTCCCGATCCTCACACGATGCCATTCATGCTGCACAGACAAGCAATTCAAAGATCAATCACCCATTTTTTGAAATAGACCCAATTATTCTCTTCGTGCTGCTCTTGGTATACTCTTTTATGAATCAAATGTGGTTTGATGTTGGCTTTGAATTACCAGCATTGCCTTGACATCTAACGCAACACCAAATCAGTGTTTTAATCGGCCAAATTGAGGGTAATGAAAGAACATATTTCCTTTGTCACTGAACTTTATTCCTTTTGGTTTTGTGCTTCAACTTCAAAAACATCATGCCTCTCTTTTCGGTATTTTATTCGACACTATTAAGAGATTTGGAATAAGATGATTTTGCCTTATCTAAATAAGGGAAAGGAAAATGATTGAGCTTTTACATTTTAACTGTTTTCAACAACCTTATATTATATCCGATTTGCTCCTATCATGACGTATACAAACTTTATGTTTGGCATTTGAATCCCTCCACGCCAAATTCGGTGTCTTTTTCGGGATGTTTGGAAGGGGATTTTCGGCTTTACAAAGTATGCGAGTGAAAGTGCCTTCAAGAAAGATCCAAACATTATATTTTGCTTTGATTTTCAACATTAAATGTTTTTGATGGGCTTAGTTCTATATATTATTTGGGCCTTTTATCGGCTTTGACAAACCTCGAAACAAACGGTATTTGCCTTTGTGAAAAGAATGGGCCCAATGTTTCTTGTTTTAATCTTAAAACACTTAATACATGGACATGTCTTGAATTCCATCAGCCTTTTGAAATGCGATATAAGACCCTTTGTTTTGTTTTGGTACCTTAATAATTTGAACACCTTTTAGGTGTTTTTAATCGGGGAAATTAAGGCGCAACCAAACTTTATTTCATATTGTTTATGCCTAAACCTTTTGAACCAAACTTCATTATTTTCGTTTTGATTTCAAGTGCTGGCTTTGACAGCTTTTAGAAGCAATGTCAGGGGTTTTTGACAAGGTTTCTAACTGGCACAATGACAAGAAACAATTTCATTTAAATGAAATGCCTGAATCTTGATATTTGTTTTGACTCCTCACTGTGTGGGCATCTTCTCTCTTGTCGGGGTTAATTTCGGCATCAGCAGGGCGTTGAAAGGCTACAAAAAGATCGAATCTTTGCCTACAGAGCTTTCTCTCTCTCCTATGTGAAGCAGGCTAGGCGGGGTTCCTGTCTAGATGGGGCATGGTGTGATACGCACAAACAATGTCCATGTGTGAAAAACAAAGGATGTTACAATGCTATGAGTTGTAACTAATCTAGAATTGTATTACAACTCATGAAGAAAATCTCCAAAGACAAATATGATTTCAGAACATGTGTATTGTAATTATCATCAAAGAGGAAATGAATATCCTCATGCGTGTCCTCCAAATCTCAAAACACAAGTAAGGACTACCTATTAAGAATTCATCCCACAAAGTTGAATTTGAGAGACTAGAATGATTTTGCAGAATTGAAGTATTGGAAGCTGAGACAAGACTGAAACTCTAAAAAAGCAAGAATGGTGGGAGTCTTAATCAATAATTCTGCATTAGAAATCCATGAAGGCGAAGGATTAGCAAGTGTATTTGTCAGAGGAGAACAAGAAGAAATATCATGATCATGATCATGATCATCTAAACATGTAAGGCTTTCCAAAGAAGCAAACTCCTTATTTGTATCATAGTCATAGGATATATTGTGTGAATCTTCAAGAGGTATAAAACAATCTAAAATAGGATCATCTAGGAGTGAGTAAGCATCAAAATCTCCATATATCTCCCAACTTTTGGTCCAAAGAGCACGGGGACACTCAAATGAGTGCAATGGCTCTCCAAGTGTTATCATCAATATGTAGACCATTCAATCTTATGAGATTCATTTTTAACATTCTGTACAAGTTTTTTATGAAAAGTACCTGGTGAATGAACAAGACCATACACATGTGGCAAATGATGAAGCCAACATAGATGTTTCGAGATACCATCTTTCTGTTGTTTATAGTTTCCCTTTTGTAAGATGATTATAGAAGGATGCAATGAAAAAACCCATAATGAACTAAGATAGATCTCCAAATTATATAGACATCTAAAGACCGGACCAATTCCTGTACCAAATTTTTGCTCTTTTTCCCAAGCTTAAATGATAGGTATTACATCAAACAGTTTGCATGCATCCTGTTGCAGAATTCTCCTGATTTACAATGTTTTACTTTACTGTCTGGTGGTTTGATGCACATTTACAGATTGCAATGTTTTAAGAACTCAAGCATTCAAACACATTACAAGAAGTTGCAAAATTAAAAGGGAAGATATTCATTTGCTGCTGATAAAAAACAGATTTACAGAACATATCGCTGACCTTTATTTGCAGATATTACACACAATAAATTTCTGTACCAGAAGGTCCACTAGTGAAGAGTTAGGAACAGTCTATGGTTGAAAAACAGTGTGAAATGCTCCCAATCGACCTGTAGTTTATTTCTCCACCATTTTCTCTTCAAATTCTTTGAATAAAGCATTAGTTGCTCCAGGTTCTACTGCACCCCGTTCACATGTCTCACAAAGCTCATTAAATTTTGCTTCAATCTCCTGTTTTATAGTTTCTTGATTGCAGATTCAAATACTCAATGAATTTCTGTCCATGAAGCTTCAATAAATAAGGGTTTGGGGTTGCCTGTAGACTCTAAAGTGACAGCGTTTACTCCAACAGTTCCTTGGATTTCCATGACTCCCTTCCAAACACCTGCAAGTCACATGTCTACTTACTAGAGGTGCTGGCAGCCAGTATGACAATTATTACAGCTGCAATTCTCACCATAAAATTCCGCGTCCTGCTGTTTATAAAGATAGCAACCAGCTGGGAGAAGACTCATGCCTGTATGTAGAAGAGAATATGTAATACCATGTCCAGCCCAATGTAACTTCACACCTAGCAATATGAAGTGTTCTATTTCAGAAATGTGGTGGCTAAAGTTTAAGACTCCAAGTAACTTCATAATCTCCGCATCACTAGCAATTGGCATAGCTACTTGTAGCGGTTAGGAATCCCCAGTCTTCTATCATCCATGCCATGTTGCCTATGCAACTTCCTTCACTATGGGCGCCTTAGCCAAAGTATGTTAGTATAAAGGGTGGCGGCTTAAACTCCTTCCACTTCTCTAAATAGCCATGATTTCCCCTTTACTTTGTCTTAATGGCAGCTGTCACTGCTTCAAGAATGGCAGCTATCCATTTAAAGTCCCACGCCTCCTTGTTGCTTGCGCCAATCTTAGCTTTGACCTGCGATTCTCTATTGTATTTGAATTATTCCTTATAAACACACACGCAACACCTTTACACAAGCCAGAGCTTCTTTTTATTAAAATCCCTGTATTTTCAGCACCAACCATGATCTTGGATGAACCATGCTGGTGAGAGTGGAGGCTATTTGTTCTCAACTCTATCCTTTCGGGTTTTTGTCCATCAGGCACCCATTAGGGTTGTTGAAACAATGTAGCTTCGGTAAGATAAATGATTGAATGAGAGATAAATGAAGTCTCTCATTTAATCATCTATCCTATCGGTAAATCTACATACTAATGCTAGACATCATAATCATCCTTATAAGCATCAAGATATGATCGTATTTATTCAGTGATTTCATTTATATGCTGTGATTGTAATCAGTTCTGCATATCTATTCTAGTTGTCATATGACAACACTAATTAGTGTTGTCATATGATAACTACAATAGTTATCACCTTAACATATTTTTGCTCTTATACCGATTCATAATCGGGTTACATTTACCACCGATTACCACAAAATAGCATTAAGTATAAACCGATTGGTGATCGGTTAATGATTAAATTGCATTAGAATCTAACCGATATATTATCGGATACAATGATAAGCAAACCGCATTTAATCACAAACCATTTGGCATTTGTTATAAATTGGCTTTGACATTAACCAATAGTTATCGGTTTGCTCCACGAAGAGGCACCACCCTTGATCAAGACATGTCTTGATCGAACATGTCATGAGACATGTCCGGTCAAGGCATGCCTTGATCTCAAGGCAATGCCTATATATGTGCCGTGAAGCATGCTGAAGATAAAATCGAAATCAATAAATATTATCTACAGCCACCTGCAACCAAATAAGTTTAAATTCATGATCAGAAATAACTAAGAGAGTACATATTAAGAGCATTGAATATTGTCTAAGAAATTAAAGAAAGATAAAATCCTTAACATTCCAATTTTGAACATAAATTTTAATACTTTTGCAGGGGTTTTCATCCCACTAGACGAATTTGGCCACAAGCACAAATCTCCAAGATAGAGAAATAAACAATATTTAGAATGAATCCATTTTGTCTCCCCAGCTTCCTTTAACATAACAAAAAAAAATTAGTTGCACTTTATTGATAAAATAAAGCTATTTTGTGCAATTAAATATCAAATTATTTAATTAATTTGATTGCTCAAAAAGGGAAGATGATAAACATGAAATCCTCAACTGAAATTATAAGCTCTCCAATATGATCAATACTGAAAATGAAGTCCCCCCAAACAAAATCAATCATCAATTTTAATCTGTACTAGAAATAAGGCAAATTACCAAAATCACACCAAATTGCAATTTTGATGTGTAAGGTAGAATCTGAAAATTGACAGGTATAGATTTGTAGTTCTCAAAAATGCCTTTCCAATGTTTATAAGAAGTTGAAAATTCAACATGGGAAAAAGATATGGGTTATAAAAAATTATAAGCAAATTTGGGCTTTAAACTGAAATATCAGGCACCTGCAACTAAATCTGAAAAAAAATCCTTTGCCACTGAAGTACTTAGAACCAGCTTTCTGATGCCTATAAGAAGTTGAAAATCCAATACCTTGGCAGAAAGTTATGACTCCTAAAAAACATTGCACCTATAGTTATATCTGATATTCATACATTCATATATTCAATATGTAATATTTACATGTTCCATAGCTGCAACTTTTATTTTGAGTATCTTCCTCAAGTTTTTTTTTCAATTGTGAATGAATATTTATGGATGGCATTTTATGCAAATGTTTTTCAAGAACTGTATCTTGCTATTCAATTATCATCTTTGGAAGTTTGTTTTTTGAATAAATTAACTTATACCACAAGAGTTTTTGTTTAAAAAAATATTTTTAATGTCAATGCAAGGTGCAGCAATAAGCTCCACTTCCAATATATCTAGTGCAGAAGCAAATCGATGGCAGGAGTGGCTTTCATTTGCAGACCTATTTTTCTTACTTATGAGGAGTGGGAATATTGACTTCCTTGACTTTGTTGATAAGCTTGCTTCTAGATACAGTAGTGTCGAGCAACAAATTGTTCGGACCAATCATGTAACATGGTTGTTAGCTCAAGTGTTTCGCATTGAAATAGTGACAAGTGCATTGGGTACAGATCCGAAGAAGGTTTGATTCATACCACATTTATTCTCTGCAGTTTTAGTGTCAGGATTACAGATTGTGATTAGAAACATGCACACCTTCCAGTCATTCACAAATGCATATTGTTTTTGTAGTTACTACTACTGTTAGTATATGCAACCCAATTTAACAGCTGAATGATATAAATGTCCTTATCCTTAATGGGAGAGATTCAGCAGACTTAAATTCTCTGTATAATGAGAACATGACTTGTAAAAATCAAGATTATTTTACAATATTACATGAAAAATTTGGAGTGTTTGTTACAGGTTTTATATTTTGGCATTATATGCCCCTTATAAATCCTTTAGAGCTTCATTCAGCAGGGTAAATCTTTAAGCTTATTGCTTGAAATTTTAAACAAGGAAAAACTGCTCAATTTGCTACTAAGTGAAAGCTCTTGCCTGCACAAGACAAACATAAAATGTAATTAAGACAAAGTATCTTTTAAGAACTCATTTACAGATTGAACATTGCTAATATGTTTATCTTGGAAGGGACAATTCTTCTAGCTTCTAGGAATCTCACCAAGGAATTCTTAGGTCGTAGTCGCAGAAACACATAACTGCTAGTCATTGGTTAAAGATTCAAGTGAAACCAGGCTTCAATTTTTTTTATACGAACAGAATGCAACAAAGTGACTTGAATGGAAAATATCTATTTTCCTGCTATGCTTCCACTGAGAACATCTTTCCTATGATTAAATGCTCTTCCAGGTAGTAATTCCACTTCGTTGTGGTGTGCTGGCACTATCAATATCAAAAAGACGAGAAAATTCTAGGCCAGCTATCATATTTTAATCTACAAGTGTGCTAACAATTATTATGCTACTTGGAAGACAAATCATTACTAACATGCATCAGGTCGGAATTGTTTTTTTAACAGCTTATGCAATATTTTAGCATAGTTTTACAGCACAGATTACTCAAGAATGATATTTAGTATTTATTTGTTCTGATTGGGTGAAATAACTGTGACAGTGATATTCTTTCCAAATTGATCTCAATAATGAATTGAGTATATGTATCCAGCAGCATAAAAACTATTCTATTTGATATTATTACTTGTGCAAAGTGCATCAAGTACCCATTGTGCTGCCTACAGCCAGACTGAGGCTACTAATCAGGTGCATCCATTATGCTCTTTGTAAGACTATAAGGGCACGGACCATCTACATAGACCTTATTGCCCCACGAGAATACAGCATATACAAAACCTGGTGACCAACTAAGATTGCAAGGCTACAAAATGATTCCATCTTCTTTATTAAACTACTCATGTTTAACAGAGTACAAGGCTACAAAATTACGAGGAAGTGAGATCCTCAAAACATCCATTTAGTGATCAAATTGATAACCAAGTAATCATCACGAATAGGTTACCCACCTGTATGAATGAGTCATAATAGAGATCCACACTTACCAACAAATGTGTAACATTGGCTTCTAGAGAAACATTAGTTTCCTACCACAAGTGCATGGCAAGATTATCCACCTGCTTGCTAATCACACTTCCAAACTACACCGCAACATGCTGAAAACAAGTCACATAAATACATGGAACACAACTGAGACTAAGAGAGCTGGCAGGAATGCTGTGCAGTTACAGTCTATCCTCTATTAAGGGATAGTGCTTTACAATATTCTATGCCAAGATGCACAACCAATAAGAAGAAAGGAAAATGTTATGATGATGAAATCATTGAGGTTGCTTTCCGCACAGCAGATTCACCATGTAAATGTTTGCCCTATCGTGCTTCTTCATGGGGTACTAAGTAAGACCTTTTTATCCATTTCTACCTCATAAAATTTGATTAATAACACCCCTTCCATTACAATTTCTAAGTCTAAATGCCCCTTATTTTACCATGTATACAAACTACCCACTTTTTGTGACATTTTTATACCCCTTCTTATTTCTACCCTTTTTGTACTTGACATTTTTATATTCAGTTTTCCACTAGTATCTGAACTACCTTTTCTAAATCTAATTTGAAAATACTACCAAAGGTTATTGAGATCTATGAAATAATAAACCCATTGCTAGGTAACCATTTTTCCATGGCCACTCCTGTAAGATTATAAAGTTTATTTCTAACTAAATTATATCAATGCAAACCACTCTTTACCATCCACGAGAAATATTGAACCATGTAAACCTTAACTAATTTATCTCCTTGATCCCTTGATAAAAACAATACATCATCTTAGATTTTTAGTCATTCTTAAATCTACATCATGACTGGATGTTGTATGGTACCTGTTGGGTAGTGAATCCCTTGTGCTTTTGAAAGCTGAACCATGACCATTTCAACATCTTCAAATATATTCTGTGAAGCTATTAATGTTTACAAACATCCCACACCAAGGGAAGCAACCAGAAACCTATGGAAAGTCGTAAGAGTGCAAATTAGCCTTCTTAATCACCAGTTAATAGTATATAAGGCACAAGTGTTACCACCCATACTATTTTTTTAAGCCTTTGCATGCCTCAACATAGTGCCATTTTAAAAGAGAAATTCTTAATAGGATGGAAGTATTTTTACCAGTGTTCCATGGGGACGTGTCCCCCCCTTTTTGGCCACGTCTCCCCGTAAGAAACGTCTCGGGGATAGGGGGGCGAGGACGCGACGTCCCCCGCCATCCTGCCACCGCCGCCCAGGCGCCGCCGGGATGCCAAGATGTCTTCGCGTCTCCTAGGGAGACGTGGAGACGTCTCTCGAGGGACGGGGAGACGCCCAGACGTCTCCCATCACCCACGTCAAAAGCAAACAAAAAAAGCATTTTTTTATAAACATGTGACTTTTTGGGGGGTTAAGGGGTAACCCTAATTGGACGTGGGCCAATAGAAAAATAAAACTTGATGCCTTTAGAAAATAATAAAAGTATTTTTGGCCTCGTGAGGTGCTGCCCCTCAACCCCGCCCTGTATCTTATAGTCTCATTTGAAATGTAATTCTTATACTGTAATACTGTCATACATCTTTTCAAAACTAGTTTTTCAAGTACTATATGTATATGTATAACTATATCAGCAGCACCACCCCGCCACCCCCCCCGCCGCCGTCCCCCCGCCGTCCCCAAACTTAGGCCCTTGTTCCCCCCGTCCCGGAAATGCGTCCCCGTGTCCCCAACGCCCGTGGAACACTGGTTTTTACTAAATGAAAACCCATATGTACTGCCATATTTATGTGAAATAATAATAAAGAAGCAATATTGACTAAAGGTTTCCAAGGAGGTCAACTACCTAAGATGAACCTCTTTTCTCTCTCTTTCTCAAGCATAGAGTGCTATCATCCAATGTCCACTGATTATCAAGCCATCATGAGAAATCGCCACAAGCTGAAGTATTATCGCTGAATTGAACTGAATTCATTTTATTCATCTATCTAGATACAAACTGAAATATAAGCATGCATTTCATCATGTTAAATATAATTTTATAGTACAACCATGGGGGAAGTAATCCCGTCAGTACATTTTATTTGGGATTGCAATACAAGGTAACATAGGCTCATGTTTAATAAGCATAAAAGCCAAGTGTAAATCAAATATTATTGACAGTACACTCATATCCTGGCGGGTATGTTGCTGCTACCAAATTAAATAAATAATACCCAATGCATTATCCTAAGCCCCCTTGGAAATTCTACATTGCCCCATGGGATGTAGTATGATTTATTAACTGGAGCTTTTTCGGCAGTGTTTTGCGTGCATGATTTTTTGGGCAGCGGCTGCACAATTTTCTGGTTATTTCCATGGGTCTAGTTCGTGTCATTTTACCCACGATGAGTCTGCAGGTAGCGACTGTGTTTGGTGTTTTCATGGGTTTATAATTTTGTCCCTTTAAAAAAATTTAGTGGGTTTTAATATTTTTTTCCACAAAAATTATTTATGGTTTTTCTTATTCTGCATGGGTTTTCTAATTTTTGTCCTTCAAAAATTAGTGGATGGATTTTAATCTTTTTTTCCTTTAAAATAATCCTGGGAGGGTTTTATAATTTTTGTCTATAAAAACTTACTGTGAGTTTTGTGTGATTTTCTGCCTTAAAATCGTTTTGTAAAAGAGTTTTACTGTTTTCCCTCAAAAACGAAGTTTTGTATTTTGAACCATGTTTCGAATTGTCTTGGGTTTTGATTGATTTTTCACCTCAAAAATCGTGTTGGGTTTTGATCGATTTTTCTCCTCAAAAATTGTGTTTGGTCATCTGTAATTTCACGATGTTTGCGTGGGATTTTGGATTTTGCGTGATTTTTTCCTCAAAAATCATGGGTACAGGTGTTCCTAT
Source organism: Cryptomeria japonica (assembly GCF_030272615.1). Classification (NCBI taxonomy): domain Eukaryota; kingdom Viridiplantae; phylum Streptophyta; class Pinopsida; order Cupressales; family Cupressaceae; genus Cryptomeria; species Cryptomeria japonica. Next base: position 4,174,580 of record NC_081407.1, on the reverse strand, counting down.
CTTAGGGTATTTACCCTTTTTTTCTGAAAAAACGATGCTTTGTAAACTGGTCTTGGCATTTTTTTCCTCAAAAATTGTGCCTTCTTGCAGTTTGTTTTGGGGCATCATGCTCATCTACAAAAGTTTGTGGACGATTTGTGTTATCCAGAAGTTCTCTTGATTTTGGGAGGGTCAGTGGCAGGCTCATTTCAGTGACGTTCTGAGAAGAAGGGGGCAGCCTTCTCTGTTTTTCTTTGGGTAGTTAGAATGATGACCATTAAGGGAGGGTATTAGAATATTGTAATTTTTCTTTAATGGTCATCTTAGTCATTTTAGTCGTGTTTAGTTTATTTAGTTAGTTTCTGTTTACGATTGTTTCTTTTAGAAACATCATCTTTTACTTTTCTATTTAAGGAGACTTTGTCTCCATTGCTTAGTACAACATCGATTTACCATGACACCTACAAAATATTTTATCGTCTAGTGTGTTTAAATTATGGCTTTTTAATTTTCTGAGTTAGTAAAGGTTTGCCAAGCACAAGTTTGAGTCTAAAATGGGCTGGACACGTCCAAGTCTCCATATTATGGGTGTTACAAGTAGTTGGAGGGTTAGTTTACAAGCTGCTGCCTATATTTAGGTTATTTCCTTGCTTCAAATATCAACTTTGCTCTCTTGCCTGGTTCTTAATATTTAATATGGTAAAGTAGGAATCAGTTACCATAATTTGATACTTTGGTAATTTGATTTTGTCTTTTATATATATATGTATTAATTGATACTTTGGTAATTTGATTTCATCTTTTCTATATATTACACACTACTTCTCACTTCATAGGATTCTTTCCCTAGCTGAAACTTTCAAAAGCACAATTCATTTTTGTGTAGCTATTGACAATTTGACATGCAAATATATACTTTAATGTATGTTACTTATTAGAAAAGAACTTGCAATCAAATATATACTTTAGTCTGTTATTTACCGAGTTTTTTCTCTGCTTTAGATGGAAACAATACGGAAGATACTTTCATTTCATAAAGAGAGGCTGTCAGATCAAAGTGCAAATGGTTCTCCCCAGAGCACACTACTTGAATTTATTAGCAGCAGTCAAACTTTACGTGTTTGGTCAATGAATCCTTCTACTAGAGAATTCTTAAACCCAGAAGAACTTCAGAAAGGCAAGCAAATTGACGAGTGGTGGAAGCAGATGACTAAAGGTATGCATACTTTTAGGCACTTTAGGAATATTCTAATTTTCCTTCTTTTGTTAAAGAAAAACAGTTCTAGGAAGCAATGTTATAAGACCTTCAGCATAAATTGAAAGAACAAAATAAATTGATGTCCACAAATGACTAAAGTCAGTCAATGGGAGTAATTCAATAGTATTATAATCAATCATGTTTCTAGATTGACTGCCTGTCTTACTCTGAAGAAGGTTTATGGATTCTATTGACTATTTGGTTCAGCACAAACTCTGCCATCTCTGCCCTTTTAAGGAGGGCCAAGATAGAGGAGCACTTTATTCTTTGTCCTCATTTCTTCTATTGAGATCGAGGGCAGATAATAATATCTTTCCAGAGACTTGTGCTGTTATTTATCCAACTTCCCTTTGCTACCTTGTTCAAAGGTGATTGGATTTTTTTTTTCATTGGATGGTCATTCTCTTAAAATATATTCTTACAAGGGACCTCTAGAGATTTTAGGCTAATTACATCCTTATTCCAGCACACAATGAGTGTTAGAGGTAGTAAGTACTTGTCATATACAACTAATTAACTCAATGAATGGATCACAGTTTGCAAACTTGGACATGGCAAAACCTCTATAAATCCAAATTTGTTCAGGATTCAGAAACTCAGCAAAAACTGACTACTGAAAAAATATTAGTGCAGTCTACATAAGAGGGGTCCAATGAAGGACATCCTAACCTAGCAGCCTTAATAACTCTCAAACAACATTCAAACACTAATGTTTATAGTGGAAAAGTTAGAACAAATGATAATAAAACATAAAAAATAACAAAACTAAAAATACTAGTCTAACTTCTGCAAACCTCTGTTTGATTATATAAAGTGATGTGCTCAAGATTCCAATGATATGTAGTTGGTCTGAGTATCAACATAAAAATAGCATTCTATAATTAAATCGACAATGTTACTTTGCATTGAAGGTTGGTTATGAAATGATGAACTAGATGACGAATTTATAGATTTTCAGATTATTGAATGGACGGCTAAGATTTGATCGTAGATTATTGTGGAATTAATGAGGAGAGGTGGATTAGTTAATTGAACGTGATGAGGAAATTGCTAAATCAATGATAATAATGATTAACAAATAACGATAAGATGATAATGTAATAATAACCCCCTAATTTTTTTTTTGTTTGAAAAGTAAACACTTAGCCAATGAAGTTTCACAATGTTAATCAAGCAATGGATATGCAAGTCAATTTCCACTGTCATTAAGAACTGTTATGGTTTTCAATATTCATTTCAAGCTACTGTTCATAATTTTTGGACAAAATTATAAATTTTGATACTCCATTACATGAAGAAGATATTCATATAAATTCACAACATAAGTACCTTGGAAAATAGTTCCCTTTTGATAGTGTGCAGGTCTCTTTTTAACATGGAAAACTCAGTCACAGGTGGCTGCAACTATTGCAGAGGCAAACATTCCTAAACCTTCATGAAGGCACGCCATTCGTTGGGTCTGCTCCCTACCATAGAGGTCACCCCCTTGAGCTTGCATCAAATTTTTCAAACCGTTTTCTACCCACATGGATAGTCCAGTATAAAACATCTGAGATGAAATTACTGTTATACACTTGGTGGAGTGGCTCCAAGGAACAGAGAGGGCTGCCTTAAAAAAATCATAGTAAATTCTTCCAACATTTTCTTCACATCTTCAGCAAATGATTGCAAGGTCAAGGCATCCAGTTTGGTGAACAGACCTAGTAAAAAGTAGAAACCTCCAAGATCACATGCCATGCCCTTCAATACCTGTATGGCCCTTCACTAGGAATTTTGGCAACCTTAAAAAATTGCTGTCCAGCTTATGGCTTTGTGAAAGGGTTCCAAATAGGGTCGCCTAGGACTAGAAACTGCATAGATTTAATACCCAAAGCCATTTAGTCAATAACTCAATCTCCATTAGCATTAAATGGTGTACGACCTACTTTGGGAAAGGGGACGGCCAGCCACAGGAGCCCTGCAACTTACTCAAACAAACACACAAATAACTCTGCTAAAAAAACCGAATAAATCTTCAGTCCTGTCCTCAAAAAATCATGAAAATGCTCGTCTTTTTGAAACCTTGAATCTTCGAAACTCCATGAAAATCAATGTGTTTCTTGTGTGAAAACACCAAACCAGCTAGGATGGATCTTTCACCATCGAAATTAGTGAACTTTGATGAGGGTTTCTATCCTCAATCAACTCTTGGAATACCTCAATGTTCACTTCGACAACATTTTGGTATGTGTGCAACTATAAATGATTGAAAATGATAGCTAAAACCCCTTTATATAGAGTTGGAGGGAAAATGCCAGATTATAAATTCAAATTAATTTAAATCCCTCAAAAACGCCCCCAAACAATTTAAAAACAACTTAATTCTGAGTTCCTCCTTTCCTAGGCATCCAACTTGGGAAACATAACTTCACTTTATGAAATTTAACACTAAAGTGAATATTAAAACGTTACATTATACTTTTAGTGCAAATACTTAAATATTTCTAAAAACATCGTGGAAAGCCTTGCCATCGCACGGGAAATTCAAATCAATCATGCTGAGACATAACATATGCTGAAGAATGATGCTAGGTGCCAAAATGAACATCTACTATAAATAGCAGTGTTCTCCAAGAATTGTGGAGAACAACTCAGAAGGCCAAAAATGCTACAAAGAGTGTTGCCACTAACAAAATACCACTGAATACCCACACAGCTGCTAGAAGCCAAGAAAACTGAAACCGATCTCTTCAAGAAAGCTGGATTCCCTAACCACCACCAATTAGCCTACAGGAATCTAGGAACATTCTCATCTTGACTAGGTTTGAGGAGGAGACATTATAGATAATCAGCTCATATTAATTAAATAATAATGAATTATTTAATTAAATGATAATAATGATTGATGAATGATAATGGAAATTAGTCTAATTTAAGTAAATATTGAAAATTATTTAGTTAACTAGTAATGTGTTGATGATGCTAGGTGCAGTGAATTTTGAGTGTCTATATTTTGCCCCCCTTTGAGATGATGATATTTGAAGTAACATTGTTGCAAAGAAAAGAAAAAGTAGCTAAGAAGAATAAATTAGATGAGATGAAGAAAGTGATGATATGCCCTAGTTAGGTGGAAGAAATATTAGAAGATTAGGCAAAGGGATGATGCCCCCTTGAGATATTATACATGCACAAATTGCATGAGTGAGCTCTTGAAAGAAGAAATGTCAAGATAATGTTAGATGAACAAAGACATTTAAGGAAGAAGAAAAGAAGAAAAATGGAGAGATGGATGCAAGAAACATGATTATTAATGTATTGAGGATAATGGATTTATTAAGATGATGGATGAGAAATTGATTATTTTCAAATGCTTTAGTTATTGTTAACATGTCGAGAGCAATCTTTATTTAATATAGTAATGAATATTATCCAAGGAGGTATAAAGGCCAAAATGATGATATATCCAATGCATGGATTGACTCAAAATAGAAAAGGTTGCCTGCAAGCATATGTCATTGGACGCTATGATATGGAAACCCATGATGTTGTTGTAGTGATATAATGCAAGGCCTATGACAAATGCAAACAAATGAAAATACGCACAAGCAATCAAGCAAGTATGTACAACAATACAAAGACATACAATGTTGCACCTAGTCAAGTTGAAAACCAATCGATTGATTGATGATAATGATGAGAGTGTTGATGATAAGAAAAATGCAAGGATTATGTTTTAAATGACGACAACAAGATGGGAATTTGGAATGATTTATCTTGATGATAATAGCTTGAGCTGAATCAAGGCTTATAGGAAGGTTGGGACCAAAATCAAGGGATGTTTTGGGAAGTTCTTACATAGCAAGATTATATGGGTGAAGATTTTTGCATTTGGATAGAATATTTTTGGGATTGGCTGGATTGTGGGGGGGTTTCAGATACCTAGACAAAGTGGAGTGTGGTGAGTGATGTTGGTGTTAGACACAATGCACCACTGAGAGGGAGAGTGGGTGAATCAGTGGTTCTCAAACTTTTCCCTTTAGCTATCCTATGTGAGCATACCGGTTTGTGGTTCTAACTCAATGTAGACTTATCGGTTAGTGGGGAGACTCACACAGATGCAATCACACCCAAGAGGCATCACATAATACTAGCATGTACGAGGAAAACCCAATATGGGAAAAACTTCGGTGAGCAATGTTGCTGGAGTCTATTGCTCCAATCCAGCCTCACAATGAAAACTGTTACAAAGTTTAGGGCACCAACCCAAGGAGCACCAACCCCTGACTTTATGGGCTACAACCCAAAGGAGTTACAACCCTTGACTTTAGGGCACCTACCCAAGTGTTTACCTCACTGGGTAAACAGGAAGAATACAGAAACTGAACAGCAATGTACAATGCAAATATAAAAGAAGTACCAGCATAAGCTTTCCATTAATGTCAAAGGATGTTCATATTATATCCGTCGTTAACAATACATTACATCTGACACGGCTAACATTACCTCTCAACACCCGAAGGTGGTACAATATATGACTGCCGAAGGGGTGCGACCCAACCGTCGCGACTCCAACTACCTACCCGTCGGCTAACTAACTATTGATAATTAACATTATTAACTATACACTTTTTCCCGATAACATCATCCCCCCCAAAAAAGAAGTCGTCTCCGACGACTAACAACAAAATGGAGACAATGTAATATAAAGATACAACCAAGTGGAAGTCAAGGAGGGGGCTGAGGAAGCGTCCCTGAAGTCGAAGGGTGCGCGCTGCCACATCCCGCTCTGCGACCAACACCTTCTCCAAGGCAGTCTTCACCATAAGCGCAGCCTCCAGTAGCTCCCTCTCCTTGGTATCGGCGGACTCTGTCATGCGAACCAACTGGGCCTGAACACCATCTAACTCCTGCTGGACTAGACTCCGCGCACTCTGTTCCTCTGAAAGACGGGCGTCCACCGCAACCTTCTCTGCGCGGGCTGTCTCAAGCTGTGCGACCAACTCTGATCTCTCGGCTGCCCACGAGGCTTGTTGCCTAGCCATGTCCTGCTCTAACTCCACTCGAGCAGCCTCGCGAACTACGGACGTATGCTGTGTCTGGCGTAAGGTATAGTAGGCCTCCCTATAAACCTGCTCAATCTCCCGGACGATGGTCGTCACCCTACTCTCCACGACGGGCTGAGGCACACGCCAAGCCTCCAACATCGCCTCCGTCTGGGTAACTGGCCACCCTCGTGCCTCAAAACATGAGGTGAAGGCTGCGGGACAGCCCTCTCGCATAAACTGGAGGACTTGCTCTAATTCCTCCACAACCTGCTGTAGAGACCGTGTCTGGGCCGCGGCCACCACTCGTCGACCCCTCGTCACCATATCTGCCAGATAAACCTCAATGTCCTCTCCCTCTAGCCCCGATGTAGGTACAGGAAGCCCACGTGGTAACTCAAAAGTCTCCTCAACCACACCAACTGCATCCTGCTGGCCCAGAACACCCTCTCCAAGGACCTGTCCCTCTGCTGGTGCCTGCGTCTCCGCCGAGGAATCCTCCAGATCCACCACCTCAGTGGGAGGCTCTCGCCGAGGTGAGAGTACAGCTGCTCCTACGGGTGGCGTCACTGTCATCTGGAATCTCCGGGTCAGCCAACTCCCCATAGCCGCCACTGATGGAACTGCACTCAACACCTCCGACCCTCTCTCCCCCTTGGAGACATGTCCCGTGATGGGCTCCTCCAACAAGGAGGCCGCAACCGTCACCACTGCATCGGATCCCACGACGTCTAGTCGTACCTGAGGCTCCGTCTCAACCATCTCCTCTGCCACGCCTCCCTGTGGTGGACCACACAACTCTGCCGTGCTCTCAGTACATGCCTCTGCGGGAATCGGTCCTGCGGCTGGTATGACGGAAGGTGCTGCGGCCGGCTGCATGGGCCTAAGTGTAACGGGCGTGCGGCTTTGTCCGAATGCCGGAATCGAAGTACTGCCTGCGGACGACCCCACAAGTGTGCCAAGTGGGAGTGTGGGTGGTGCAAACAACACTCGCTCTCCGGCGGGCTCCATCCTCCCCTCGTCTGTGGCCCGACTACTACTGTCGTCCTCATCCTCTGAATCCTCGGAATCCTCTGCACTGCTAGAAGTTTCTCGCCCACTATCTGGTTCTGCTGCGGTGGTCTCTAATACCCGTTTCCGCTTCGCGGAAGAGTGTCCAATATCCAGATGTCGCCAATGCATGATAGGAGGCTCACCCTCCGCCAAGGGTCCCTGTGGTCGTACCTCCAACTCAGCCTCGGGCACTGCTTCCCGCGTAGCCTCCAAGAACAATCCAATGGCATAGTGGGGCATGTAAAAGGTGCGCTGCTCCATCATCAAGAAGGCGCACATCCGCTCGGATAACAAGGTAGCCCAATCATAGACGACTCCGTTCATCACCCCGTTCATCAATACTATCTGTGGTAGAGCGATGTCTGATGCCCTACCCGACCCTGTCAACCTGCTTTTGATGACGTCCATAATGCATCGCCAGTGACCCTCTGCGACAAAGGACCTGCGCATCCCACGACCCTTCGTGGCGTCTACGATGCTTGCCAACTCTGCGGGGGTCAAGTCTCGGGACACTCGCTTAATCCAATGTTCCTTTTCTTCCCGTGTCATCTTCTTCGGCTTCAAGTCGACTTTCTTGCCATGTATGCCTGGGATGCCAAATACTCTGGTGAAATCTGCAGGTTTGAAGGATATGGTGATATCCTTCCCCAAATACTCAAATGTGCTCGTCCGTGAGCGGCTATCAAAGGTATCAACCATATATCGCAATGCTCCCTCGTACTCGCGAATGGCGAACACAGGCATCCGTATAGCCCATTCTACCCCTGCTCGGCGAAGACTTGTTTTCACCAAATTATCATCCGGCGCGTCTTGCCACCATTTCCGACATTCCACCCCATTCAATCCCTCAAAAGTGATATTCTGTGAAGTGGAGGTGTTCTTCCCTCGTACAGTGGATTGCTGTGGTGTCTTTTTCTTCTGCCTGGCTTCCATTGTGCCACCTGCTATTCGAACACCTGAAGGGAGAATACGTGCATCCGGCTTCCTATGGCTGCTATCCTGCAATTGTTTTTTCCAGTTTCTTTTTCCCGCAGACTCCATTGACTTGCTAACCGCTTCTTGATTTGCCCTTGTCGGATGGAAGGCACCTAACTACCTCCTGGCAGGTAGGCCGTACGGCTGTAATCCTCAACTACCTCCGGCTAATAAAATGCTCAAAACAAATCTTCGTCCACCTCCCGCACTACACCGCACGGTAATTTTGAAAAATCCTTGCCGCTGCCAAGTTCGGTTCAAGCCCTTTGGGCTTCCTTCCTCCCGCCCCGTGGCTCTCGCTGCTAGGCGTTTCTTCTACCTTCGCGTGGCGCTGTTAACGCCATGTTGGTGTTTACCGAGGTGTGTCCATGGTTCTACTCTGGTTCAGCAACTGATACTAGCAGCTCGCGGGATGTAACAAGCGAAGGTCGTTTTGCCAAAATAGAACACGCCCTAAGCCTACCGCAGCTCCACGGGATACCCCTTCGGTAGGCGGCGTTGTTTCTCCCTTCGGTAGCCAGCGTTTGTTAGAACCTTCGGTGGCTTCGTTTTATTCCCCTTCGGTTCGGCGTGGCTGTGCGGTGTTTTATGTGCTTCGTCGGCTGCTTGCGCGGTGAGCTTTCCCTTCGGTAGGTGTGGTTGTGCGGTGTTCCATCCGCTTCGTGTGCTTGCGCTGCATTCTATCCGTTTCGTGCGACTTTATACCACACGGCTGCCTCCGTCTTCGTGCGGTGTTTTTGTTTCCTTCGCTCCGTGTGCTTCGCTGTGCGGTGCCTTTGTTTCCTTTGCGCTTTGTGCGGCTTTTTACCCCTCCGACTACCACCGCACGGTGGCTTCCACCTACGGTGGTGTCCACCGTCGGTGGTGCCACCGCCGGTGGTGCCACCGCACGGTGGCTTCCACCTACGGTGGTCCCACCTTCGGTGGTGCCACCGCACGGTGGCTTTCACCTACGGTGGTCCCACCGTCGGTGGTGCCACCGCACGGTGGTGTCCACCTACGGTGGTGCCACCGCACGGTGGTCCCACCACGTGGCCACCGTGCGGTGGTCTTTTTCGCCCTTTTTCTAACTTTTTTTTTCATTTTTTTTTTTTTTTTCCAATGTTTTGCAATTTTTTCCTTTATATATTTTTTCAATTTTTTTTTTTTTTTTTTTTTTTTTTTTTTGAATTTTCTAATTATTTTCTTTTTTTTCCCTTTCTTTTATTTTCATTTATTGGCTGACTGCGACTGTGCGCCTCCTGTTGACTGCGACTGTGCGCCTCCTGTCGGGCTGCTCCTGTGCGCTTCCACCCTCTGGTGATACACTTTCAGTTTCGACCCATTGACGCCCTCTGGGATTACCTGTCCGTCGAGGGTCGAGAGTTTGACGGATCCGTTGGCGGCGACCTCTTGGATCCTGTAAGGGCCTAGCCACTTCACTTTGAACTTGCCGGGCTTAATCTCGTTCCTTCCGTTATACTTTAGGACTAATTGGCCCGGTGTGAACCTCGCCCGCCGAATGTGTTGGTCATGCCAGTATTTCCTGCGTTGTTGGGCCACGTCTGTCACCCACTGTGCCATCGTCCGTCTTTCATCCAACTTATTTAAGGCGTATAGTCTCTCTCGAAGGCTTTCCATGTCACCCAGTTTGTTGTCAATGGCGATTCTGAGACTTGGCACCATGAATTCGATCGGTACCACAGCCTCCTGGCCATACATCAATTGGAAAGGTGTCTGCCCGGTGGTTACTTTGTAAGTTGTGCGGTACGCCCAAAGTACCGAAGGCAGACGCTCTTCCCAGTCTTCCTTTTCCACCCCACAAGACTTATAAATTACCGACACGATGATTTTGTTGGTTGCCTCGGCCTGACCGTTTGCCCTGGGATAGTACGGACTCGATAGAGAATGAAAAATTTTGAACTCGGTTGTCAGTAGTCAAACAATATGATTTACAAAGTGCCCTCCTCTATCACTTGTCAGTTGAATCGGTATTCCGTACCGGGTGATAATCTGTTCATAAATGAATTTCGCCGTGCTGATGGCGGAGTTGTCTGCCAACGCCCTGGCTTCGACCCATTTGGTCAAATATTCTGTCGCCACGACAATGTATCTACATCGTCGGGCGTGACTTGGTTTTAATGGACCAACGAAGTCTAACCCCCATCTTTCGAACAATTCTTGAGCATGCGCCGGGTTAAGTGGCATAAAATCTCTTTTTAATGGTCGCCTAGCACGCTGACATGTATCACAACTTGTCACCCATTCTCTGGCGTCATTATGTAGTGTCGGCCACCACAAGCCAGCTAGTAGGACCTTCCTTGCTGTCGTATCCGGTCCCATGTGCCCTCCAGCAGCCCCTTCATGGGCTTCTCTCAATACTCCTGGGATTTCCTCTTCCAAGACACATCGTCGTAGGATCTGATCAGGTCCCATTTTGTAGAGAAGACCATTTATAAGTTGGAATGTTCGGCTTCTTAATACAAGTTTCCGTCTTTCACCTGGTGGCATTTCCTTCGGAAATTTTGATGTTGACAGATATTCACCCACACTGGTGTACCAATGAGGAAGGATGGCAATGCGGAAAAGATGGGTGTCCGGAAAATCCTCGCTAATGCCTTCGGCCGGCTCTCCCGACTTGATCCGTGATAGCTGGTCGGCTATGACGTGGCTCCTGCCAGGTCTGACAATGATGTTGAACGTAAATTCTTGTAACAGCAACAGCCATCGACTAATCCGCCCCTGGATGATTGGCTTGTTCACCAAATACATCAACGCCTGGTGATCCACATAAAATGTGAATGGTGTCGCCAGTAAATAATGTCTGAATTTTTGGACGGAGTATACCATGCCGAGGGCTTCTCTCTCCGTCGTGCTGTAGTTCCTCTCTGCGTTTGACAAGAGTCGACTTGCAAAATATACTGGGTGGTCCAGCCCGTGGCTGCCGACCTGTGCTAGGGTGGCCCCTATGGCGAAGTTGGATGCGTCGACATGTACATGGAACTCTTTGTCCCAATCTGGGTATGTCAAGATTGGCGCACCCACCAATCGTGATTTTAACTCTTGAAAAGCCTCTTCTTGGGCCGTCCCCCAGACGTACGGCTCCCCCCTTCGTGTCAGCTTATCAAGTGGGTATGATACTTGGGCAAAGTTCTTAATAAACCGCCTATAATACCCGATGTGTCCAAGAAATGACTTGACGCCGGTGACATCGTCGGGCGCCTCCATCTCCACAATGACTCGTATTTTGTCAGGGTCCGTCTTCAGTCCAGCCTTGCAGACGATGTGCCCTAGTAACTTGCCCTGAGGCACCATGAATCTGCATTTCTTGGGATTTAGGGCGAGGCGGGCTCGTCGACATCTCTCCATGCATTCACCAAGTGCGGCCAGATGTGCCTCCTCCGTGCTGTAAATGGACCAATCATCCAAGAATGCTTTGAAGTTTCCCACGGACATTTTATCGAAGATATGGAGGATTATCCGTTGAAAGGTAGCTGGCGCGTTGCACAACCCGAATGGCATCCGGTTGTATGCATAGACGCCATCTTCTACGATAAAGGTGGTCTTCAATTTGTCCTCCTCTGCAATGGAAATTTGATTATATCCGGAGAATCCATCCATAAATGAATAAATTTCGTGACCTGCGACTTCCTCGAGGATGGTGTCTGTGAATGGTATGGGAAATGGATCTTTAATTGTGACAGCATTCAAACACCTGAAGTCTACACAGATTCTTATCTGATCGGCCTCCTTTTTCAAAGATATCACAATGGGTGATACCCATTCACTCGTCTGGACCTTGAAGATAATCCCTGCTTCCAGCATGCGGTCAATTTCATTATTTACCCTGGCCGCATAATTTTTGTTCATTCTGTATGGCCTCTTCCGTACGGGCACGGCTCCGGGAACCAAAGGGATCCGATGTACACAGAGTTCTTGTGGTACCCCCTTGAGGTCCTTATATGTCCAAGCGAACACGTCTTTGTATTCTGTAAAAATTTTGAACGCCGCCGTCTTTAAGACGGGATTCCAGTCGTCGCCGACTAGAATATTTTTCTGTTCTGAAGGTTCTCCAAGGTTTGTAACTTGAAGTGCGGATTCTTCATACCTTATGGGCTTACTTTTGTCAAACTTGTGCGCTGGTGCGTCATCCACAGGGACATCCCCTTCCTTGTATTGTCCGTACTCTGGCGGAAACTCGTTCATGTCAGGTCCTTCGATCCCCAACATATTGCACCCATACAATAATTCATAGTCTTCCATTTGCCAATGGAAGAGCCCTCTCAAAGAATCCGTCTCATCCTCAGAACAGGCTTGAATTCCTAAGATGCCTTCATCATTTGGTTCCCTGCCCTCCTTCCCTTCGTCGGTATCGTCTCTGTCGGACTCTGACTCCGACGCCAACTCTTCACTGACCTGTTGAGTTTTGAGGTCAATGGTATACCTTCGGCCAGCCTTTTCCATGGACAAGGTGTTTTTCTTCCAATTGTGATTTGCTTTGGCCGCCACCAACCAGCCTCTGTCGAGGATGGCGTCGTACCCCTTCTTCTTCAATGGGATGACCACAAAATTCAGGACGAATGGCTGTGTTCCGATCGTCACCTGTTGCGCCATGAGTGTGCCCAGCGGCTTGATGCCGTGTTGGTCTGCTCCCAATAAAGTAAAGGTGGACGGCCAGAGAGTAGGTTTACCCAATTTTTTCCATGTTTCCTTTGGCAAGACATTTACTCCTGACCCGCCGTCGACAATTGTGTCGGTCAGGATGGTGCCCAATATACCCATTTCCACCACTGCTGGGTGTCTACCATTGTTGATCGTCAGGGTTAATGGGTCTGCTGCTGTCTCGCCAAGGTTGTCCTTGCCATGTATTGGTTGGCCTACTGGGGTTACTATTGCGGATTGCAACAACGTCGCTCGCAAGTGCGGCATACTTTCCAGGAGGTCCTTCATTTTGACAGGTATCTCGACCTGTAACAGTTGGTTTATAATGTTTGTTTCTCCTTCAGAGCGAGAAGTACCCGCCAGCTTTTGTGCACCCTTGCTCCTCCACATCTCCCTCTCCAATTCCGCTCGTGCCTCCAGTGCCTTTTGTTTTTCCGTACGGGGGTCTAGATAAGTGGCTGCTTTCGTCTTGGACCTTGTTATGGCGAGTGCATCCTCCATTTCTACATTCAATAGGTTCACGCCAGATTTGGGACAATTGCCATCATCATGGTCCCCGGGACCGCACCACTTGCAAAGTTTTTGTGGTGCTTCCTCCACCGTACAGTCTCTAGCGAAATGCCCCCAGTGATTGCAAGCTCGGCATTGTATCATCGGCCGCCCTTTAGCGTCGTATTGGATTCGGCTTCTATTATTCGTATTGTTATTATTGCCTCTTCCTCGCCTGTTGTTTCGGTAGCCGCCAGACGAAGCGTTGTTGCTCGCAGGCTGGGACGTGCCAGCTGACGCAGATGGTTCTGCAAAGAGAACCTGTTGGCTACGAGTCCTCATATTGTACGGACACTCCTTGGTAAGGTGTCCGGCAATCTGACAAATATCACAAAATGCTTTTTTCGGACAAGACCCCTTGGTGTGTCCGTCGGTACGGCAGTCCGTGCACCATAACTCCCCTTCGTCGCCCTTGCTTGTGCTTCCTTTTGTTCCCTTTATCTCTCTCATCATTCGCTCCATATCTTTTTGGAGAGCCCGTACCTTCCAATTAGAGTCGTCATCACTACTATCACTTTTGTCCGAAGAGGAATCATCGTCCGTCGAGGATTTATTTTTCTTCTTTTTGGACGTCTTCTGTTCACTTTCTAAATCCATTGCCCTGTTATAGGCGTCCGAATATGAAGAAGGGGGTACTATCTTCATTTTTCGTCTAAGGGATTTCTTTAGGCCTTCCACGAACCACCGTTTTTTCAATCCGTCTGCCGGCTGGTTCTCCATCTTTCCTAGCAGTTCTTTGAGCCGCCGGCTGTAGGTTCGGACAGTCTCGTCCTTCCTCTGTTTCGTGCCGTAGATTTCGGCTACGATCTCATTATCGTTTCTTAGGAGACGAAACTCTGCTTGAAATTCCTTCTTTAGGTCTGCCCATGTGCCAATTTTAGCCTTATCCGTGTCCGAAAACCAGTCGATGGCTACGCCCCTCAGTGTTGCGGGAAACTGTGTTACCCAATCGTCCTCATCGGTAACACCATTCGCTCCCCAAATTGTTTCACACGTGCGACAGTGGCGGACAGGGTCTTCTTTCCCATCCCCATGGAACTTTGGAAGTTTTTGTTTTTGTGCCATACCTTGCCTTTTTACTACTGGTGGTGGCTGTTGTCCTACTCCTGATGGGTCAGATCCTATAAGGGGTGCTTGACCGCCGTGCCCTGGTGTCCCTCCGACACTCCTGGCAGCCCCGGTGTCTTCTCCCTCTCCTGCCTCCTCCCCACTCCTTGGAGTTTTGCTAGCCTCTGGTGTGTGTGGCAAGTCCCTCAACTCCCTCAACTGAGTTTGGGTACACTCTATCCTGCGGCGGGTTTCCGCAAGTAACTCCTCCCGACTCCTTGGGTGGCCTCTGGCCTCACCGTCCCCTTCGGAGCGTTCCTCCTCTCTTCGCTTATACCTCTGTCGCCTTTCCGCTTGCTGTTCAAGGATCAAGGCACGTTGGGCTACTGCACGTTCATCTATATATTGTTGCTTATTTTTGTCTTTATTCAGTGTATTGGGCATTAATTCCCAGACCGCTTTAATGACATAAAAAGTAGAACACTTTTATTCATTCATAATGTGGTAGACAAGTTTATGCCAACAATATGACATAATTATTACAATAAGTGTTCTTTATTCCGTCCCGTATGGCTCACGGTTCAAATGGGCCTGGCGCCATCTCGTTCTGCTTCCCGTTCCTCGTACTGTTGCAAAATTTCTTGGCGTCGCTCCTCCCGGGCAATCTCCTCCAGGCGAGCTTGTTGTGCCAACGATGCTTGTGCTAGCAGTCGAGGGAGATGGTTCATCAACCGATTTACCTCCGGACTCACTTCCAACGCTGTCCACACGGCACTTGGTGGGACTCCTGCCTCCGCCGCCTCTCGTCGCACGTGGGTTTGAATGGCTACTTGGAGTAGAATCGAAAATTCTCTCGTCGCAGTGTCTTCTCCTATATAGAGTTCTGTTTGGGCATCGTCGACCTCGGGATTCACCTCACCAACGGGTAGGCCCATTGTGTCTGTGCGCCATCCGTGTCTTCCGTTCCTGAGTTCGTGTCGGCAACGGCGCCAAATGTTTACCTCACTGGGTAAACAGGAAGAATACAGAAACTGAACAACAATGTACAATGCAAATATAAAAGAAGTACCAGCAGAAGCTTTCCATTAATGTCAAAGGATGTTCATATTATATCCGTCGTTAACAATACATTACATCTGACACGGCTAACATTACCTCTCAACACCCGAAGGTGGTACAATATATGACTGCCGAAGGGGTGCGACCCAACCGTCGTGACTCCAACTACCTACCCGTCGGCTAACTAACTATTGATAATTAACATTATTAACTATACACTTTTTCCCGATAACACCAAGGAGCACCAACCCTTGACTTTATGGGCTGCAACCCAAAGGAGCTATAACCCCTGCATCGAGCTACAACTCAATGTTCTTAAAGTAAACTTCAAATACAAAAGTAGTTATCTTGTTACAAGTGAATCTTGCAACCATTTCATATACCTTACTCTGCCGGTGAGATACCTTCTCTGCAACATCGACTCAGTTCTCTTGCTACTCTCACCTGCCGCTTCTCTGCCGGTAAGCCCTACCAGTACACCTCTTCTACTCTTCTTACCAGTACACCTCTTCTACTTTTCTTCTCTGCAGTATCTCCTCCTCACTGCTCTGTACTTTACCAGTGCTAAACTTTACCGGTCCACTGTCTGCCTTCTCTTCAACACTCTTCACTTCTGCTCTGCCGGTATAACCACTACCGGTTTTGCTCTTCACTTTCCCTCGTCTCAGATACTTTCTGAGCACTTGGCTGATTTGCTCTCGCATCCAGAAGTAACACTCAATCACTTCGCAATAGCACAATATATTTCTTCTCTTTAGCAACACATAACAATGTCTTTCACTCGCATATTTATAGCCTAGGTTTCCCTCCCAAAGACAATTCAATTTCAGGCAGTTAGGGTTTCTTCACCATCCTCGAGGCAAACCAAATCCAATCAGATCCTGTCCGATCTGATCTTCCAGATTGCCAGCCTGCACAACTACGCCATTTACGCGCCTCCTAGATCATGCCTTCCATCTCTGGTGATCTGCTTTTTCCCTATCGACTGGCCTCTTGGTCAACCACCAAGATTTGGTTTTGCTGTTTCCTTCATCCGCCTCAATCTCCTCAATCACTCTTAGCTCTTTCGTAGTTGTCTTCTAGACCTCGAGCCACAAACCCCTGCAATAGCTCTGCAACATGTCCCGTGATTTGTGGGACCTTCCATTTATGTCGACCAACCCTGCAACTACCCTGTCGGTTTACATTCCATCCTTATCCAAATGCAGGTTCGCCACCTTGACTCCAAGTGGCATCCATGTCGACCATTTGCCAGCTTGGCTCTTCATGTCGGTCTAGATAGGATCACCAACCAAACACTTCTACTAGTTACTCTTCTCTGCCGGTATACAAACCCTGCCGGCATCTCACACTCTACCGGTTACCTCATCATGTCTTCTCTTTGCTGAACTGTCGGTGGAACACCTTGACCGGTCGTCAAACATGTCTATCTTGAGCATGTTCATTCCCACAAGGTGGGAAGACATCTACATCTGCACCTTGCTCATATTACCGATGGACTTACATACCGATAAACCTTCTTGATAACACTCTGTCATCAACTATCAATAGACTTCATCTTTAGTTCGACCATTCTCCTCTGACTGCAACTAATCAGCCTTGCCTTCTCCCTGATCAGCTCTGACTATATCACAACCAGTTTGTCAAGATGACAAACACACCACACTCCTTCTGTACCGGCATTTCAACATGCCTTTACCTCTTCTCTCTTATCTCAAAGAATCATGATGCACACTATGCATGCCTGGAGATAGGTTCCATTTACCGGTGGAGTGGCACCTTGTCTTCTACATCATGTAGTGTACTCATGTGACTACATTGTTAGTGCAGCATTTCTTCAAACAGGCACATGTGCTCCGGTGATGGCACTTTTACTGTTATTCATTGCTTCTCATGATGGCTGCATCTTCATCCGGTGGGAGTCCTGCTGTTCTGCAACCTCACAGCATACCGATGACCTGTTCATTCTTCTCCTCTAGTGTTGATGTGATTCCTGCCTCTTCATCACAAACAACCGCTTAAACACCTTGCCCATCCTTCTTGTACACTGGTCCTGACCTTTGCAGGCTGACAACCACTCACTTGGTTGATCTGACTTCCCCATGTCAACACATCACTTACCAATTGATATCCTTTCCTTATCAGTGATATAGTGTACCGGTTGATCACCTTACCATCTCATCCACACAGGTCAGGCACTAACTCGTGTACCGGTGACTCCTGAGGTCATCTTACTTACCTTTCTGGTGTTTTGCAACTCAAGGTGATATCCAAGATATCTCAACTTGTAATCCTCCTTGATAGTGTTGCACATACATTTCTCATACCGGTGGACATCCCATACCGGTTGACATCAATGACAACCCAATGCCAATAGTTGGATTGTTTAGGATTTGAAGTTGGTGATTAATGACAAGAAAGGACCAAGTTTAGTGATAAGGATGAAAGGATAAGCGATTTCTTATGTAGAGTATGGGAGGATGGTTAGGTGGTAAATAGGAGACATGAGGATTACTGGATGGAGGATAGGAGATATTTGAATTATTAGATGGAGTGTTTAGGATGTGATCTCCAAGGACTACGCTGAATAAAAATAAAAAGCTTTCTTCAAGATTCTAGGTTTGATAGTGCTATGTAGGCAATTGCTTGACATTAGATGGTGCGTGGCCAAAGGATGTGTTGTGAGGTATTCACACATCTCCCCATTGCAAATGGGAACCCCCCATTTTTTTCTGATTTTTGGGGTAGTGTTTGAGTCCTTAGCTATTAGCCTTTGCATTTGAAGAGGTATAGAAGGTCAAGAAGTCAGGAGACAGGTGAATAGACTTGTGTGAAGTGTGAAGTGAGTGAGTTTGTAAAGTCTAGGTGTCATCAGAGTTAATTATGAGTAAAGAAAGATTGCTAGTTAGAGGGTCACTTCAAGTACTCTTCTTGAGGAGTGAACTTCAATTCATGTGCATCCCTTGTAGAGCGAACCTCTTATACCTCTCCTATAGAGCGAAAATTTATCATGATGAGCATTGCACGATGCATCGAAGTTGAGAGAGTGAGCGAAAGAGAGCAAGGGTGAGTCAGGACCTTCACTTCAGGGGCATGACCTCAAAAGCATACTTCATTATCATCACTTTTGGAGTGAATTCCTTTGAAAAGCCTTGGAGTGATTGAACAAAGATAGTGAGCATGGTTTTGATTTGAGATCACCTCTTCTTGGGAGCAAAGCAAGCTTCATGAGTTCCATGATAGGAGCGAATTTCGCATTCACGAGGAAAATTTGACATGTTTTTGTGAATGAAGACCTAAAAAATCTAAGGATTGAGTTTATGTAGCAATGAAGTGATTGAGAGGAAAGTTCGTTTTAGTTTGAAATTCACATCTTGACTTGAACATTTGGAGTGAACTTCATGAATTGGGAATTTGGAGCGAACTTCATGAGTTGAGCTTTTGGAGCGAACTTCATGAGTCGAGCTTTTGGAGCGAATTTTATGAGTCAAGGAAATGGAGCGAATTTCATACAAGTGAACTTCATGAGTTGAGAAAGACAAGCGAATAAGCAAGGTGAGAGAAACAAACTTCATGTGCACCCCTTAGAGCAACTTTCATATCTAAGCTTGCATGAACGACTTTCAACATCACAAATTGACCCACAAAGGTGAACTTCATGAGTTCAAGATTTGGAGTGAACTTCATGAGTTCAAGATTTGGAGCGAACTTCATGAATTCACAATTTGGAGCGAACTTCATGAGTTGACAAATTGGAGCGAATTTCATGTTTGAGAGATTTGGAGCAAATTTCATGTTAAGGAAATTTGAGAGCACGCACTT
The DNA here is from genome assembly GCF_030272615.1 of Cryptomeria japonica. NCBI lineage: Eukaryota > Viridiplantae > Streptophyta > Pinopsida > Cupressales > Cupressaceae > Cryptomeria > Cryptomeria japonica. The sequence goes on along the minus strand of NC_081407.1, from coordinate 4,155,176 downwards.
CATGTTCAAACACTCAAGAGCAAAATTCATGTTTGAAAAATTGGAGCAAGCTTCATGACCTGGAGATTTGGAGCGAACTTCATGACCTGTAGATTTGGAGCGAACTTCTTGAGTTAGAGATTTGGAGCAAACTTCATGACTTGGAAGATTGGAGCGAATTTCATGAGTTGAGAAAGACAAGTGAACTTAATAAGAAAGGTGATTGAAACAAGCTTCACGTACACACCATCTAGAGCAATCTTCATCTTCAAACATACATAAGCGAATCTCAACTTCATGTTCAAACCTACATGAGCAAACCTCAACTTCATGAATTAACATGCATGAGTGAATTCCATATTGAACTTTACAAACTCAACACCATGAGCAAACTTCATGAATTCAAGGAGGGGAGCGAACTTCACCCTCTAGCATACAAGAGTGAACTTCATGAATGGACAGAGGGGAACAAACTTCATGTTCTGAGCTTCAAGAGCAAATTTCAAGTGTAAAGTTATGGAGTGAACTCTACTTCATGTGTTCCTAATTGAGGGTGAATTTGCAAGATTTCAAATTTCCAGAATCTTCTTAAAATCTGATTTGTGTTTCTAAGTTCATTATCTGGCATAAATTCCAAGTTTCGCTAACTTTGATTTTCCATTTCGCAGACTCTACTTAGTCTGATTATTAGGTCTGATTTTAGGAATTTCATCAGAAAATCAGAGTTATCTTCCAAAACTTGTCAAGTCAATATCATACCTATTTTCTAACTTAGGAATTTTTCCATATTTTCAGGTACTTGATGTCGATGCAAGAGGGAATTTCACGAAAAGTCTGGATGAAGCTCAACAATAAGGGTCCAAAGCTGGAATCCAAATTTCATACAAGGGTAAGAAAGTTAGTGATACTGACCTTCGTCATGTTGACATTGAAGATTTCAAGAAGAGGATGTACGGGATGGATGATCGCTTTCCTTCACCACTTGCATGAAAGATGATGCAGAGTGGGATTGTCCAAGCAACTGGATTCCCTCCAGCAATGCAGTGTAGTGAGTTGATGGTAGAATGTGCAAAGCATTACAACACTCAAGAAAGACAAGTTGCAGCTCCTGATGGTAGAGTGCGAGCTTACCTGGGAGAAGATGCCATCAAAGAAGCACTTGGCATTCCCAATTACAATTCTACCATATACAAGACTAAGGAGGAAGCTTTGGCCATCTTTGAAGGTGATCCTATCACTTGCATTGAAAAATTCAACAAGCAATGGCTTCTGAAATCACGACCTCACTATTCCAGAGTCCCAAAGAAACTCTTCCGAACTGATTTCATTGAAGAGTATGGAGACCTTGTTCTTTTACTTAACAGGGTCATGAGAAATCCTCAAGCTTCTTCATATGAACCTTGGATGTATTATTTCATTGACGAAATCACTACAAGTGTGAAGATGATAAACTGGGCGAAGATAATCAGTAACAATATTGATGAGCAGTTAAGGAGCTTGGAACATACCAAGTCTTTCTACATGAGTTCCTATGCCATCTATATACTTGCATGGTGTTACAAATACAAGGGATTGGTTTGCAGAGGCATTGTGGGAAACAAAGATGGCCAATTCAAAGCATATGATTACTATCCACAGTTGCAAATACAAGAAAAATCCCACCTCAAGAGGGTCAACGGTGCATTCCTCATGTATGTCACCAAGAAGCTTCAAGGAGGCACTCATCAAAGGTTGACGTCTGAAGCAAAGGAGCTGATAAGTAGGTTCGGGTCTTGGTACATTCAATTCCCTAGATTCACATACCTAAGAATCCAAGGATTTACAGGATGCCCTTATAAACTTCCAAAGTTTCCAACAAACAAGATAGTTTTACTTGAAGTCACTAGGTAGCTGGATACCTTTGGGAATATTCAAAGAGCTAAGTAGAAAGAAGAGGTTCCTTTTCCCCTTTGCATAGGAAGGATGCTAGAGTCATGTGCATCAGCCCAAGTAACAGAGAATGTATTAGAATAATATCTTTCTCTTTGTGTTATTAATGGTCATTTAAGTTGTTTCTAATTTCGCCTCTAGTTAACGATTGTTTCTTTTAGAAACATCATCTTTGTAACTCTATTTAAAGAAGCTTTGTCTCCTTGATTAATTGAACAACATCGATTCTTTGAAATCCATTGCGTGTCTCGCACTGTTTTATGGTATCAGAACCTGAATAAAGAATTTTTGAATTCTTTTTCAAGATTTTTCGGGCCTCTTAGTTTTGCTACAGATTTTCGAAAATTTTTTGTTCAAAAATCCGTTTTGGACTGTGTTTATGCCGTGTAACGGGATTCTTCTTGTTTGTGTCTATCTGGCGAAGGTTTTCGGCATTTTTTGGCGCGGTACAGACCCACCATTTTTTCTGCAACTTGCAACTTGGTAAAACCTGCGTTTTTTGACTTTCGGCTAGGGTTTTGACCCTCCAGATCCAGTCGAAATTTTTTTTTGAGTACAGATTTGTGGTGGGTTTTTCGAGATCTCAACTAGGTCGTCGTTAGAATTTTCTGGGTGCCTTGATTTTCGTGCCTCTATTTTCGAGCTAGTGGATCCAGATTTCGACAGCAGATTCCTTCTGGGTTTTTCGCAAAGATTTCTGGGTTGTCTTCAGATTTTTTTGAGTCAGCCGAAATTTTTTTCTTGAAATTCGTGCCAGCCGTACTTCATTTTTTTGAAGTCTGTACCTACATCTGCCTCTGTTTCTGCAATGGGATTCAAATTTTTTGAATTTTGTGCCAGCGCCTCTTCTCAGTTTTTTTTCGTTTTCCATGCATTGGGAAACGTGCAAGATGGCGTCATTGACCAACTTGATGTTGGAAGGCAGTTAGGTTTTGTGCACTTAGCATCTTCTCAGTACCTCGTTTTTTGTGCCTCGAAAAGCGTGAAGATGGCTTATGGGCATCGATGTTTGTTTCGGTTTTAATATTTTTTCCCTTGAAAAAATCTGTGGGTTTTAATAATTTTGTCCTAAAATATTATCGGTGGGTTTTTAAATATTTTTTGTCCCTGTAAAAAAAATCATGAGGGTTTATGATTTTTTCCTCAAAAATTTTACTTTGCTGCAGTTTGTTTTTAGTCGCACCTGGAGACATTGTGTGAACATCTGCACTAGTCTCTTATTTGCAGTCTATTTTTGGGCATCGTGCTCATCTGCAATAGTTTGGAGGGTTTGCCGATTTTTTCCTCAAAATCGTGACAACTGTTCTTGGTGTGTCTCTGGTTACAGGGAGGGACAGTTCTCCAACATCAGGTTGGACGGTTGGTGTTGTTTTGGGTATCTCCAAAAGTTCGGCAGTTTCTGGGAGAGTTGGTGGCAGACTCATCTCAAGTGGCAGAGTTGGTGGCAGGCTCTTGTCTTCTGTTGCAGCGTGTTCTGAGAAGAAGGGGCAACCTTCTCTGTTATTTCCCTTGGTAGTTAGAATGATGACCATTAAGGGAGGGTATTAGAATAATATCTTTCTCTTTGTTTGTGTTATTAATGGTCATTTAAGTTGTTTCTAATTTCGCCTCTAGTTAACGATTGTTTCTTTTAGAAACATCGTCTTTGTAACTCTATTTAAAGAAGCTTTGTCTCCTTGATTAATTGAACAACATCGATTCTTTGAAATCCATTGCGTGTCTCGCACTGTTTTAGAATGCAGATGTTGAAACACAGTGGTACCCATTTTCATTCTAATGATCAAGGCCTAACTTTGATCCCCATCGTCATATCAAAAGGGCAAACAAATAAATGTACAAACATAGAATTGATCTTGAAGACTTCTAGGCAAATGTGGAAGATGAATTTGATACAAGGAAGAGAATGTTGTCGAGACTACCGATCAACATGATTAGGGCACTTGACCTTTTTCCAATACGAGATCAACTGGAAGATGATAGAATCTTCGCTCAGCCAGGCTACGAGGAAGAAAAGGATAAACACCTTCCCACAAATGGATTGGTCCGCACTTGAGCTTGCTGATTTGGACACCTTGATGAGGCCAGTCATGAAGTTTACCAATTGGTGGCTAGATCAGCAAGTTCTCAAGTTGAAAGGAAAGAACACCGTCTTAACTTATGATTTAATGAGGAACTTGGATTCCTGTTCTTCCGGAGGTGATGAAGCAACATAGGACATGGAGAAGCCCAAAAGGAGGAATCCCAATAGACAGAAGGATGTAGCAGAAAGTTCAAAATGGAAGAAGCAAAAAACAAGTAACGCAACTTCCGCAGTCAACACTTCTTTGATAGAAGAAGTTGGTTCATCCACTAGCAAGAGCAAAGCTCCAGGCGTAGACAATCAGCAAATTGAAAGGGAAGTGCCTCCTCCAGTTCAAGGGGAACAAAATATAGAACCTATCCAGCAGCAAGTTGTTCCTGATGATCCGTTAACAAGAGCAAATATGGACTTGGGAAAATTTTGAAGTTTTAGAGGAGGGTTCTGTTGATGTGTCTTTTGTACATGACCAAACACAGAATAAAATACCTAAAGGTACCTTATCCTCTCTTGAATAAAGCTTCTCCGAATGCTGAAGATTTCGCAGAAGGATCAATCGGAGCAGTTCCAAGGTTCTGATATGTAGGTTCTCTACTTGTGGATAAGCTCTTACGGTATGATGTGATTTTGCTAGAATCACAAGGGGACTTATGTTGATGACCTGAGCGTCTGATTTGCTTTGGATATCACTGGAACATGGGACTTTACTGGTCCTTGATTTATAAAAGGGAAAAGGACAAGGGTTGGAGAAGGATCTAAGTCTAACACTAAGAATGTAGGAGCAATGGATGACCTTTGATGAAACTTTAACTAAGTCTTGCTTTGACATGCTAGGATCATCTCCACAAGGTTAGTGCAATCTTTTAAGGAAAGCTTTATGATGTTCAGATCACCTCTACAAGCATAGACACCGCCAGGTTGATGCATATCAATGAAGAAGCGATAATTGAAGTTAAGCTTAAGTTGAATGATTCCAGTTGACTACGCCAGGCAAGTTTGCAATCAACAAACTACTGGTAGTATGGATATACAAATTTCACCATTGATCATACAAATTTCTTCCATTCATCTAATAACATGAAATTAAGTTTGAGAAGTATAGAGACCATGCAAATTGTAGAATCGACACATAGAATTCACCATTTCTTGAATGAAGTTTACATATCTTTTGCAACAATGTCTTGGCAACAATCTTTGCCTTCTCTTTCTACTCTACTCTAAAATGCTATCTACTATTGAGCTACTAATTATTGACTACCTCTCTTTTGCTAACTCCTAACTATTCTCTGACTATTAACCCTTACAAATGAGGAGCCAAGGCTTTATATAGAGAGCCCTTTAAAAATTGACGGCTCTGATTGACTTAGAATCAATGGCTAGGATTAAAGGATAGAAACCCTAATTAGGGTTTGTTATAACAAACTTCCTTAGCCAATGAGAAAATTATATTCCATGAGTGAGGACCAATAGGAAGCAGGGGTAGGCACATCAAAGTTTGTGCTGTCCCCGATGAGTCAGGTACATTGAATTTGGACATGCTGAGGTGGACCAATCCAACTGGAGGAAAAATGACTGGGATGCCACCTTGTCTGATGTCTGTGTCTTGGTTGACCTCTTTTCTATCTTTTGATGCGATGAATGATGTACCTCCTTGACTCCCATATGCTTGATGAGGCTTCCTCATTGTCAAGTGTTCTTTCTCTGGTAGCATACCTCGCCTTGAAGTGTCATTCTTCTCTGTCATCATGTGGTTTCTTCATGTGGTAGAATGAGGTCTTGAGGCTAGCTTGCAGCTCCTCGAACACTTGAAGTCTTCCAACACTTCAAAACACCTTGAGTCCTCCTTTATGCATCTGGGACTTGCTTGATGGCGATGGGCTTAGAATAGGCCGTCCTTGTCTTTGCCTGATTTTCTTCCACTTGCAAAACAAACCAAAATATGATTAAGTATACATGATATATTTATCTCACATAGCATTTTCTTCCTTAAATCATCAACAAAAAGGCATTAGAATGAAAATTGCTCAAGATCCTCCCCAGGGACAGGCCCTATAAGAATTTCGCTCTGGACCCTTTGGAAGGGTCAGGAGCGAAATTTGCATTTTAGCTCAAATTTCATCATCTCCTTGCCTTGAACTTTTCTTGACCTTTGAATCGCTTTCTCCTGAAGACATCATTGATTTGACCTCCAAAAACACCAAAAAAGAGGATTTCTCATTTCTTCATTTTTTTTAACTCCAATCCACCTCAAAAGGCAAGGACACATCACTTCACTTCCATCCATGCCATAAGAACCAAGGTCTTGACCTCATCTAAGGGGGAAGTAGGTGTTTTCAAGAATTTCGCTCTGGACCCTCTAGAAGGGTCAGGAGCGAAATTCATGTCTTAGGCTAAAATCCTTCACTCCTTTACTTTTAGTCACTCCCTAAGGCAAAAACATATCCATCCACTTCCAAATATGCCCAAGGAGCTAAAGTATTGGCCTAAACAAGGGAGAAAATGAGGTTTACGGAGAATTTTGCTCTGGACCCTTTGGAAGGGTCGGGAGCGAAATTCCCAATCTTGGACAAAATCCTCACTTTTCAATGCTTTCATTCACTTCCTAAGGCAAGAACATGTCCATTTATCCCCACTATGTCCAAGGAACAAGGCTTCTAGTCTAAGCAAGGAAGAAAATGAGGTTTATGGAGAATTTCGCTCTGGACCCTTTGGAAGGGTCAGGAGCGAAATGTAATGTCCCTCGTGTGGAGGATGTCTATTCGAATTTTTAAGACCTGCAAACCAACGTTAGTATACAAACAATATGAAAGATAATTAACATGTATATTTATTTGTGCAATTATAAAAGAATGCCATACGTTCTCCTACATATTTAACAAATAATATTAACTAATTTATTGTTATCTATAAAAAAGGATACAATACTTAGTTGGACCTTACCTGGATTGACCCAACCCTCTATTGAGAAATATTTCTCAGTTATGAGCAGCCCAGGATGTCGTCCCCCTAAGGTCTCTATTCGGGATCTCTGTTAATGAGTAAAAATTATTAATGTTCTCAAGCTTGGCAAAGATCCCACCCCTGATCAGGCTTCTCTATCTCTACATATGCATATGGTTAGCCTCTACAAAATATATAATGTCTCTAAGAGATTCTCCATGAATCTCTCTCTGGATCCCCCTTGGAATCTTGGCATTCACTTATGCCCTCTGGTCTCTATGACTCCTTTAAAAGGGAACAATTATGTTAGATATTATCAAGGACTTAAATATGCTTCTGTCCTGGAATATCTCAATGGTTTATTTAAGGGTTGATGCAATCACTTCGGAAGAAATGTAGATGGTTCCTCTCTCCTCATCATATGAGAAAATCATACAATCAGGTCATGAACATAGCAAGTGAAGGTAAGACGTCATGTAGTTTGAAGACAAGCAGAATAGGATACATAATGAAGTATTGGCTACTATGTGAACCCGAGTAGAGAAGGTTTTGAACCCAGCGCCACATACTGAACAAGAGAGACTTTATCAAGCAAGTGTTGAAGCAATACAAGCTATGGATAAGAAACATCACAACTCAAATGCACCTCTGACATACACATTAATTAAAAGGGTATCTCTGTTTACTTATCGCTATGTAGTTTCAATTCGCAGTATTAAGCATAGTTTAAGGTAATCTACTTACCGATGCCTTGCTGGTGGTGAATCCCGGAGGTGCTGGTGCGCGTTCCTCTCCCTCTGCGATTCCCTTTCCAACGCGGCTTCGTTCCTCCTATGTGTGAGCCTGTACGCGGGAGCTACAGGTTATGCATTCGGGCGTATAGGGGCGTGGTCTCTTTACGCGGGTCTCCTTCCTTCACATTGTCTCCTTATGCGGGTATCCTTCCTTCGCACCGTCTCCTTCCCTTCCTCCTTCCTCGCGTGTTTTGCCTGGCGATAAATATTTCTTCTGTGGCCATGTTCTATGGACGTGACTTTTGGAATGGCGCGGTTTGGGGATTATTTTGCCAAGTTTGTTATGTTTAATCTAACTTTATTTAATAATTCGATGCATTTTATATGCTACCTCTTCATTTATTTTATTAACTTAATTTTATATTTTAATGATTTTCCCCCTATTTATTATTGTTTACTAGTTACTCTTTATTAAAATAAGCATGATTCATTATTTGATTTATAATAATCATTATTATTTATCATTTAGTTTACTTACAAATATAATAATCTATGATTAACGATTTATCATTTATTAATATAACAATTCATGCTTAATGATTTATTATTATTTTTAATTGATAATGATCAATGTGTCCTCGGTATTTTTATTAATCGGGGGTCATTGCATGAAATTTCCATTCTAGGTTGATTTTACACTTCTTCCATTCAATCCACCTTCAAACTTGATCAAACTCACCTTTCCTCACCACAGTCAAGTCTATTTGCCATCCACTTAGCTCAAAATCCTCACTTTTCAATGTCTTAGGCAAGATAGAGGGTCAAATTGAAGATTTCGCTTTGGACCCTTTGGAAAGGTCAGGAGTGAAATTCCTAGTTTGGGTTGATTTTCACTACTCCATCACCGCAATTCACCTTTCAAAGGTAAGAACACATCAAAGTCTTTCCAATCATGCTTAGAAGTCAACAAATTTGGTCATAACAAGGAGCAAAATAGAGGAAATGTGAATTTCGCTCTGGACCCTTTGGAAGGGTCAGGAGCGAAATTCATATTTTGAGCACCTTTCTCACTTCCTTCCTCCTTTTCATGCTTTGGACATAACTTCTCAAGCCTCCTTCAATCATCATCAAGTGAATTTGCTCATCAAATTGGCATTTAGTTCAAGATTTTTTGAAGAAATAGGGTCGTACAAGAATTTCGCTTTGGACCCTTTGGAAGGGTCACGAGCGAAATTCACCCTTAGGCTCAAATTTTGACTTCATCTCCCATATTTCTTCATCCAAACAAGTGTTTTGCTCTCAATAATGCTTGGGAATGAGTTAGTTCTAAGTTTGGGTCCAAGTAGAATGTCCTATAGAGGAATTCGCTCTTGACCCTTTGGAAGGGTCGGGAGCGAAATTGAAATTCGCTTTGGACCCTTTGGAAGGGTCAGGAGCGAAATTCGACATTTTGGTCTATTTGTCAGGTTTCATATATGGAAAGGTTTCATATATGGAATATAACATTTAAGTATAAGTGACTTTAAGTTATATTCCATATATATTGTCAGGATGTTTGATAGTGGTTTCGGACCTCCATGACTTATAATACAAAATCTAGTTTTTGGAGAATTCTTCAATTTTCCAGACTTAGTCAAATTTCAGGATCAGGATGACATCCCAGACTTAGCCAAATTTCAGGACATTTGAGGATTAGGATGACATTCCAGACTTCTTAAGGCGAATTCGCTCTGTCCTTGATGTAAGGGATGGGACCTAGGTGGACATTATACATTCAACCAAGGTTAGATTTAGCAACTTAAAGTGCGAGCAGATAGTACAAAAAACACCCTAGGAATGATCTAAATTACCCCTTATCACTCAATTGACTTGACCTCTTGAGGAGATCCACCTAACCCAAGCAGAGTCTGCTATCCTAATGAGCCCCCTGGCGACCCTTCAATGCAAAGACTAATAGCCAAGACCAGGCAACCAAGCAAACTAAACTAACCCTAGAAAGCAAAAAGGTAGGGGTCCCCATTTGCAATGGGGCGATGTGTGAATACGTCACAACTGGTTCTTAGGAAGGAATGATTTCCACGCTCAAGGGAATTGGAGAATGTGAAGGGAATGATGAAAATAAAGAAGACAATGGCACTGAACAACCAACAATGCCAAGTTGGTTATTACAGAAGCTAAAAAAGAATGCGATTGTAGAGGTCCAACTAGTGGACAATCCATCAAAATTCTTTGGCAAGGTGAACCAGGCTGCAGAGGTTATTTAGGCGAAGACATATTCCTTAATTCATAAGGATAATACAGGATTCCGTTTATTTGTAATATCCCTTGTTTGAAAAGTGTAGAAATGGTGTATTATCAACACAAGGAATATCGTCAAACAATTGGCTGGTCTTAGTTTTCAGTCTGATTTAATGTTGTTAGCAGCATCAAAGATGTTTGAAAATGGTCTCATAATTGTTAAATTATCAGCATATTGCTTAACAACAGTCTGACTCTTCTAATACATATTCATGACACACATAAGATGTAATGAATTCCTACAGCTCAATAGGCATTTTATCAAACGTATGGCATGCAATCCATGATGACACATATAAGACTGAAAGCAACCTTATTCCTCCTTAACAATTGGCAATTGTATGATTTCAAAATGTCTACACAATGGCTAGACTCTTGAATAGTTTCAGTATTTTCTGAGTACATGAGCAGCCATGACTACATACATATTCAATCATCAAAGAATCATTGTAGACAAAGCAAAAGGAACCTGGAGGAGATCGCCTAGGTTGGAGAATGCAGATGCAAGGAATATCTTCGACTTTTGAAGCCACTAATGTCTGATTTTTCCCTCATGCCAAATCGCCCCTACTGCTGCTGTGTAGGTCTGAGAATTAATATTTTGGAAGGCCAAACTCCTCTTCACAATGCTTAGAAAAAATCGCTATTCCCTGTCAGGATGATTGCCAAAGTCAAATACCAAAATCCCTGCCAAGTGGAAGTTTATTAACCAAGTTGTGAGATATCCCAAATTGGTTCGATTTTGTTTCAGGATTCAATATGCATCGAACTTCACTTCCTTTTACTCCAAAAAGCATCAAAATGAATCGCCCTTATTCATAAATGATAGCGCTGCCTTCCAAGCCTAAATATGATGTATTAGCAATGGATTAGGAGCAAAATCATGGCAGGTTGATGTTTGAAGTCATTTGTTCCAAGTCTGATATATCACCCGCAGCAACACAAAATTCCTCCAAAAATGCTCCAAGGAAATTCGCCTAGCTTCTTCCAATATGTAGACATAAATATCACTGATCATTTGCCCAAGAATTGAAGTCTTCAAGAAATCATACACCATGAAACTGATATCAAAACTCAATATGCTCAATATGAATGACTGAGTGTCCCTCACTCTCAAGGCAACCCTTTGGAGGATCTCTCACCCCCTCAGTTATGCAGATCAAAAGGAGGTTTCATTCCCTAAGACCAAATCTACGGACAGCCCTTGGCTCCACAACCACAATACAAGAGAAGATAACAAACAACTGATGATCGACAATGAATTACCTTCCTCTATTTATTCCTTTCATATCCATCATAAGATTCCTTCTAGAAGTTCCCCTCCTTATCGGGTTGGTACACTATTATTTCTTAAGTGACTTTTAATTATTTTATTTTATACTCAAGTCACTTTATTAATTTAATAAAATATAAAGTCATCTCACATATGTTTTTTTAAATGAATATAATGAGACAACTTATATAATATTAAATTAAATAATTCCCCCTTATTTCTCCAAAAATCTAACACAACAATTCCAAGGCAAAATCGGGGACATTACATTAGTGCAGGTGGATATTCCAAAAGCTCATAAATCCAAAGAAGACATTGCTCCTGAGGAATATGAGCTGATGAATGTGGACTTAGGTCCTACCGCAAAAGAGTAGGAGGTTCAAGAGTTGGGCATGTCAATCAGCACCATCAAGGAAAGGCTAAGAAAGAAGTTGAAAAGAAAAACAAATTTAAGGCAGAAAATGAACAATTGAAGGGTTACATTCAGCACTTGGTAAACCCCATCAACAAAGAAGAGGCGACAGTTGCTCCACCATTGATTCTCACACAAGAGTCTATTGAAAATATTGAAGGGATGACGATAGCAGCTCAGGAGGCTAAGGAATGGATTGAGAGAATTGTAGATAGGGCCACCAAATTAGTTGAAGAGGTAGCACAAGTTCATGGACAAGTCTCTTCCTTCTTGTTCAGAATCCATTGCATATCCGAATTTTTGGAGGAGTTCCATACCATTCGAGAGAAAACAATACCATGTTTAAAGGTGTTGAAGGGAACTCCTAAGCCAGATTTGAGCAGAGGACAGGTATTTGATGCCAGGACATTTTATAATTTCAATACATGGTATCACGCCTTAGTGGTTAGAGGAGAAGTCTTGGGAAGGATGAAATGTGATGGTGCCAAAATTGAGGAAACAGTCAAGGCTATCCAAGACAAGGTGTGAATCAGTATATTAACAAACGTTTACTTCTTGAACTTTAATCAAAATCATATAACTTATCTCATAAGCATATTCATTGTATAATCTTATTCACATGAGATCTAACTACTATGAACACAAATAGAACACAAAATATATACGTGGAAACCCTTTACGGGAGAAAATCACTACAAATTAATGCTTGTATATTGTTCTTTTACAAAGTATGTAGGCACCAACCTACTAGAGGCACCAACACCTAAGTTCGTTTGTGAGCACTAACCCACTGGAAGCATCAACTCCCAAATCTGATTTTGTGAGCACAAATCCACTGGAAGCACCAACTCCCACTTCTGAATTTGTGAACACCAACCCATTGGAAGCACCAACTCCCAATTTTGAATATGTGAGCACCAACCCATTGGAAGCACCAACTCCCAATTTTGAATATGTGAGCACCAACCCACTGAATATCAATATCCACATTGACAATGTTGCTATCTCAACAGATGATGGATACCTCTTTACTCCACAAATCTAACTGTATTTTCTTTTCAAATCTGCTAGTATTATGACAATAGTTTGCCATAAAACTCTTCTCATTATTATCTTCAATCTGCACATAAATTTTCCTTAAATCTTTTCAATATGCTTGAATGATGATCATAAAACTCCCACACTACTAATCACAATTGCTTCACAAAACTGACTGGTATCTCTGCATACATTCTTAGATTTTGTTCCAATCTCCCTTACAAGTACTTCATAAATCTGGATATAATTTTTGCTCCATCCTGAATATTTCTTTTCACAATTACATACACTTTCCTTCACATATCTTTATATTTTCTTTTCCTCACTTCATATACCTTCTTCCTATATCTGCGTCATCAATCCGTCTTCTGTCATCATTTGCAGATCTGTATGTGATTGATATTATTATTTTACTCACCAATCTACACTCCTTATGCTATACCTTTTCTTCTTTAATTAATCTCAGATCTGCTATGAAAAACTCTTCACAAATATGCGCTCAATTCTGCTATAAGTCTGATTATAAGTCTTCTTAAATGCTTTACCAATCTGCTCAGAATTCTCTACTCAAATCTGCATGTACTGCCCTTCATAGATCAGCCATAAAACTATCGTTATGCTCAAAGATCTTTCTTAGTGATCCTCTATTATAACCAGTGTTCCACGGCCGTTGGGGATGAGGGGATGCGGGGACGGGTTTCGAGGACGGGGGCACAAAGGGCCTAAGTTTGGGGACGGCGGGGGCGGTGGCGGGTTGGTGGTGCTGATATAGTTATACATATAGTCTAGTTGTGAAAAGATGTATAACAGTATAAGAATTACATTTCAACTACGTAACCCAGGGGCGTGTCCTTGGCCTGAAAACCCCGTCTTGGTCTTGGGGACGTTTCGGGGACTTGGGGATGGCCAGGGGATGTTTCTCCCCCGTCCCCAAAATGTGGGAATTTGCTGGGGACGTCCTGAAAACGGGGGGACGTTTACCCCAATTGTGGGGGACGTCCATACGTCCCGGGGACGGAGGGGGACGACTGGATGTCCTCCACGGTTGGGGCTAGTTAAAAACATTAAAAAAATGTCATATTTTTAATTTTTTTTCCCTAATGTGAGCCTCAAATTATTTGCCCTAAGTAATTCATAATATTGAGTATTGACAATGAATTCTGAATTTTAAATATAAGGCAATGATAAAAATTTATGTTTCATATCGGGCCATATTTCATGTTTGACTATATGATATATTTAAAACTTTAAAAGGGAACGATATAAATATTTCATCTCTTACCATATGATATTCATATATTTAAAAGGGAAAGATATGCGATATGGGCGATAAAAACAATTATTTCCGGTGATAATTGTTTAAGCAAAGCAATCAAATTTTCAGCAAATCAAACAAGTGCTGGCATATTGACAATTAATTTTCAATTATGAATGCATATTGAGTATTGACAATGCATTCTGAATTAATAGAATTATGAATGCATATTGAGTATTGACAATGAATTCTGAACACAAATGTGGTATTTTAAGGTTCAATAATGTACATATAGCTGCTTTATCCATGTTCTGATATGAATATAATGCATATATACATGCTTTATCTATTTTTCATATGAAAATTTAAATTTCCCTATATATTTTAAATATTCCCTATATTTTATATAGCTGTCCCCTTTGCTGTCCCCTCGCCGTCCCCAAAATTGGCAAAAAAATTTGCTGTCCCGGAAACTCGTCCCGCTGTCCCTTGCCGTCCCTGTCCCGCAAACTCAGGGCAATATAGCATTTCAAATGAAGCTATAGGAAATTAGTAAAATTATAAAATAGCAAAATTTGAAATACTAAATCTAAATACGAAGATTTTTAAGTTTTTCTCCTCTTTAGCTAGCTGGTAAAAAAAAAAAACAGAATTAGAAATGTGAATGAAATCAGTAGTTTTAGTGGTTTTGTATTGCATTGGGGGAAGGGGTGGGGCCCACATCATGTTAGGGTCACCCCCCAACCCCCAAAAATCACTCAAAACTAAAAAAAAGAAAATTTCATTTTCTTTTTGACGTGTTCGAACGGTAAACCCCTGGGAGTCTCCCAAGGAGTCTTGGAAATGCCTGGGAGTCTCCCAAGGAGTTTCCCAAGGATTCTTGGAGATGCTGAGACGTCTCCCAAGGAGACTTGGAGATGTCTCTGCGTCTCCAAAAATCCTTGGAGACGCGGAGATGTTTCCCCATCTCTGGCGGAGCATTGGTGGCGGTGACGGGACGGCGGGAGACGCCACGTCCTCGTCTCGGAAACGCGGGTCAGAGGGGGGGCAATGCATTTCTGTGGAACACTGATTATAACTTCATATACTCCTTCAGATCTGCATGTACTCTCTTTTTATGTATATACTTCACTTTTTAAATATTCATCTATTCTTCTTTTACAAATCTTCCTACAGATTTCTGAGTTATATATTTTCTGTATCACCCCACATTGTTCCTCTCACCCTTGTTCAATCACCATTTATATATTTTCAAATCAAAGAGTCATACCCTTAACAAGATGTAACTTCTTATTGTAACCATTCATGTATTTAATACTGCACTTTTGAATACTAATCGTTGTGTTTAGGAATTTATTCCTTTAGCTTGATCGCTGCTAATAACAACCATCACACCCTTTGTATTGCTGAAACATATCATCGCACCCTTTCACTTCACTTTTGTTTATTTATTATTGTTTCTTTTTAATGAATCGGTCAACATAAATTGCATCACTTAATAATTAAGACACCACCTTTATGAGGAGACATTACTAATAGTAATCACATCGTAACTTTTGATAATTCTGAATCGTACCTTTGGGAAAGCAAATAATCTTTTTGTCATATTCTACTTGTCTTTTTCTGTTATCTTTTTTTTTTGTTTTTTTAATCTTATCTGATCTTTGTCTTATTTGCTTTATTGTCTTTAGAGTTTAGACAATATGCTCTGCCTTAGCGAGGTTGCACTAAAACATTATTTAAAAATCATTCCATGCAATTTCTATTAGGAACATAAAGTAAACCTGATTATTATTTCTCATACTCAATCGCTGATGATAATGTAGACATTAGTCAACTGCCCTTAATATCTCTAATAATCAGTTCTACTTCCATAGTAAATATTATCATTGCTATTTGTTTGTCATATAATTTTCAATGCTGTGTGTCTGTATTATCTTTTGCTTTGTTTATTAATTCTGAACCTGCTCAGTGCTTATAATAAACAATCTTAATTCTGTGAAGATGAACCTGCTCATTGTTTGTCCCTTAACATGGCATTCTCATTATATAATAATCACTGTCTCTGTTTATCTATTAACGACATTGTCCATCACTTTCTATCAAATGAGATTCTTTCTTTTAATGGTGATTCCACATGTTCATCATTTCTGCTTTTTCTTTGTGTATTGTTATGCATTATCACTATGCATCATAATCTTTATGTATTGCTCTTCATGCTGTCCTCTTTGTTCCATATCTCTTCATAATTTGTAATGTCCCCATTTTGCGAGCATCAGAGTTTGTAAGAATTAGCCTATCATTTGACCCTCGTAGGCTAATAATTATTGATAGAGGGCCTCGTGTGGCAGTTACTTGGTGATTAGAGACATTACTCTTCAGCTGGATTCAGGTTTTGGCCTTTGCACAGGTTTTTTGACTCAGATTGGCACACTTACTATTTATAGTAAGTTACTATTTTGGGAGAGTCAGGGTTCCTATTAATAGAAAGACACCTGAGCAGAGCTTATTGGCAGTGTCAACCTTGATTGGGCCTTTGCAGCTATTTCTAGACTCAGTTCCACATACTTACTATTTATAGTAAGTCACTATTCAGGGTTTTTATTTTTAGACAGGCATCCAATCACATGGAGAACAGGGAGAGTCGACTCCTGGCTCAGACGGTTTAGCAATCAGACAAGTACATCAAGAGATATTAAAGTTTAAGTGACTTAAGTGATTTATTTAATATTTTAATATTATTATAAAGTTCTAAAGTAACTTTATAATAATAAAGTCACTTTAATATAATAAAGTGCGTTAAGTGAATAATTTAATGTGGGAATAAATCTTTTATCCCACATTGGCCAGGAAGGTGTTTGAGCTCTCTTAAGGAAAGAATAAAAGGAAAGGCAAGAGTTCATTCTCAGCATCCAGTTGATGAATAGTATTTTGATTGATTTTTATTGTGGAGTCTAGGGCTTTCGCAATTTTCTTCTTTGATCATAGGAAACGAAAACTTCCTATTGATAGTAATTTTGAAGGTGTGAAATAACACCTGAATTATTGCAGTTGTGGGAAAGAATACTTCAGTTCTTTCATTTGTGCAAATTGGTGAAGTTTTCTACAAGGGTTTGAAGTTTATTGTTGAAGAACATTTATAGTTGGTTGTGAATCATCCTTCTTTGGCACATGGAGTTATATCATTCTTGTTGGGAGAGATTATCAACAAATTATTCAGGGTTTTAAGAGCAGATTGCAAGTTTGTTCTTGCTGCTACAGTGCGCGTGAACAGTGCGCGTGAACAGTGTGCATGAACAGTGCACGTGAACAGTGCACATGAACAGTGCGCATGAACAGTGCCGCGCTACAGTATTTTGCTTGATTCCGATTGCAACTTTCATCTCCATCATTAAGCATCACTATTATCAGGTTCCTCTTGCAACTATTAGTAGCTAGTATTGAAATATTAGGCATATAATTTTGCTGTTGTAAGTGATAACTTAGAATCAGATTTGGCATTGATGTAGTCTTTTTGTAAGCCAATTAGTCTTGGCAAATCCATAGCAGCATTGTACTTAGGAATGGATTCAATAAAGAAGATATATGTTGCATACCATTTGTTTGACGAAATGTCCTTTTAATAGCATATATGATCAGCATAATAGTTGCATGCCAGTTGTTTGTCGAAATGTCAGTTGGCTGTAGGTATGCATTCCATATCTAGTTTTCATGTATATGCATTAAAAATACCAAAAAGAACTGCACTCGCATACTAGTTCATTGTAAGAGGTATTGTCAACATCATTGGTGAACTTCCTAAATTTCTTGGCAACTTTCAAAGTGTATCAAACAATCTGAAATACAAAAATCAGAATAGAGAAAGACAGCATACAAAGTGTTTGACAATATTCCTTGAGCCAAAATCAATCAGTTTGGGCAAGGGATATTACATAATTGCTATTTCTTAGCATTTCTTTAACATCACAAGGGCATCATTCTGAATATTGTATGCTATTTGTTCTATGTAATCAACCTTCTTAGTCAGCTTGATCATGTTATGAGATCGGCCAGAGTTGTTATGAATTTGCTTGAAAAACTATCCCCATAAACTGATGTATTATTCTTATCTTATGAATCTACTTGAATTGCCTGATAAGACTGATCCACGTTACTTTAAATATATCACTCCAATTACTTCAACACTATTGGACTGATATCCATGATGATGATAATCTCGTCAATATAACTTTGACATCAATGACGACATATCCAACAACGCCCAGTTTGGAATGGTTGTAAACAGGGTATGGTTTTGACCGGCTTTACACAATGTCACTGCAACTGAGATGCTGTTCTGAATTTTGGCGCTCCTGGGATGTGATTGAAGTCGGGGTCTATGTGCTTGCACCCGAGTCTGAATATTAATCTTCTTTTCTTGATATTGAATTCTAGAGCAATTCCCTCTTCTTCTTTTTTCTCCCTTGCAAATGGATTCCAGTCGTATTTACATAACTTCATGCCGCTTCGAAGATGTATGAACTCTTCATTCCAAAGGTCGTGACCTTCCTCTTGACAAGTCGTTTGGTATTAGTTTATATCTTAACTGTGATCACATCTTTTCACCTAACCTCTTTGTTATAAGGAGATCGATTTGTTATCTTTCCATAATCGATATTAGAATGAGCGTTACTGGACCATCAGCGATAGTACAATGAGATCTTAATAATGAATGTTTATCATAATATATGTTTTGTTCATACGATGGGTGTCACGGCTTTCAGCGGAGTGTTCTGCAGAATCATCTTTACGATCCCTTGTTGCCTGTGAATACAAATCAGATCTGTGCAAGTTTGTCTCTTAGAGACTTCACAAAATTGGCTTGGAGGTTGTGAGTGCGGGGATATCACAGTCTCCCCCTCTTGAATTTTCTTGTCCTCAAGCAATTATTGCCTCCCCTACCTTCGTTCTTATATAACCTTGCACGTATGTTAATAGTGCCAAGCATATAATCATATAATTCCAAGTGATGTAAAATGTTAGAAAATTTTCTACTTATTCGTTATTGCATTTATAGCAACTTAGAGGGGCTGGCTTCCTTGAGCCATTTGCCCATTTTGAGAAGGGCTGGCTTCCTTGAGCCTCTTTGCCCAACTTGAGATGGACTGGCTTCTTTGAGCCATTTTGTCCAAACTTGAGAGGGACTGGCTTCCTTGAGCCAATTTGCCCAACTTGAGATGGACTGACTTCTTTGAGACATAATTCCCCTATATTGCTTGACTTTACATTAGTCTCTGTTTATGCTTGGAAGGAATGGGGGCTCCCCTTGAACCATTTCGACACCAAGCCTAAGAGACTTTCTTTGCTTGGTTGCTCAGGTCAGCCTTGGTGCCATTCTCGTTCCCTTCTTTGGGGAAGGATGGGAAGCCTATTTTGAGTCATTTCTTTACAAAGTCTAAGAGTGGTTGTTCTGTACAACGCTCTTACTCTTTTTGGCGACTCATATTTGCTGTCCACCTTCTCACTCCCCTCTTATTGTATCTAAAGTTACTTAACTCCTTAAGGTAAAAACCTTAAGGTTCTAAATGTTCTAGAGTGAATCACATCATGGATTAATCGTTTTGCCCTTCTTTTTTTGTTTTGTTTTTGTTTTGGTAATTCTATAATTCATGGTCTATATATTTTTACATTGATTTCATTCATAGCTTTAAGTACAATAATAGGGCCTTGTATAAGACACTATTTTTCTTTATTCAGCCCAATGTTATTTTTTTCCCTAAATGCTCTAATATCTTCTTCCCTTTCCCATGTGGCATCTTCTACTAGTAGCCCTCTCCATTGGATTAAGAGTTCTATGATGGTTCTATTTCTTAATCTCCTTTCCCTAGCATCTAGGATGACTTCTGATTCCAATATAAGCTTCCCCTCATCATCAAGAGTGGGTAATTCTGTACATGGGGCAACTTGCTGTCCTAGGACTTTCGTAAGCCTGGATACATGGAAGATGTTATGGATCATGCTATCTTCAGGGAGCTTTAATTCATAAGCCACCCCACCAACTCCCTCAAGACCTTGTAGGGTCCATAGAATCGGGGTTTGAGTTTTTCTGCCCCACTTGCTTTGATTGATGATTGTTTGTAAGGTTGTAACCTCAAGAACACTAAGTCTCCTTCTTCAAATGCTCTTTCCACCCGGTTGCTATCTGCGTATAGTTTTTGCTGATTTTGGGCACGATGGAGGTTCTCATTGAGGGCATTTATGATGTCAACATTTTGATGAGCAAAATCTTTAGCTCCTGGTACTCTGCTATCTTGGGTAAGGTCCCCAAATTATGTGGCTACATACCCATATAATGCTTTGAAAGGGCTCATCCCTATAGACATGTGATGGGTGGTGTTTTAACAATACTCTCCAAGGTGTAGCTGTTTGCCACATACGGGTAAACGATTAAATGCAGAAAGTAATTGCACAGAACATAATGGAAATATATTAAAGAACCAGTTTTTGTATTAATTCAATAGTCCATGTACATCAAGTGCTTATAACATTAAAGTTTTAAACCCATATATGACTATCATAACGATACTAGAAAGGAAAGGTACACAATATATAATACCTGAAGGGGTGCGACCAATCGTCGCGTCCAACTACCCTTCGGGACGACTAACTAACTGATTTCCGTAACTCATTATTACCGACGGCAACATAAACATAATATGACAACATAACAATGATTATTCCTGGCAACATCATCCTCCCCAAGAAAAGAAGTCGTCTCCGGACGACTTAATACAAAAACAGTGAGGATGTGCATACACTAAACAAAATCAAGGGAGAGAAGAAGAAGGGGGCGGAGGGGGGTTCCCTGAAGTAGCAGGTGGCAGAGTTGATGATGATGCTGGTGTCAGCCGTGCGTGCAGATCATACACCTGCTGTGTCCGCACTTGTAGGTCCCGCTCAGCAACCTTCCTGTGCTTAATTGCAGACTTAACCATCCGAGCAGCTTCCAGGAGTTTTCCCTCCTTGGCATCCACCGTCTCTCGTGCCTGTACTAGACTAGTGGTCAGGGTCGCCTGCTCTGCCCTTGCATCCTCTAACTCGGCAGCTAACCGTGCCTTCTCGGCAACAAACTGAGCCCTTTCGGCTTCCCACACCACCTCCCGACAATCCAAGTCTCTCTGCCCGACGTCAACCTGGGTGGTCAACTCCTCTCGAGCTCTCTTCGCGACCACCCTTGCAGTCATATGTCCTGCAGATATGGACTCCGTCGGGCGAAGAGTGTGATACACTTCCCTGAAGGTTTGCTCAATTTGCCTCCCGAGGGGCTCCACTCTACTATCCACTAGTGGCATGCTCACTGCCCATGTGGCCAACATCTCTGCCGTCTCAGTTTCTGGCCATCCACCTCTCTCAAAACAGGTAGCAAATGCCTGCGGACAACCCTCCCGCATAAACCTGAGTAGCCGCTCCAACTCCTGAACGGTGCTGTCGAGGCCCTCTGACTGAAGGGAAGCAATCATTTCCCGCCCTTTGCGGACCTCCTCTTGCAGATAACTCTGTATCAGTTCCTGAAAGTAAGTCTGTCCTCTGCCTATCATATCTTGGAGGTAGGCCTCCACGTCTACCCGGCCTGGCTGCCTGCTCTCTGTGTGGCTCTCTGCCTTGCCCGACTGGCTGTCCACGTGGACCTCCGCTATCTGCTCCAGTGCCAACTCCTTGCCTTGTACCTCTGTCGAGTGTGTCATATCCCTAGGAGAACCTTCGCTATCTAAGTCCACAATCTCTGCGTCTAAGTCCTCTCGAGGGTCACCGCGCACGGGGGTATCCCATGAGGGAGAAATGGTAGTAACCGGCCTAGGCGACATGGGTGTCATCTTGAACTCCCTGCTCAACCAACTGCCCTCCTCGAGGGGGTGTAGGATCCCCTCGCCTATTGCTCCTGTCACTGCCTGATCGTGCCCCTGCACTTTCCCTGTGGGCCTCGAATCACCTACTTCTTTTGACGGACCTATCTCTGTCCTCCCTTCCTCTGTCCCTGATGGTAGCCCCATTACTACCGGCGGCCTCCGCTCCCCGAAGGCCGGAATAGACGCAAAGGCACTCGTAGGACTCAACTGCGTTGAGGCGGTCAGCATGGGTGGCGAACAAGATTTGGGGTGGGGGTGTGGAGGTTGGTACGGCCTCGACTAAGCTTGCCCCACTATCTCCATCTGAGTCACTCGAGGCTTCCAAGGTGTCTTCCCGCCCGCTGTCAAAGTTGTCGGACTTGGACACATCCTGCCTTCGCCTCTTTTGCCTTGCCGTAGGTGTGAGCCCTACATCCATATGTCGCCAATAGAAGATGGGTGGCTCCCTTGGTGCCAGACTACCTTCCGGTTTGATGTCTACTTCGTCTTCCGGCAGCTGGGAACGCATAGCCATTGGGAACAACCCAATGGCATAGTGTGGCATGTAGAAGGTGTGGTGGTGTAGAGTCATGAACTCACACATCCTGTCCGCAAGTACTGTAGCCCAGTTGTATTGCACCCCATTCATGAGTCCATTCATCCAAATAATCTGAGGTAGGGCGATATTTGATGCTCGGTTGGACCTGGTGAGTCGGCTCTTCACTACATCCATGATACAGCGCCACGGCCCTTTGGCTACAAATGACTTCTTCATTCCCCTATTTTTTGTGGCGCTGGTCACAAAGGCCAGTTCAGCCCGTGTAAGGTTGCAGGAGACCATCTTCACCCAGTGTTCCTTCGTGTCCTTATTCATTTTCTTAGCCTTCAACTCCACTTTCTTCCCATTGCGGGTTGGTATGCCAAATACCCTCGTAAAATCTGCTGCTGTGAAGGAAACCCTTAGCCTACGGTTGCTGTAGTCGAATGTGCTTGTTCTGGAGATGGCGTCAAACACGTCGACCATCATTCGCAGCAGTACCTTGAATTTCTTTATGGGAAAAACCGGCATCTGGATAGCCCAATGAACTCCTGCTCGCTGCAAATTCTTTTTCACTTCGTGATCGACAACGTTCTCTTGCCACCACTTGCGGCACTCGGTTCGATTCACACCCTCGAACACAATCGTGTCGGCTGTAACCTTTCCTGTGGCTGCGGCTATCTTTGGCCTGTGTTTCTGTTTGTTGGCGCTGGTGCTTGTATCGGTGCCTCCTGCAACTCGAATGCCCGATGGTAAAACCCTCGTGGTCTTGTCCATGTCTGTCTGCAACTTTGCTCGCCAATGTCGTTTGCCCACTGAATGCATTCCCTGTAGGTTGCCTCCTTAATCTGCCAGCTGAGATATGGCTACCTGTAAAACCGTTACACCACTTCCCCTTCTCTGCGGCAATGGTTGCAGGTAGTTTGTCTCCTTCCTCTTTGCCGATGGCCTACGACTGTGCATGGCTTTGTGTGCTGCTGATGGGCGACGGTGTTTGTCTGTGTGCGCTGTGCGACTTCGTGTGCGTGTTTGTGCGGGCTAACTGTGGTGCCTTTATGCTACGGTGCCTTTTGCTGCGGTGCCTTTTGCGGTGGTTTCCACCGCACGGTGTTGCCACCACACGGTGGTCCCACTGTCGGTGGTTTGACCGTTCGGTGGTCCATCGTGGCCTCTTTTTTTTCCTTTTTCCCTTTTTTTTTCAATTATTTTTGTCCTTGAGGCCGCTGGTGAAGCTGTCGTTCGCGGTACGGTTTCAATTTGGAGCCATTCACAGCCTCGGGCCCCTGTTTTCCGTCCAATGTTGTTAGTCGGATGGCTGCGTTGGCCTCGACCTCACGAATTCGAAAGGGTCCTAGCCATCTCACCTTAAACTTCCCTGGTTTGATCTCGTTTTTCTCGTTGTACTTCAAAACCAGCTGTCCCAGGGTGAATTTGACCTGTTTTAAATGCTTGTCATGCCATACTTTTCGTCTGGCTTGTGCGGCCTCCATGGCCCATTGCGCCACCATTCGACACTCGTCCAGTTTGTTCAAGTTGTAAAGCCTCTCCCGTAGGCTTTCTATGTCTCCGAGTCTATTTTCAATTGCTATTCGGAGACTCGGTATCATAAATTCGATAGGCACCATAGCTTCCTGACCATACATAAGTTGAAATGGAGTTTGACTGGTGGTCACCTTGTAAGTCGTTTTGTAGGCCCATAATACGGAGGGTAACTTCTCTTCCCAGTCTTCCTTTTCTACTCCACAGGACTTGTAGATTACTGACACCAATATTTTATTCGTGGCCTCGGCCTGCCCATTCGCACGTGGGTAGTATAGGCTCAATAATGAGTGAAAAATCTTAAACTCTGTGGTCAACAGCCGTATGACATGGTTCACAAAGTGGCCCCCTCGGTCACTGGTCAACTGGATAGGTATGCCATATCGCGTAATTATTTGTTCATAGATAAATTTAGTCGTGCTTACTGTGGAGTTATCCCGAAAAGCCCTCGCCTCCACCCACTTTGTCAAGTATTCTGTCACGACCACAATGTAACGACATCGTCGTGTGCCGCTAGCCTTAAGAGGCCCTACAAAGTCGAGTACCCATCGTTTGAAGAGTTCCTGTGCGTGCGAAGGGTTGAGGGGCATGAAGTCCCGCTTCAAAGGTTTGCCTACCTGTTGGCAAGTGTCGCACCCCACGACCCACTCCCTGGCGTCGTGATGTACGGTTGGCCACCACAGTCCTGCCAGAAGCACCTTGCGGGCTGTAGTGTCTGGGCCCATATGTCCGCCTGCGGGTCCTTCGTGTACCTCCCTTAATACACTGGGGACTTCTTCCTCCATGACACAACGCCTTAGTACCTAGTCTGGGCCCATTTTGTAGAGTAAGCCATTGATCAGTGAAAAGGTCCTGCTCCTTAGTACTAGCTTTCTCTGCTCCCCTAGGGGCATATCCTCTGGAAATCGGGACGTCGGCAGGTACTCTCCAATCTTCTTGTACCATGAAGGGAGTACGGCTATTTGGAACAAGTGCGCATCCGGGAAATTATCGTTTACTCCCTCCGGAAGTTCCCCCGACTTAATCCGGGATAGCTGATCGGCTATGACATGGCTTCGCCTCGGTCTTACCACAATTGTAAATGTGAACTCCTGTAGTAGCAATAGCCAAAGACTTATCCTCCCTTGGATAATAGGCTTGTTTACCAAGTACATGAGTGCCTGGTGGTCTACGTAAAATGTGAATGGTGTAGTGAGTAGGTAATGACGGAATTTCTGTATGGCATAGACCATGTCGAGGGCTTCACGTTCTATGTACTGTACTTCTTTTCAGCCTTCGAGAGCAACTTGCTCGCAAAATAAACGGGATGGTCCAACTCGTGCCCTACCTGGGCTAATGTAGCCCGGATGGCATAATTTGAGGCATCCACGTGAACGTGGAATTCCTTATCCTAGTTCGGGTATGCCAGTATGGGTGCTCCCATCAATCTCATCTTCAGCTCTTCAAATGCATTGCTTTGTGGCTTTGTCCAGATGTATGGCTCCCCTTTCCGTGTCAAACTATCCAATGGGTGGGACACCTCAGCGAAGGTCTTGATGAACCTCCTGTAGTACCCTATATGACCAAGGAAGGACTTTACCTCGGTGACGCCCGTAGGAGGTTCCATTTCTACTATGACCCGAATCTTGTCAGGGTCCGTTTTCAATCCTTCTTTACACATAATGTGCCCAAGCAATCTTCCCTGTGGTACCATGAATCTACATTTCTTCGGATTAAGGGCCAATCGTGCCCTTTGACATCTCTCCAGGCACTCCTCAAGGGTTTTTAGGTGGATGTCCTGTCCGCTGTAAATAGACCAATCGTCCAGGAAGGCTTTGAAGTTCCCCACGGACATCTTGTGGAAGATGTGCAAGATGATGCGCTGAAAGGTCGTGGGTGCATTACATAGACCGAAGGGCATTCAGTTGTATGCATACACACTGTCCTCCACCACAAAGGTCGTTTTCAACTTATCCTCCTCGGCGATGGATATCTAGTTGTACCCAGAGAACCCATCCATGAAAGAATAGATTTCGTGCCTAGCCACATCTTCGAGGATGCTGTCGGTGAAGGGTATGGGAAACGGGTCTTTAATAGTGACAGTGTTCAGACACCGGAAGTCTACAAAGATCCGGATTTGATTGGCCTCTTTCTTGAGGGAAATCACAATGGGAGACACCCATTCGCTTGTCTGCACTTTGAAGATTATGCTCGCTTCCAACATCCGCTCAATTTCGTCATTCACCCGTGCAGCATAATTTTTGTTCATCTGGTAAGGCCGCTTCCTTACCGGTTGGGCTCCCGGTACCAATGTTATGCGGTGTACACATAGCTTTGGGGGCATGCCCTTTAGGTCCTTGTACGTCCATGCAAAAACATCCTTGTATTCAAGGAAAATTTTGAAGGCTGCGACGTTCAACACTGGATTCCAGTCATCTCCAACAAGGATGATCTTGGCGTCACTCATCCCCCCAAGATTTGTCTCCTTCAAATTGGCTTCCTGATATTTAATAGGCTCCCCCTTCGATAATTGGTGTGCCAGCGTCTCATTCACTGAGGCCTCCCCTTCCTTGTACTCTCCATACTCTGGGGGAAATATATCTGGTTCTTCCTCGATGCTCAATACATTGCACGAGGGTGTAAATAATTCATAATCTCCCATTTGCTAGTGGAAGAGGCCATTAAAGGAGTCCCCGTCATCCCCCAAGCATGCTTCCAGTTCTAACACCCTTTCGTCACTGGGCTCCATGCCGAGTTCGTCTCCACCCTCCCCCAATTGGTCTCCCTCAGATTCCGAGTCGGAGGAGGATGCTAACTCCTCACTCACCATCTGCGTACGGAGATCGATCATGTACTTCCTCCCTACGTTTTCCAAGGAAAGAGTATTCCGCTTCCAGTTATGGTTTGCTTTTGCTGCAATGAGCCACCCACGCTCGAGAATGGCGTCATACCCTTTCTGCTTTAGTGAAATCACTACAAAATCCAGCACGAATGGCTGCGTGCCAATCATCACCCGCTAGCCCATGAGGGTAGCAAGGGGTTTAATCCCGTGTTGATTTGCCCCTAGTAGGTTGAACGTGGGAGGCCACAACGTAGGCTTTCCCAGTTTTTTCCATGTCGCTTCTAGGAGCACATTTACTCCTGATCCTCCGTCCACAATAGTGTCCGTCAAGGTAGTCCCAAGGATGCCCATTTCTACCACCGCCGGTTGGCGTCCGCTGTTGACTACCAACAACATGGGGTCGACCGTGGGGCTTACGACCTCCCTCAACACAGGGTCGACCGTGGAGCTTATGTCCTCTCTTGTTTTCAGTTGTGTGGGTACAAAGTTTAAGATAGCCGTTTTCAACTGCGACATGGTTTCAAGGAGGTCTTGAATATTCATAGGTACCTCCAATTGCAATATTTGCTATAAGATTCTCTCTTCTCCCCTCGTCCGTGACGGGCTTGCGGCCTCGCGGCTATTTTGTCCTTGTGTGGCCATTTCCTTTGTGATCTCGTCTCTTGCTTCCCACACTCTCTCGGTGTCCGTGCGAGGATCTGGGTATGCAGACTTTTTTGGCTTGTGCTCTTGTGATTGCCAACACTTCTGCCTTCGTAGGTTCTATGTTCAAAAGGTTTACTACTGGCTTAGGGCAATTTGCGTCCTCATGGTCACCTGGCCCACACCATCGGTAGAGGTGCTGAGGGGTGGCTTCCTTCGTGCAATCACGGGTGAAGTGCCCCCACTGATTGTAGGCCCTACATTGGATCATTGGCAGGCCCTTGGCGTCATATTGGACACGGCTTCAGTTATTGTTATTCCTTCCCCCGCTGCGTCTGTTGTCTCGGTAACCTCTAGATGATGCTGTTGTGTTGGTTTGCTGGGCCGTACCTGCTGGTGCGGATGTTGTGGCCTGCTTGGTGAACAACACTTGCGTACTTCGGGCCTTCATATTGTATG
This sequence comes from Cryptomeria japonica, assembly GCF_030272615.1. Classification (NCBI taxonomy): domain Eukaryota; kingdom Viridiplantae; phylum Streptophyta; class Pinopsida; order Cupressales; family Cupressaceae; genus Cryptomeria; species Cryptomeria japonica. The sequence continues at coordinate 4,127,377 of NC_081407.1, read as the reverse complement.
GGCACTCCTTGATGGAGTGTCCCATTACTTGGCAAATTTCGTAAAAGGCCTTTGAGCATGTACCCTTCGTATGTCCTTCCTCATTGCACTCCGTGCACCACACGTCTCCTTCGATTCGGCTAGTAGAGCCTTTCATTGCTTTAAATTCCCTCATCATGCGCTCCATGCCCCTCTGCAGGGCCGTCACTTTCTTTTTCGACCCCTCGTTACCACTCTCATCAGAGGAAGAATCATTTTCCTCAGAGGAGGACTTTCCCTTTTTATTGGACATTTTGTATTCACTTTCCAAGTCCATAGCCCTGTTGTATGTGTCATTGTATGACGAAGGAGGGACTATTTTCATTTTCCTCTTCAAACTGGGTTTTAGGACTTCTACGAACCACGTCTTTTTGAGTCCGTTGGTCGACTGACTCTCGATTTTCCCAGTTAGCTCCTTCAGGTGCCTTCCATCGGCACGAACTGATTCCTTTTGTCCTTGTTTAGTGCTGTATATCTCTGCCACTATTTCATTGTCATCCCGGAGTAGGCGGAACTCCTTCTCGAAGGCTTTCCGCTGCGTGTCCCATATGGCCACTGTAATTTTGTCAATATCCGAGTACTAGTCGATGGCGACTCCCCGTAATGTTGCTGGGAATTGCGTCGTCCATTCGTCTTGGTCCGTGACACCATTGGTCGCCCATATGGTTTCGCAGGTTCTGCAATGCCTGACGAGATCCTCTTTCCCGTCGCTCGTGAATTTTGGCAGCTTCTGCCTATTGGCCATTGATGGGGGTCGTGTCCCCAGAGGTGGCTGTGTCTGTTGTGCACCCGCGCCACTCCCTCCTGCGCCGATGGTGTTTCTTGCTTGAGTGATTGGGGGTATGGTGTTTTGTCTGCCGTGTGTCTGCGGCTCCTCCGCACCTATGGTCGTACGGTTGCCCTCACCCCCTTTCTCACCCATACCCGCTGCTGGCTCGCTTTGGTGGTCCTCACTTCGTGGCGTAAGGGATAAGTTCCTGAACTGATCCCGTGTCTCTTCGACCAGATTCCTTCATAACCTTGTTTCCTTCTAAAAACTCTTCGCGGCTTCTCACCCTACGGTGTTCTGGCGACACGTAGAAATTTTCCTCGGCTTTTGCACCCTCCGTGACACCTCCTTGGTTCCCTTCGGGCAACCCTTCGGCAGGTCGTCCTTTGGCAAGTTGCCTCAGCCTCCGTCTACGTTCTACTTGTTGTTCCAGAATCAAGGCCCTCTGTGCGGCTTCCCACTCCTCCGTTTGTGCTTTCTTATTTCTATATTTGTTTATAGTCTGGGCATTAATTCCCGTGCATCCCCATAAATAGCAACAAGACATGAAAATAGAACACTTCTTTATTAATTCATCCGGTCGGATACAATTTGTGTCAATAGTACGACACCATTATTATAGTATAGAATGTTCTTTATTCCTCCTGGAGGTTCAGTGTTCAATTTCCCCTTGGCCTCATGCCATCACGCTCCGCTTCCCAGCGATGGCTGTTTTCTTCGTACTGTTGGAGGACTTGTTGGCGTCGCTCCTCACGAGCAATCTCCTCCAGCCGAGTTCAATGTGCCAGTGATGCCTGTGCAAGCAACCGGGGGAGGTGGTTCATCAACCGATTTGCTGCGGGGCTAACTTCAGTGCAGTCCACACTGCACTTGTTGGAACATCAGCCTCCGTTGCCTCCCTTCGGACGTAGGTCTCGATGGCCACTTGAAGTAGGATTGAGAATTCCCTCATTGCAATGTCTTCTTTGTCGTAGAGCTCTGTTTGCGCGTCATCGGCCTCTGGGTTAATCTCACCAATGGGTAGGCCCATCGTGTCTGTGTGCCATCCGCTCCTTCGTTTCTCGAGTATGTCTAGGCAATGACGCCAAATGTTTGCTACATACGGGTAAACGATTAAATGCAGAAAGTAATTGCACAGAACATAATGGAAATATATTAAAGAACCAATTTCTGTATTAATTCAACAGTCCATGTACATCAAGTGCTTATAATATTAAACCCATATATGACTATCATGATTATACTAGAAAGGAAAGGTACACAATATATAATACCCGAAGGGGTGCCACCAACTGTCGCGTCCAATTGCCCTTCGGGGCGACTAACTAACTGACTGTCGTAACTCATTATTACCGACGACAACATAAACATAATATGACAACTTAACATAATGATTATTCCTAGCAACAGTAGCCATTTAATCCATGCTTTTTGTTGTCTCGTAACCTAATTTCTTAGGTAACCCTCTATCCATTTGTTGACAATCTCTGTTTGCCCATCAGTTTGTGGATGGTAGCTAGTGCTAGGAGTAAGTTCTATTTTTGCTAACTAGAAAAGTTCTTGCCAAAATTAATCAAGTAAGTGACTGTCCCTGTCACTGACTATGTTTTTGGGTAACCCATGGAGTCTGAAAATCTCTTTAAAGAACACTTTTGCTACTTGATTGCTTTGTAATTGGTAGATATTGCAAATAAATGAGCATACTTTGTAAGTCTATCTACTATCACATAAATGCAGTCCTTACCATGCACCTTGGGTAGACCTGTTATAAAATCCATGGAAATGCTCTCCCACTTCTGGTTTGGAATGGGTTGTGGGTGTAATAGACCCCCTGGGTGGTCTTGTTCTATCTTTTTTTGTTGACATGTCATACATTCTTGCAAATGCCTAAGGACATACTTCTTTAATCCTTTCCATGAATACCTTTCCCTGATCTGTTTGTATGTTTTGTAGTAACCTTGATGCCTTGCTAGGGGATTGTCATGGTATTCCTTCAAAACTTTACCTTTCATCCTTGAATGTGATGCGAGATATACTTTGTTTTTGTATAGGATAATGTCTTCACATAAGTTGTATTCATCATTTGGCATAATTCTTTCTAATATTTCATTGGCATTGGGATCTTTGACATATTCTGTGATGATGGCATTTTTCCACCCTTCTGAAATGCTTGTGATGGTATTTAGGCAAGACCGCTGTGATAATGCGTCTGCTACCACATTATTGGATGCCTTGACATATTCAATATCAAAGCCATAAGCTTGGATCTTACTTACCCATTTCTATTGGTGATCATTCAAATCTTTTTGATTCATAAAATAGCATAGGCTATTGTGGTCCTCTAATGTCCCCAATTTTAGCCGCAAGGCTAATAGGTGATATAAGGAGGAACTAATTAAATTAATTTCTTATAAAGTCATTAAAATAAATAAATAAATTTAATTAAAAAGTGACTTAAGTATAAAAATTAAAAATAATTAAGTCACTTAAATAATATTAAATAATAAAGTGTACCTACCCTCTTCTAGAAGGAACCTCGTGAAGGGTGATGAAAAAGGATAAATAGAAGAGGATGTTAGAGTATCAGACAGATTGGAGACTTGGATTTTGGATTGAAGAATTAATTGGTTTTGTAGAACCTAGTGGGTATCTGCAGACTAAGGGTCTTTGGGAACGAAAACTCCCAATTGATCGCATAACTGAGAGAGTGAAAGATCTCTTGAGGGGTTGCATAGAGGAGATGATATTTCAGTCATCTCACTTGAGCCTATGAAGTTTCATATTTGGTGATTGTGCTTCAGATTTTTCGGACTTGGAGAGATCACCTTGTTGATGCATACTTTTGGGCAAAACAACTTGGCGATATTGCCTTGGCACCTAGGCAACATCCATTGATGATTTGTGGAGGCAGATCGAAGACATAAGGGCAGATCATTAATTCAGTTGCAGACCATGGATGCCACATTTTGATTCAAATCTCCTCAAATATGCATCGAATTTGACTACTGCTGGTTCTAAAATTTATTGGAGGTCAAGGCAATTAGTTTGTGATCAATTGTTGGAAGGATTGGTGCCTATTTCATTTCCTTGGAGAGGCCGAACCTTGGCAGGTCTGCCACTCCTTTTCTCCTTCGACTTTCATCACATGTTGCCCGAATTCGCTCAAAGACCGCCTACGATGTAAGGCACTGTCGTATAGTTTGGAGACCAGCACTTGGAAGGAGGATCTTAGGATGTATGAAGCAGATTTCGTTTGTGTTCTCAGACTTCAGACTTGCAGCAGCAGGGCGGTATAAGTACTTGCACATTGGAGCTTTATTTGGGGAGGATAATGCTTGTAATTTCATTGCTACACATCAGCGAATTATCCCAGGTTCAATTGCTGATTAAACTCATTGTAATTTTCAGTGTTGAATGATAAGGTTAGGACTGTGATTTTGTCTTCAGACTGTCATTTAATAACAGTCCATATGTGTGATCATTTGCTGCCTATGTAACGACCTTTTGGAATGACCAAATGAGATAAGGAGTGAGGGGTTTGAAATTGCTTCTACATTTACATTTGTCTGAGGTTGCATACCAATTTTTTGTCAAATTGTCTGTTGGCTGTAAGTGCACATGTAACATTGTAAATTCACCTTTATGCATTAACTAAAGGTCAAGAGTGTCGTATAAAGCATTTAAATGATAATTTGTGCATTGGAGTATTGATTCTCAAGCGTTGGAGGCTATCTATAGACATTTTAATAAGGACATTTCAGTCTGATATAGTAGACCAGCAAGCTGGAAAGTTGCATATGAAGTGTTCGACAATATTCCTTGGGTTGGAATTCATCATTTTCTACTCCTATTTGACCAAGGGATATTACAGTGGTATCAAGTGGTTTCCTGCCATCCTGTTGGGGAGGTATAGAGGGAAGATGGATTTCGACAAATCCACTATTGATTTGATAAGGAACTTGCAAGCTTTGATGAATGATCTGGAAACAAAACAAGGATTTCTAAGAAAGTTTGGGAAATCGAAAAGGGAGGAAATTTCTCAACCTACAAGTGATAATGGGAAAACATTCAGACAAGAGCATACTATGAGCAGGAATGAAATGAGAAGACAAGGTCTATGCTTCTCGTGTAGAGGTCCGTGGGAGCTGAATCACAAATGCATAGATGAAAGGGAACATACTTTTGATTTCTTGAATGCAATTAGCAGTCCATTATCAGCAAATGAAGAAGAGCATGTTGGTGGTTTAGATGTCACGATTAGTGCAGAAAATGTTGTGGAAGAAGCTTTGAATGTTGGCACACAAGATATGAGTGTCAAACATGAAGAATACATGAAGAATATGAGCCACAACAATTCTGATTTTCATGACAGCAGTAAGGTTCCTTTGCATCGGCATGAGACAATAATTACAAGACATGAGATTGATGGTTCTAGTGTTGTCAAGTGAATTGGGTATTACAGTTGAGCTGGAAGGGATGAATTCAAATCATGAGCATTCTGATTTTCTATATCAGACTTGGGAAAATATGGAAATTGACCCTCTTCTTAGTGGAGTAGCCACTAGTGTTTTGACTACACATGACGAAGGAGACACATTGCAATGGCATGATATCATCACTGATTTATTCGAGGACAACAACATTATGTTCCATGATATTCATGAGATTTCAGCCTTTACACATGCAAGAGTTTTTGAAGATGAGCCTACAAGTGTGAAGCATGAAGAAGAAGTGCTTATGGAAGTTGAAGGCATAACACAAGTGCATGACAGCAGTGCTGATAATTATAACAACATTGTTATAGCTCTTTATCCTTAGGGTAATGCAGCTCATAATCAGGGAGAAGACAATGACATAGAGTTCCCTAATGTTGGCATTCAAGTTTGGGAAGGCAGTCATGAGACATGGGTTGCTGATGTTAATAATAAGAGTTATGATTTTGTGGATCACAGCATAGAAGATGTAGAAAGGACTCAAAGCTTGTGTGAAGTGTGGTTAAGGAAAGCTAGGCAAGCTAAGTTGTTAGCTGCCCAAACAAAGCAACACCTAGAAAAGGTCTGATAGAAATATTGTCATTGATGTCAAGAAGGTAAGAAGTTGTATCAAATCTGTAACCGTGATTCATCAAGTCAATACTGATTAAGTATATAGAACATGCAGTGACTTTATCGGTAAAGGATGACAGTTCAAGTGGAGCAATTTGTTTAGATTATAAACATTGCATATGAAAGCAACAAATTACCACATGCAGCAATCTGTTTAAATTTGTCTCAAAATAACATACTTAAACAGACCGACTACTATTTGTCATGAAATTGTTAATACAAAAAAAGACTTATGGAAGAAGGTAAACAAGCAAATAAAGTATATATGCATCGATTTAATAAGGAGACCACAATCTGTAGTGTGAAGACTTCATTTTGGTCACAGTTGGAATGCCTTCTGCTGGGCAGAACATTTCATCAAGCTCTATGCATTCAGCTATTATATATTTTCTGAGCATGAAAGTCCGTGAAAGTTACAGCAGCAGTAGACCAACGATATTGGCATATAAATTCTCATGACAGCCAACCATATAAGGAAGACGGTAATTTATAAATAATAGCGATATGAATATTAGAAGCATAAGGTTGCGATTTAGAAAAAGGTGACATAAAAGACAAAATTTGTCTTATTTAGTAAACATCTAGGTGGCATATTTTGTCTTATTCAGTAATCATCTGTTTAGATAAAATACGAGTTTATAAAGTCAGCATGTCAGAGATAACAAGAAGACAAACATCAAATAAAGAAAACGATATTGACGAGTCGGCAAACCAAAAAGCAAGCCCGGTAAAGTGAAAAGGTGCGATTAGTTTGTGTGGAAAAGACAAATCATATAAGACAATTTTTTTTGTCTTATTCAACTGACAAGTCAGCATTTCACTTAGACAAGGAGACGTCTAAGTTAATTAACTTAATTGATTTGCTAAATGGAAAGGTACGATATGAGGAGGCATGGTTTAACGGTTAAAATACGTAGGGTGGTAACTATTACAAGAGACGTCTCTTATTAAAAGATATGTCCTTTCGAAGGCATTTGGGAGATATGTGAAATGCATTTAAAGTGTGTAGAAAAAGAAAATATCAATTAGATATACATAGATCTGAAAATGAAGGCATAGAAGAGAGATCACCGCAGATTTTATCAAAGAAAATTATTCCAGATTTGTAGGTGTGTTGTGTGTTAAAGACATATCATATATAGTAGCAGATATATGAACATGAATGTGCAGATTTGAAAGAGAGTTCAAGGGACAGAAAATATAAGAAGACCACGTGAAGAAAGAAGACTGATTGAAGAACATTATACAGTAAACTGTAGAGTAATCTTTGAAGCAGATTTATCAAAGTAGATAAAGGATTTATAACAGAGTTGAGAAGGGAATTGTAGCAGATATAGAAGAAGATTATGCAGACTGAAAGGTAGATTTGTAGAGTTTATAACAGAATTATAAGTGCAGATTGGAGAACAGATTGGAAAGGATTTTATTAGGGAATTGTGATCAGTTTTGTGGCAAATTTATTGTCACCATAATGGCAGTTTGAATAAGAGAGTTTGAGAAAGAAAAGGATATCCATCATCCGTTGTTATAGCAACATTGTCAAGGTGCAATTTCAGATTTATGTGAAGTGGGTTGGTGCTCACTAATTTTGGATTTGGAAGTTGGTGCTTCCAGTGGGTTGGTGCTCACGAATTTCGATTTGGGAGTTGCTACTTCCAGTGGGTTGGTGCTCACAAACAAACTTAGGGGTTGGTGCCTCTAGTAGGTTGGTGCCTACGAATATTGTAATAGAAGAATTATATAAAAGCATTTATTGCCGTGGTTTTCTCCCTCATTGGGTTTCCACGAGAAAAAGTATTGTGTTCTTTGTGTTCATTATAAGGGTGTAATTCATTAAAGTTCCAGTGTTATTTCAGTTTGTTTTAAAAGAGGTAAAATTATATAATATACTGATTCACCCCCCCCCTCTCAGTATATTTGAGTGCTCTTCAAGGTCAAGGAATGCTGCAACCACATAGAACATGAGCGTAGTGACCTTATGAGATCAGCCACACATGAAATACTTTGGGGTGTTAAGGAAGACACCTACATTACAAATTTGAAGTGTGCACCTATTTCTTATGATATGGTAGTTATCTATTTGCTGATTGGTTATTTAATCTTCCTCGATTATGCATGGATTAGTGGCTGTCATGATTTGTTTTCCAAAGCATTTTCAGATTTGGCATGGACTACATCAGCTGTTCATTGGCACAAGAGTGTGTGCGAACATACCTATTTGAAGGGCAGTAAGTATGAGATGGATCTCTTTGATTTACAATGGTATGTTGACTTCTATGACGTCATTCATGTTGCTGATCTGAATCATCTAAGCGATGTTGAGTGGCTGTTTGTGTTGTTTCATTGGCATGTGGGAGTTCAATTCCACATTTCATTGATGGTCAACCTTCATGGATGGGTGATTCATAGTGATTTGAGGAGTCATCTCATCTTCATCATATATATGGTAGGATTGGTGGATTGGTTTGGGATCTGGGTATTGTCAGGGCTGAGGCTTGCGCTCCTGTGACACATGATGAGGTGATCGAAAAGATTCATGCAGGTTTCATAGCAGATAATTCACAGGTGTACATAGCGAGGAGTCTTCATAGTTACACATTTGATCCTCACGTTGATGATTTGCTGCAAAGACATATTTTGGGGGTACATGAGAAGAATGATGGCTTCTCTCCGGTTAAGTTTAAGGGCAAGAGGGATCCACTACATGATTTGATTGATCCTTATGAGATTCATCCTATTGCAACATATGATTTGATTATGTGGATTCGATTGATGATGCAGGATGTGTAGTCATCGTAGGGACATTACTCAGTATTTCATTTGGGATCCAGGAGGTGATATTCTTCAGAATTTTGAGATTGTGCAGTGAAGATTGCTTGGGGTCAAGCAATTTCAGGAGGGGCGGATTTGTAATGTCCCCAATTTTAGCCACTAGGCTAATAGGTGATTTAAGGAGGAATTAATTAAATTAATTTCTTATAAAGTCATTAAAATAAATAAGTTAATTTAATTAAAAAGTGACTTTAGTATAAAAATTAAAAATAATTAGAAGTCACTTAAATAATATTAAATAATAAGGTGTAACTACTCTCTTCTAGAAGGAATCTCATGAAGGGTGATGAAAAAGGATAAATGGAAGAGGATGTTAGAGGATCAGGCAGATTGGAGACTTGGATTTTGGATTGAAGAATTAATTGGTTTCGTAGAACCTAGTGGGTGTCTGCAGACTAAGGGTCTTTGGGAATGAAAATTCCCAATTGATCGCATAATTGAGAGAGTGAAAGATCTCTCGAAGGGTTGCATAGAGGAGATGATTTTCAGTCATCTCACTTGAGCCTATTGAAGTTTCATATTTGGTGGTTGTGCTTCAGATTTTTTAGACTTGGAGAGATCACCCTGTTGATGCATACTTTTGGGCAAAACAAGTTGGCGATATTCCCTTGGCACCTAGGCAACATCCATTGATGATTTGTGGAGGCAGATCGAAGACATAAGGGCAGATCATTAATTCAGTTGCAGACCATGGATGCCACATTTTGACTCAAATCTCCTCAAATATGCATCGAATTTGACTACTGCTGGTTCTAAAATTTATTGGAGGTCAAGGCAATTAGTTTGTGATCAATTGTTGGAAGGATTGGTGCCTATTTCATTTCCTTGGAGAGGCCGAACCTTGGCAGGTCCGCCACTCCTATTCTCCTTAGACTTTCATCACATGTTGCCCGAATTCGCTCAAAGACCGCCTAGGATGTAAGGCGCAGTCATATAGTTTGGAGACCGTCACTTGGAAGGAGGATCTTAGGATGTATGAAGCAGATTTCATTTGTGTTCTCAGACTTCAGACTTGCAGCAGCAGGGCGGTATAAGTACTTGCACATTGGAGCCTTATTTGGGGAGGATAATGCTTGTAATTTCATTGCTACACATCAGCGAATTATCCCAGGTTCAATTGCTGATTAAACTCTTTGTAATTTTCAGTATTGAATGATAAGGTTAGGACTGTGATTTTGTCTTCAGAATGTCATTTAATACCAGTCCATATGTGTGATCATTTGCTGCCTATGTAATGACCTTTTTGAATGACCAAATGAGAGAAGGAGTGAGGGGTTTGAAATTGCTTCTACATTTACATTTGTCTGAGGTTGCATACCAATTGTTTGTCAAATTGTCTGTTGGCTGTAAGTGCACATGTAACATTGTAAATTCACCTCTATGCATTAACTAAAGGTCAAGAGTGTCATATAAAGTATTTAAATGATAATTTGTGCATTGGAGTATTGATTCTCAAGAATTGGAGGCTATCTATAGACATTTTAATAAGGACATTTCAGTCTGATATAGTAGACCGGCAAGCTCGAAAGCTGCATATGAAGTGTTCGACAATATTCCTTGGGTTGGAATTCATCATTTTCTACTCCTATTTGACCAAGGGATATTACAGGTCGGTCTTGACATGGAATTTTCCACATACTAGATATTGTCTAAACTTTGCTGAGGCATGCATGATGGCTAGCATCTCTTTGTCATTAATTGAATAGTGTCTTTCCACTTCTATCACCTTCTTGCTTTGAAATGCTGTAGAATGTTTCTTTTGCATGAGGATTTCTCTAATGCCTTTCCCTGAAGCATCACATTATAGTTTAAATGGTTGGGTGAAATCTGGAGCAGCTAGAGCTGGGCATGAACTCATGCTTTCTTTCAATTGTTCAAATGCTTCTTGTGCTTTATCATTCCACATAATGGCTCCTTTCTTAGTTAGGTTTGTGAGCGGGGCTGCCATTCTGGAGAAACCTTATACAAATGCCTATAATAGCTGCGTAATCCTACAAACCCCCGAAGTTGGGTCAAGGTTTTGGGTACGGACCACTCCTTAATAGCTTTGATTTTTTCCTCATCAATGCTCACACCATTTTCATTAATCTTATGGCCTAAGTAGAGTATTTCCTTCATACCAAATTCACATTTTGACTCCTTAGCATATAAGGATTTGGTTTCTAATATGCTTAGGACTTCTTCAACATGTTGGAGATGTTCTTCCCAAGTTTTGTTGTAAATGAGAATATCATCAAAAAATACAAGTAGGGATTTTCTCAATTGTTGACGAAAAATATGGTTCATACATGATTGAAAGGTGGCCGGTGCATTTGCAAGGCCAAGGGGCATAACCAAGAATTCAAAGTGCCCAAAATGGCAACAAAAGGCTGTCTTGGGTTCCTCGTCCTTATTTGATGGTAACCTTTCCGTAGATTGATTTTTGAGAAGTATCATGCTGCATGAAGCTTATTGACCAATTCATCAATCCTTGGTATCGGGTACTTGTTCTTAATTGTTTTTTTGTTGAGGGCTCGACAGTCTATGCACATCCTCATGGTGTCGTCTTTCTTCTTGACTAGAGCAACCGAAGATGCATAGGGGCTGCAACTTGGTTGAATGTGCCCCATTTCTACCAGCTCTTTGATAGTTTTCTCAATCTCCTCCTTGAATCTTTGATGGTGCCTTTAGGGAGTCATAATCTTAATCTGTAATAGTTAAGATTTGTAAAGAAAATTTGCACGATCTCCCCCACTAGATTAGTGTTAGGAAGCGTTTTCTGCACCTTAGCTTCCTTTCACTTATCTCTTTTGAGTGCTTTAATTGAATGAGAATCACTGAGAACAATAGAAGTATGATTACCCTGGGTATACCCTAATCAATCAAATGTTCAATAACATAAATTCAAGTTTGAATATTTGTTGTGCACCGATAACTGTTGTGCATTATGACAACAGTTAAATCTGAAGTTTAAAAACAAGTGTTGTAGAAAAGATGATAAAAGCAGCTTTATGCCAATAAATTAATGGTTTGAAATTTCTGCCCAATTTAAAAATTTGACAATTCAGTTTGTATCAGATTGCCATTCTTCCTGTTGGTGATTTTTATATTATCTGCTCATTCTGTTGAGATTGCCGTATGTGTCTTTTTTCTCGCTTGATAACAATGTTTTTTTAACTAATGCATATTGATGTTTCTCATTGTTTTGAAATATTTATTAAGTGCGTTGTTCTTTTCTTTATCTCTTGAATTTAGGCATACTTGGTCTAATTGTCCCTTTCTAGTCATCTAATATGTTTTCCTATTTTGTTTCTAATCTATGACTCAAAAGTCTAGGAAAGCATTATATTTTGATCTGATTTTATTATTACTAGCTCCTTGATGCTACTCTTGTTTCTTGTTCGTTCAGGAGAACATGCTATGGATTATCTGAAGTTGGATGACAAATCTATGGGAATGTTCTGGGTTCTATCACATACAATGACCCAACCAGCTTGTGATGCTATAATGAATTGGTTGAATTCTAATGGCATTACTGAGCTCCCAATGCAAGGATCCATTGGTCAGCCTAGTGAGCGATATGTCTTAATGCATGAGACTTGCCCTTTGCCAATGTCATTACTTTCTGGGGTTTCTCTCCACTTATGTGTTCGTCTCACTGCTCAGATTGAGGAGACAATGTTTGCTGGCCAGGTATTATTGATTGAAAATTGAGGTCAATTCTTATAGACATAGAGGGAGGTGACAATGTAATGTCAGTGTATGTGAATGCAAAATGTTCTCCTGTAAGGAAAAAATATGCATAATTATTTGATAACTTCCTTTTTATAGCTAAATTTTGCTTTTAAATTCATGACTCATAATAAGGTGTTTTGTATGACCAGCATATTTGTAAGTTGCATGTCTTAGATCCTTCCAGCAAAGGTGGTTTTGTTTATTTGTGGATCTAATTGACAGCCTTTTAGTACTATCATGTTAATATTATTCTTGTTCTGTATACATGTTAACATAATGTTTTGTGCATGCATGACTTCTGACACTTACCTCATGATTTACTTGTACTTTTAACATTATTCAATTTCTTTCTGGTCATGGTCTTGTTGCACCACTTGAGTCATTATACCTTCTATCTTTGAGGGTTTCTCATTTTAGGTTCATCCTTGTGTTTAAGCTACCCTTACCTTCCTTTTTTTTTGCTTTATTGCTAGGGCCCTTTTGCCCCAGTCCTTTGCAATTGTATTTGCTGTACGTTCCAGTCCCTTCAATCTATTTTTGTCATTCATGGACATTAATATAATTTCTTCTTTCTTTTTTTCGTCATATTATGCCTATTATTATTCTGAAGGCATAATCACTCTTGAAGAACTGCTGTGAGTTGTTTATTACTCCAGTTGTTTGTCACTGTCCTATGAAACAAAAAAAGCAATTTTATTTTATAGGGAATTAAATCCCAATTTTGATGAGATGATCCTGTATGAAGGCTATCAGTGATAAAAGTCAATTCTTAATGTTATGAATGTGTGCTAATATTTTACATTAGTTAATGAAATTTCAGTAACATGTGGTGTAACTTATCCAAATTTTGTACAATTGTTATGAAAACTAAACACATGGAGAAACTAAAAACACAAGAGACCAGAAGGAAAACAATTCATTCAAATAAAATGATGGTATGAATAGAGCAACTATCTCTTTACAAGAAAGAAATAAAATAAACATAAACCCTAATTGACTTTAGTGTACTATAAATCATTAATATGACACTAATAAATTAAATTTAAGTTAAAAAGTGACTTCATTGTTGTGCTTAAGTCTATAGTCTAGATGATCATTATGTCATATCGAACATTCTCCCTTAATGGTCATTATAGAAGATACACCAAGTTTGTCACTAAATTTACAAATTTATTTGAGCCAAGAAACCTAGTGAGAATGTCTGGCATTTGGTCTTGGGTAAAACAATACTGCAACTCAACAGTCCCATCTACAAGTTGTTGAATGAAGTGATAATGAATGCCAGTGTCTTTGGTTTGCTTGTAAAAGATAGGGTTCTTGCCAGCTTGAGAACTCCCTAGTTGTCACAAAAAGGCAGAGTTGACTCATTATAATGAATTTTCAAATATCCAAGCATTTGCTTGTGTCAACCAGCTTCACATTTGGCTTTCATTACTTCTCTATATTGTAATGTCCCCTTTCTAGCACTCATTGTATGATGTTGTCGTTAGCCTATTTTTCCATGGTCTTGTAGGCTAACCATGACATTTAAGGGATCTTGAGAATATTTTTTAAGAACCCTTTCCTATTCTATCCTCAATTTTTAGTTTTGATTCAATTGCATTATGTCAAACAGTCGTTGTGCAAAGTCTGTTCTGAAATTTCTGAGTTCTTGTGTCACAAACACCATACAAATTACTGTTATCACAAAAGCTTGCACCCTTGCTGAGCTATCAACTCAGCAACCTTGTGAAACATGGAAACAACCCCGAAGTGTGGGACCTTGCGCAAGGGGGTTGAATCTCCGGAGAAGGTTGGCTTCCTTATCAATCTAGGTGCAAGTGTTGAACCAACTCAACACTTCAAAACTGACTCCTACGCCTACCCTAACAACTTGCAGAGGAAAAGGGAAGAGAGAAATGCTAAAAATAAAAGGAGGTGATGCACCAAGAAGAGATTGTTCCTCTCCCTACCGAAATGACACAAAGAATTAACTGAAACACCTAGGAGATGCACAAACTTTAGTTGCATGAGTGACTCCAATGCATGTATGGGGGTTAGAATTCGCTAAGTGTCAAGAGGGGAGAAGGATTCCCACAAGTCACATTCAGAAAACAAGTTAACACAACATATATGGAGAGAAAAGCCACAAGAGATGCACCTATGATGAAGGTAAGAAAACATACACAACATACATAAGTTGAAATAAGGCAAGAATGGTAGTTTCAATTCATTCAAAGACCAAAGGCCAAACTTACAGCTGTAGAAATGCAAAAATAATTACAAGTCTTCAAGAGAAGAGAAAGAGCACAAGAAAGCTCAAGGCAGCAGGGAGAGAACCCTTTACAATGAGGCTTAACAACCTTTATATAGAAAAATGGCTACAAGAGTGATCATGACCCCTGTGTGTCAGTCTGAGTGCAGGGAAGTGCATGCAGTTGACTTGTACATGCAAGCAACCTAGGTATACCACAAAAGGCAACCCTGAGAAGGTGGATTGACTGACCTTCCAAAGTCAGAGTATGCAGTCATGACACAAGTCACCAAGCATGGCCCCGTACCTCCCTTGATGGAATCTTGCCAAAAGTATTAAACGCACCCCTGTGTCTCCACAAAAGAAAGTGCATAAGTCACCAAAACCGTCGGAGCATTTAAATCCTTGAGTGTGTCGATCACGCCATCCGAAAGTGTTGCCAGCTGGAAAGAAGTTTGGAAGACTTCGGAGACCCGGGTCATCGAAGTTGGGAAGACTTAGGAACTTGGGAACCTGGGGGTTCCGGAGTTTTGGGGTAGAAGACTAGGAACTTGGGAACTTGGAGGTTTCGGAGTTCTGGGGTTGAAGAACTAGGAACTTGGGAACTTGGGGGTTCCGCAGTTCCGAGGTAGAAGACTAGGAACTTGGGAACCTGGGGGTTTTGGAGTTTCGGGGTAGGAACTAGGAACTTGGGAACCTGGGGGTTTCGGAGTTCCGGGGTAGAAGACTTAGGAACATGGGAACCTGGGGGTTCCGGAGTTCCGGGGTAGGAACTAGGAACTTGGGAACCTGGGGGTTCCAGAGTTCTGGGGTTGAAGAACTAAGGAACTTGGGAACCTAGGGGTTCTAGAGTTCTGGGGTTGAAGTACTTAGGAATTTGGGAACCTGGGGTTTCTAGAGTTTTGGGGTAGGAACTAGGAACTTGGGAACCTGGGGGTTCCGGAGTTCTTGGGTAGAAGACTTAGGAACTTGGTAACCTGAGGGTTCCGGAGTTCCAGGGTTGAAGAACTAGGAACTTGGGAACCTGGTGTTTGCCCTCTCGGGTGAATAACTTAAAGCACACAGTTAAAACACGTAATGCAGAGTGATAATGCCATAGATCTCAGACAAGTATAAGAGATATTATTCCATTCATAGTTGTGTATGTTACAAGTTACATTCCGAAGTATATAAGGATACCGAGGGGGGTGCGAGTGCCAATCGTCGCCGCAACTACCACCGCTCGGCTGCCAACTAACAAACCTGATTACAACTTAATTAACTAGTTGTATTCCCGTATACAATAATGCGGCTAACATCATCCCCCCCCAAAAGAAAAGTCGTCTCTAGGCGACTTACAACAAAAATGGAGATCATGCAACTTAGACTATATACATATCAGAAAAACTAGGGAGGGGGCTGAGGAAGCGTCCCTGAAACAAAAGGCTGAGATGCCGGTGTCTGGGCCGCCAAACGGGTGCGGAGCTCATACACCTGCTGAGTGCGTACAGTCACATCTCGTTTTGCCACCAATACTTTCTCCAAAGCTGTCTTCACCATGTGTGTGGCTTCCAGCAACTCCTCCTCTTTTGTATCCATTGCCTCCGTTGTGCAGACCAATTGAGTTTGCAACAGACTCCTCTCGGTATTGACGACATCCAACTCCTGCTGCACGTGGCTCCTCACACTCTGCTCAGCCGCTAGACGAATCTCTACCTCGGCCGTCTCCGCCCGGGTCTCAGCCATCTCTGCGCGGGCCACCTCAAGCTGTGCCAACAACTGCGCCCTCTCGGCTGCCCAGGAAGCCTGCTCACTGGCCATCTCCTTCTCCAACGCTACTCGTGCAGCTTCGCGGACCGCCGACTCCTACTATGTATGCCTCAATGTATAATAGGCATCCCGGTAGACCTGCTCGATCTCGCGGACAATTGTCGTCACCCGACTCTCCACAATGGGCTGATGCAACCTCCAAGCGTGGAGCATCTCCTCTGTCTCCATAGTCGGTCACCCCTGAGACTCAAAGCAGGTAGCAAAGGCTGCCGAGCAGCCCACCCGCATAAACTGTAAGACCTGCTCTAGCTCAACCACCACCTGCTGCAATGCTTTCGTCTGGGCAACGGCCACCACCCGCCTACCCCTCGTCACCATATCAGCCATGTCAGCTAGATAGGTCTCAATATCCTCCCCCGTCTACGCTGAAGGCTGTGAAGTCTCTGGTGTAACGGACGCAACAACATCCTGCTGTGAAGGTACCTCCTCTGCCACCGAAGGTGTACCATCTCCGGGCGCCTGCCCAGCAGAGGCGACCTCCCCTGCCTCGTTCCCAACTGTGAGTCCATGTGCCTCTCCTGATGAGTCATCCAAGTCTACTACCTCTGTTCTAGTCTCCCAACACGGTGAGAATACAACAGCTCCCTCCGGTTGTGCCAGTGTCATCTGAAATTGCTGCGTGAGCCAGCTCTGCATAGCCACGAGGTCGGCACGCATCTCTACGACCGGGGGATGGTTCGTTGTTGTCGGCTCCTCCAACAAGGAAGCGGAAACAGTCACCACTGCGTCACTACCCACGACGTCCAACCGCACCTTAGGCTCGGTATCCACCACCTCCGTCAGCTCTACTCCTTAGCGACCACTACCCGATGCGGTGACTCCTCCGTCCCCGACTCTGCCATGTCCTCGGTAAGTGCTGCCGTGGTTGGGCCCGGTGATGCTCCCTGGTGCTCGTGCTGGAGGGGACCAAGTGTAACAGGCATACGGCTCTGCCCGAAGGCCGGAATACAGGGGCCGCCCACTCCAGATGATGGCATAGGCATGCCCATCGGTAGCAGGGGTGGGGCAAACAGGACTCGTACCGGCTCCTCCGTCGCTCGGCTGCTATCGTCCTCCTCTTCAGTCTTCGATTCCTCTGTGCTACTGGAATCCCTCCCACTGTCAGGCTCCCCTGAAGCCGAGGCCGTATCTACCGCCCTTTTCCGCATCGCGGAAGAGTGCCCAATGTCCAAGTGCCTCCAATACATTATTGGAGGCTCACCTGCTGTCAACGGTCCCTGCGGTCGTATCTCCAACTCTTTCTTAGGCACTGCTTCCCGCGTGGCCTCCAGGAACAACCCTATAGCGTAGTGAGGCATATAGAATGTGCGATGCTGCAACGTCAAAAACTCATACATGCGCTCTGCGAGTAACGCGGCCCAATCATACACGATGCCATTCATCAATCCGTTCATCAGCATAATCTGAGGGAGGGCGATGTCCGATGCCCTACCCAACCCTATCAATCTGCTCTTGATGACATCCATAATGCATCTCCAGTGGCCCTCCGCAACCAAAGTCTTACGGATTCCTCGACCCTTCGTGGCACTAGGCACACTGTCCAACTCTGCTGTCGTCAAGTTCCTGGAGATTAATTTAATCCACCGCTCCTTCTCTTCCCGTTTCATCTTTTTAGCCTTCAGTTCTATTTTCTTTCCCTGTCTGCCTGGGATGCCGAATACCCTCGTGAAATCCCCTGCTTTGAAAGATACGGTAACATCCCTCCCGAGGTATTCGAAAGTGCTGGTGCATGTGTGAGTGTTGAAGGTGTCTACCATGAACCGTAGGGCACCCTCATACTCGCGGATAGGAAACACGGGCATCCGAATAGCCCACTCCACTTCTGCCTTTCAGAGGTTTCGCTTCACTAGATCATCTTCGGGAGTGTCCTGCCACCATTTCCGACATTTCGACCCATTCAAGCCTTCAAAGGTGATGTTCTGGGGTGTCACTGTGTTTTTCGCACTTATGGCAGCCTCTAGTGCCTTCTGTTTTTGCTTTTGTCGGGCGCTGGCATCCATGGTGCCGCCTGCAACACGTACTCCTGACGCTAAAATCTTGATATTGCTATCCCTCTAGCTGCTACTGGGGGAAGCGTGCAACTGTTTTTTCCAACTTCTTTTCCCTGTTGAATCCATTAATCTCTGTATAATTGATTTCTCGTAAAAAAAAATTGTACGGTCGTTGGACACCTTCGTAACGACCTCCTTCATTTGTGTATGGCTGTTGCTGTGCGGCTGGGCTGTCTTCGTGCGTGACTGCTATGCCTTTCTTTTCCCTTCCTTCGCCTTTTTTTTCTTTTGCTCCTTTTGTGTGGCTGCATGGTGTTCGGGGCTGTGCGGTGTGTGCGGCTGTGGGGGCTGTACGGCGTGTGCCTCTTTTTCTCTTTGTGTGTTGCGTGGTGTTTTGGGCTGTGCGGTGTGCGCGGCTGTCCTTTTTATTTCGCTAGTGTTTTAACGTTGTGTGGGGGTTTTATTGCTGTGCGGGTGACCACCTTCGGTGGCATCCACCGCCGGTGGCCCCACCGTCGGTGTGACCATCGCACTGTGGTTCCACCATCGATGGTCCCACCGCCGGTGATTCCACCGTATGGTGGCCACTTCTTTTTTTTTTTTTGGTTAAATTTTTAGCGGACTAATTGCCTGGAGGGTCCAGGTTCCCTCCGTTCGTGATAGACCTTTAATTTCGACCCATTGACGGCGTCTGGTATCTCCTTCCCGTCCAGCGTCCACAACTTAATTGCCCCGTTGGTATTGACCTCCCGTACCTCGAAGGGCCCTAGCCATCGCACTTTGAATTTCCCAGGTTTAATTTCGTTCTTCTTGTTGAATTTCAACACTAGTTTTTCGAGAGTAAACTTCATTCGCTGCAGGTGCTTGTCGTGCCACACCTTTCATCTTTGCTGGGCTGCCTCTGTGGCCCATTGTGCCAGCATTCTTTTTTCGTCCAACTTACCTAAGGCATATAGTCTCTCCCTCAGACTCTCCATATCCTCGAGTCTGTTCTCTACTGCAATGCGAAGGCTTGGCACCATGAATTCTGCTGGCACCACCACCTCCTGCCCGTACATGAGTTGGAACAGGGTCTGACCCGTGGTCACTTTGTAAGTCATTCTGTAGGCCCATAGTACAGAGGGTAACCTCTCTTCCCAATCTTCCTTTTCTACCCTGGAGGACTTGTAAATTACCGATACCAATATTTTGTTTGTGGCCTCTGCCTGGCCATTGGCACGTGGGTAGTACGGGCTCGATAATGAGTGAAAAATCTTGAACTTTGATGTCAATAGCCGTATGACATGGGTCACAAAGTGGCCCCCCCGGTCACTGGTCAACTAAATAGGTATACCATATCGCGTAATGATTTGTTCGTAAATAAATTTCGCCGTGCTTACTGCCGAATTATTCAGGAGAGCCCTTGCCTCCACCCACTTGGTCAAGTATTCTGTCGCAACTACAAAGTCGAGTCCCCATCGTTCAAAGAGTTCCTGTGCGTGCGACGGGTTGAGGGGCATGAAGTCCCGCTTCAGAGGTTTGCTCGCCCGTTGGCAAGTGTCGCACCCCACGACCCACTCCCTGGCGTCGTGATGTATCGTTGGCCACCACAGTCCTGCAAGAAGCACCTTGTGGGCTATAGTGTCTGAGCCCATATGTCCACCTGCGGGCCCTTCGTGTGCCTCCCTTAATACACTCGAGACTTACCTGGTCCGGCCCCATTTTGCAGAGTAACCCGTTGATGAGCGAAAAAGTCCTGCTCCTTAATACGAGCTTTCTTCGTTCCCCTGGAGGCATACCCTCCGAAAATCGGGACGTCGATAGGTACTCTCCAATCTTCCTGTACCACGAAGGGAGTACGGCTATTTGGAACAAGTGTGCATTCGAAAAATCATCATTTACTCCCTCTGGAGGTTCCCCTGACTTAATACGGGACAGCTGGTTGGCTATGACATGGCTTCGCCCTGGTCTTACCACAATTAAAAATGTGAACTCCTATAGTAGCAATAGCCAACGGCTTATCCTCCCTTGGATAATGGGCTTGTTTACCAAGTACATGAGTGCCTGGTGGTCTACGTAAAATGTGAATGGTGTGGCCAAGAGGTAATGGCGGAATTTCTGTACGGCATAGACCATACCGAGGGCTTCATGTTCTGTGGTATTGTAGTTCTTTTCCGCCTTTGAGAGCAACCTGCTGGCAAAATAAACGGGGTGGTCCAACCCGTGTCCTCCTACTTGGGCTAATGTAGCCCTGATGGCATAGTTTGAGGCATCCACGTGAACGTGGAATTCCTTATCCCAATTCGGGTATGCCAGTATGGGCGCTCCCATCAACCTTGTCTTTAGCTCTTCAAAGGCCTTGCTCTGTGGCTCTGCCCAAATGTATGGTTCCCCTTTCCGTGTCAACTTATCCAACGGGTGGGACACCTCAGCGAAGTTCTTGATGAACCTCCTGTAGTACCCCACATGACCAAGGAGGACTTTATCCCCGTGACGTTCGTAGGAGGTTCCATTTCTACTATTACCCGAATCTTGTCCGGGTCCGTTTTCAATCCTTCTTTACACACAATGTGTCCCAACAATCTTCCCTGTGGTACCATGAATCTACATTTCTTCGGGTTGAGGGCCAACCGTGCCCTCCGACATTTCTCTAGGCACTCCCCGAGGGTTTTTAAGTGGATGTCCTGTCCACTGTAAATAGACCAATCATCCAAGAAGGCTTTGAAGTTCCCCACCGACATCTTGTCGAAGATGTGCAAGATGATGCGCTGAAAGGTGGCAGGTGCATTGCATAGATCGAAGGGCATTCAGTTGTATGCGTACACACCGTCCTCCACCACGAAGGTTGTTTTCAACTTATCTTCCTCCGCGATGGATATCTGGTTGTACCCAGAGAACCCATCCATGAAGGAATAGATTTCATGTCCAGCTACTTCCTCCAAGATGCTGTCGGTGAAGGGTATGGGAAACGGGTCTTTAATAGTGACAGCGTTAAGACACCGGAAGTCTACACAGATCCGGATTTGATTGGCCTCTTTCTTGAGGGAAATCAGAATGGGAGACACCCATTCGCTTGTCTGCACTTTAAAGATTATGCCTGCTTCCAACATCCGCTCAATTTCGTCGTTCACCCGTGCAACATAATTTTTGTTCATTCGGTAAGGCCGCTTCCTTACCGGCTAGGCTCCCTGTACCAATGTTATTCGGTGTACACATAACTCTGGGGGCACGCCCTTCAAGTCCTTGTATGTCCATGCAAAGACATCCTCGTATTCAAGGAAAATTTTGAAGGCTGCGGCCTTCAGCACTGGATTCCTTTCATCTCCGACAAGGATGATCTTGGGGTCACTCGTCTTCCTGAGATTTGTTTCCTTTAAATTGGCTTCCTGATATTTAATGGGCTCCCCCTTCGGGAATTGGTGTGCCGACGTCTCATTCACTGATGCCTCCCCTTCCTTGTACTCGCCATATTCTGGGGGAAATATATTTGGTTCTTCTTCGATGCTCAATACGTTGCACGAGGGTGTAAATAGTTCATAATCTCCCATTTGCCAATGGAAGAGGCCATTCAAAGAGTCCCTGTCGTCCCCTGAGCATGTCTCCAGTTCTAACACCCCTTCGTCACTAGGCTCCATGCCGCGTCCATCTCCACCTTCTGCTAACTGGTCTCCCTCAGATTCCGAGTCGGAGGATGGGGCTAACTCCTTACTCACCATCTGCGTACGGAGATCGATCACGTACTTCCTCCCGACGTTTTCCAAAGAAAGGGTATTCTGCTTCCAGTTATGGTTTGCTTTTGCTGCAATGAGCCACCCACGCCCGAGAATGGCGTCATATCCTTTCTGCTTCAAGGGGATTACTACAAAATCCAGCACGAATGGCTGCGTGCCAACCATCACCTGCTGGCCCATGAGGGTACCAAGGGGTTTAATCTCGTGTTGGTCTGCCCCTAGTAGGTTGAACGTAGGGGGCCACAACATTGGCTTTCCCAATTTTTTCCATGTCGCTTCTGGAAGTACATTTACTCCTGACCCTCCATCCACAATAGTGTATGTCAAGGTAGTCCCCAATATACCCATTTCTACCACCGTTGGGTGGCGTCCGCTTTTGACTACCAACAACATGGGGTCGACCGCGGGGCTCATGACCTCCCTAAACACGGGGTCGGCTGTGGGGCTCACGACCTCCCTCGTTTTTACTTGTAACACCGTTTGCTGACCATATGGTTTCGCACGTTCGACAATGGTGAACAGGATCCTCCTTCCTGTCGCCATTGAACTTCGATAGTTTCTGTTTACCTGCCATTGATGGGGGTCGTCTCCCCTGTGGTGGCTGTTGCTGTGTTTGAGCCCCTGCGCCGCTTCCTCTAGCGCCCGTGGTGTGTCCTGCGTGGGTGATTGGTGGTACCGTGTTCTGCCTGCCGTGCGTCGCACCTATAGCCGTACGGTTGCCCTCCCCTTCACTCTCACCCGCACCCACTCCTGGTTCCCGTTGGTGATCTTCACTCTGTGGTGTAAGGGATAAGTTTCTAAGCTGATCTCGCGTCTCCTCGACTAGATTTCGCCGTAACCTTGTTTCTTCCATAAACTCTTCGTGGCTCCGTGTCCTATGATGTTCTGGCGATGTGTAGAAATTTCTGTCGGGTTCTGCTCCCTCTGTGACACCTCCTTGGTTTCCCTCGGGCCACCCTTCGGTAGGTTGTCCTTCGGCAAGTTGCCTCAGCCTCCGTCTACGTTCTACTTGCTGCTCCAGAATCAAGGCCCTCTGCGCGGCCTCCCACTCGTCCGTTTTTGCTTTTTTATTTCTATCTTTATTCAATAGGTTGGGCATTAATTATCGCACATTTCCATAACTCACAATAGATAAATCAAAACGCGTCTTTATTAATTCATTTCCTCCAATACAACTCGTGTCAATGACACTTTTATTTGAATATAAAAAGTTCAAGGTTCAATTTCCTCTTGGCCTGGTGCCATCTCGTTCCGTTTCCCGTCGGCTGTTCTCTTCGTAGCGTTGCAGGATTTGTTGTCATCGCTCTTCCTGGGCAATCTCCTCCAGGCGGGCCTGTTGTGCCAGTGATGCCTGTGCAAGTAACCGGGGGAGGTGGTTCATCAACCGGTTTACTGCCGGGCTAACCTCCAGCGCTGTCCACACGACACTTGGTGGGAATTCCGCCTCCGCCGCCTCTCGTCGGACGTAGGTCTGGATGGCTACTTGGAGCAAAATTGAAAATTCTCGCGTTGACGTGTCTTCTCCTGTGTAAAGTTCTGTTCGCGCACCGTCGGCCTCTGGGTTTATTTCACCAACGGGTAGGCCCATCGTGTCCATGCGCCATCCGCGTCTTCCGTTCCCGAGTACGTCTAGGCAACGACACCAAATGTTTGCCCTCTCGGGTTAATAACTTAAAGCACACAGTTAAAACATGTAATACAGAGTGATAATGCCATAGATCTCAGACAAGTATAAGAGATGTTATTCCATTCATAGTTATGTATGTTACAAGTTACATTCCGAAGTATATAGGGATACCGAGGGGGTGTGAGTGCCAACCGTCGCACCGCAACTACCACCGCTCGGCTGCCAACTAACAAACCCAATTACAACTTAATTAACTAGTCGTATTCCTGTATACAATAATGCGGCTAACACCTGGGGGTTCCGGGGTTGAATAACTTAGGAACTTGGGAACCTGGGAACCTGGGGGTTCCGGGGTTGAAGAACTTAGGAACTTGGGAACCTGGGGGTTCCGGGGTTGAAGAACTTAGGAACTTGGGAACCTGGGGGTTCTGAAGTTCCGGGGTTGAGGAAGAGAAGACCTAGGAACTTCGGAGACCTGGGTCACCGTAGTTGGGGGAACTTCAGAGACCTGGGTCACCGTAGTTGGGGGAACTTCGGAGACTTGGGTCACCGAAGCTGGGAAGACTTAGCAACTTGGGTACTTAGGGGTTCCGGAGTTCCGGGGCAAGAGAACAAGAGACCAAGGAAGGGAACTTCGGAACCTCGGGGTTCGAAAGTTCTGGGAAAGAGAGAGGAAGAGAAGGCTTGGGAAAGGAACTTCGGACAAGACAACACTTGATACTTTATGATTCCATTGTCATCTCTTGGATCAAACTGGGGCAGCGCTGGTCCATGGAACATATCTCTGATCGGTTCTCACCGATGGACCAAGGGTGTCATAAAATGACAACAATTACAAGTACCATGCATAGAAATTTTATCAAACAGTAGTATGTTAATAGAAACCAAATATACTACTTGTGAAGGCAAAACACAAACACATAACGTCCAAGAAGGCTTCTCCAATTATCAAACTATTGCAACAGCATTATTGATTATAACAAACAGTTGGCATGGAAAACTACTTTCGGAACCTTTTCCTTAATTGAGGCATTTCATCAAACATACAGCAGTCTTCTTTTCAGACTCAGAGCTTAAGTAACCAGATTATTCAGACTACCATATAAGTGCAGATTTGTAACAATTACAACCAGTTTCAGACTTCATAAGTTTCCAGATTTTCAAAACTTCAACACAGCAAACTTCTAAATGATTAATCCAGTCAAACGATTCGCACCCAGCAAAGGTTTCATGATAATGAATGCATAGACGGTTGATGAAGTGAATGCACTGTACAAAGTCGATTATATTCTCTGATTTCTGCCCATGTCTAATGTTCTCTAGTGCCCACGACCAGCAAAGAGACAAGCCCTGTCAAATGCGAATGATAAGAAGTTCAAGCATTGGCTGTAGATGGACGTCTATTCTTGGTTCTATAGCTTGAACTCTATCAGCAATAGATAAATTCCCTGACTACAAGAGTAAGCTCTTGGTCTGCTTATTCTTTTCCAAAATCCACCATTAAATCCAGATGTGAACTCTATTTGAGATCACCAATCTCGAAGGAATGGGTTTCCATCCAAACCTTTTTGGTCCCAAGGGTTTCTGTCCTCAGAACGATCCAGTCACTGAATATCAGCAACAATGGAGAAATAATTTCAATATCAAATTCTCATAACCTGCTCTTGAAGGAAGACCAGGTTTGTTTATAAAGACTCCTCAAACTCCAAATCAATCTCCACACTCAACGTGGGATAAATCCTCCTTTACTTTTAATTCCTCCTTATGAAGTTGCTTCTCGAACAAGCTGGAGAGCTTTATTAAATTTATATTGTCATTTTATAAAGTCACTTAATGCTATAATGGCCCCACTCTAAATGACATTTTATAAAGTTAAATAATAACTTTATAATATAATCATTAACAAATAATATCATTAAATGCCATTATAAATTTAATATCTCATTGATTACTCATAATCTCTCTGTCCCGTCTGAACCTGGAGGTCAACCATTGTTCCCACTACACATCCAACTGCCTTACTAAAAATAGTAAGGTGGGTCTCTAATGTAGCACTGACTTACTATAAATAGTAAGTACCTCAAAACATAGCCAAAAACCTTTGAATAACCTAGCGTCAGAACATAAGAAAGATTTGGAGAAGTAAAGGTTGATAAATGCCACCTGAAAAGCTCCGTGATGCCCAAATTGGACCCCTTGAACAACTCCATTAGCCTATGAGGGTCAGGAAATAGGCTAATCCTTTGAAAACTGATGCTCACGAAAATGGGGACATTACATATTTGGCCTAGACAGTTTCAATTGCAGGTGATTATGAGGTGTTTTGATGTGTTTTTGGGACACTTACTATTTATAGTAAGTCAGTTGGCCCAGGTCTTGGTCATCAATGGCAGTATTATGTCGATGGTAAATGTTTAATATCGAATGGAGATTTTAATATTATCGATATGATTTATTTATGCATTGATAAAGTTAAGTCCTTAAATATTTAACTTTATTAATGCGGGGGACCATGGTCAAGTGAGAAATTTTTAAATATTAAAAGCCCCCTTATTTAATAACACATTGGAGACATAAAATGTAAATGGGGAGTAATGTTTATTTATCCCACATTGGTAAAATGAGTGAATGAGCTCTTATGAGAGCATTATCAAAAGATTTCCAAGAGCTCACTTTCAGGCAGGCTGGATTGAATAATAAATTTGTGAAATCGTTGGAGAGTTTCCCTCATGAATGACATTCTTCTCGCTGTTGCAAGATATAGTCAGGATGATTAATGGTTGTTTCACTCCAAGAAACACCTTGAGCCAAGAAGGACGATTTCTAATTCCTGGTCATATTGCAAACTGGGTTTCTGTATCTTAGACCAGATTTGGGCACATTTATAGAAGGCGCTGGGCTGACAATAAGACACATTGCTGGGCAATACCATATTGGCTATTCCTTGCTGGTTGTATTGCTGTGTTTGCTCATTCTGGGCCATACAGGCCTGAAGCTTCCTTAAGGGTGCCGTACCAAGTCAAAGTTCACCTGGAGGTTGCCGTACTTGCTTGGGCCAGCGATGTACAGGTCTGCAATCATCTGGAGAACGCTGTCTAGGGTTATTTATTACTTTTAGTGCATTTAATGGCCAATAGAAGACTGGGCAGCGATTCTGGTATGCACATATACATTGTATTGACAAATTTAACTGAGAAAACATTGAAGAATCTGCTGTAGTATTTTTAGTATAATTGTTTCAAAATAGGGAGTGAATGTTTAAATTTTTTTAAAAATGTCCAGTCTTCAATATTGCTGCTGTTAATTTAAGAGCTGCATTATAGTCATTCTACTTTATTGTTGTTTAAATATCTACTTCAAAACAAATTGTAATCTCAAGAAAAAACTCAAAAAATCAAACTTAAGACAAACACATGCCAAGTGTTTGACAAAACGCGAACACCAAAAACTGAAAAATTAAAGCCAAAGGGTAGGGGATCTTACATATACGTTGCTTCTATGGATGAAAGAGAAACAGCAAAAATAACCCATGACCTAAGGCTGAGCACATAATTTGTTGTTGACTTCTGGTTAGCCACATATCTTGCTCAATTTGCATTTGAATAGCCACATAACATAAATTCTTTGTTTCTTCCATATAGAATGCCAACATCGGATGTTGTTTTTATGTATTGTGGGCTGTAGCACTCTCCTTTGTTGTTGATTAGCATACAGTGTTTGGAGTTGCCATAAACAAGGACATATGGAGTGTTTGGAGTTGACAGGCCCAGAAGTTGAAAGATAGATCAAGCTGCTCACTAGTTGCTTGCAGACTGATTCATTTAACTGCCTTTGAATTAGTCTTGGCAGAAAGTTTCAGCCCTTCCTCCATAGCTGTGGATGAAATTTCGCAACCTGCCATCATGATCTTGTGAAACAAAAATATGTTTATAAACAGAAATTGGCATATCTGATGTTCTTTTACATATCATAGCAGTCTCTTTGTTGTTGTTCTTGAGAAGATTGCATAAAACTTAATGATATACTCTATATTAGAACATAAGTTTGTTTATACAGTTAGCTGCCTGTTTGACAGCAATATAAAAGAGAAAGAAGAATGAAGAGTAGTGTATGTAATACAGCTCTGCAGTTTGAATCGGCTCAGAAAGGGAAGACATCTGTTGAATATTTCATTTTGGAGCGACCCTATTGAATGGCACACGCCATTAACAACACAATGCACAAGCATTAAAAAATCAATAAGTGAGCAATAAAAATGGTGTGCAGCTCCGGAAAATGAAATGTAGCCATTTTAAATAATGTGCAAGCCTCCTGAGCAATAATCTATTCTTTCACGTTAACATGGTGCAGCCATAGGCAGTGGTCATTGAGCAACTGTTGATAGAATGAGGGAGCTCAGGTAAGCAGAGGAACAGAGATAAAATAAAATGATGAATGACAAACATCTGATTAAATCTTGATCTAACAGTTCTGCAAAGTGGAGAGGACAGTGGTTTGTCAGGATGATAACCCGAGATCATTTCTTGTGTCCACCTTGGTTTTCAATAAATGGTTGACAGGTAGTTCTGATATTTTCAGGAGTACTTTGCTTTTACACTGCACCACTGGAAGTTTTTGATCTGACACAGAAAGTCATCGAAGTCATTAATTGTATTATTTATAAAAGGTTGTGCCTGTATTGAAGGAAGGTCTTATCTTTATTGATTTAAATAATAAAGGGACTATCTGTTAGTTTCTTTCAGAATTATGTGGAGCACCATTGGTTTGGGGCTGGATGAGATGTCAAGTAAGATGGCCATGGGAGCACTGTATATTAGTCAGCATTAGTCCCAATATAAAGCTTACACAGCCAATAAAACCTACACTGGTATGTAAAATAGTGTGAGCTATTGGAGCAATTTGCAGCCCTGTGCACTATTAAAAAATGAAGCACAGCTATTTAAAAATGATTTGCAGTCCTGAAAAATGGTGTGCAAAGCATAAAGAAGCAAAGAAAAAATGGCGCAGTCATGAAAAATGTGCACAGCCATAAAACTAGTGTGCAGTCCGTTAAGATTTCTCGGAGCCATTTTCTAATCCAGCACAGCCTTCTGAAGACTCTGGCACAGCCAAAGCAGAGATTCATGTTATTGTTAAAATTTGTTATCTGATTACAGAGATCTTATGTGATTGATAAGGTAGCAGGAAACTTACATGCATGTGCCATGATTTGAATGGTAGTATGGTCAGACTGTTAGCCTCCCAATTAACTGCAATATAAAGAAATGCAAGAAGAACTTAATGCAGCAAAGAGGAAAGCAGAGTACAGTCATCATAGGCAAAGAAAGGATAAAAGATGAAATATTGTGTAAGAAATAAAAGATCATTGTTGCCGGGAATAATCATTATGTCATGTTGTCGTATTATGTTATGCTGTCATCGGTAATTATGAGTTATGGCAGTCAGTTAGTTGTCTCGAAGGGCAGTTGGACGCGACAGTTGGTCGCACCCCTTCGGGTATTATATATTGCATACCTTCCCTTCGTAGTGGCATCATCATAGTCGTATCTGGGTGTAATGTTATAAGCACTTGATGTACACGGACTGTTGAATTAATACAGAAACTGGTTCTTTAATATATTTCAATTATGTTCTGCGCATTTACTTTCTGCGTTTAATCGTTTACCCGTATGTGGCAAACAATCATGGCACAGCAATTAAAACATTTAAGAGTATACATATGTTGCTACAATTAAAACATTTAAGAGTATACATATGTTGCTACAATTAAAACTTTTAAGAGTATACTTAGCTTTCTGCTCGATGGATCCTTTCTTGAATTTCTTTACAAAGTTAGCCTCTTCCTCATCGCTTGAACTTTCACTTGTTATGGGTCCTTTGTTCTTCAGCTGTCTTGATGCGTTGAAGGCAGCTTCTTGTTTTGATGTTCCTTTCTCAGTCCTCATTTTGTATGCAGTGAGAATGTGACGCAACTTGTCCATCTTCAAAGTGTCTAGATCCTTCTTTGATTTCGAAAACTTTTGCATCAAATTCGATGGGAAGAGATCTCAACCTTTTGCATGATAATTTCATCCTCAATCTTTTTATGAAGATCACGAATGGTATCTACGAGTCCATCCACACGGAGAAAATAGGCATCAACATTCTTGTCGTCCTTCATCTTCAAATTTTCAAATTGTCTACTATGGGTTTGGAGCTTTGCCTTTTTCACTTTTTCATCTCCTTCATAAGTTCTTTGAAGCTTATCCCACATCTCTTTTGCCAATGTACAATGCATGAATTTGACAAATTCAGATTCAGTTAAACCACTTAGAATTGCATTCATTGGTTTAGCATTGTTCTCGCTTTCCCTCTTTTTGGCTTGATCCATTGGTGGAGTAGATAGAGCCACATAGCCATCCACAACTGATTGCCATATGTCAAATCCATGAGCCATCAAATGAGTGCGCATCCTGGCACTCCAAAAAGCATAGTTGTTTAAAAACTCGTGGACTCGCCACGGACTTGCAAGTCCAGTGGCGCCATGAGTCGACTTGCCAAGGACTCGCGAGGCGAGTTTTGGCTAGTCTGTTTGAAAGACTCGCGAGTCAATTGCACGGACTCGCAAGTTCAATTAGACGGACTCGCGCAACCTAGGAATGACGCCCAACAAAGTTATAAAGTGTTTTTTTTTCAATTTTTTCATTCATTTGCGTATGTTTCTTGGTGAAAACAGGTTTGTAGGGTTTGAAGGAGGAGAGCAAAGAAGATTAAATCAGCAAAAGAGACCTAGGTAAGGATTTTTCATCTTTTTTTTTTCATTTCCATGTTGAAAATCCAAAAAATCTTGAAAAACAAGGGGATATGCTGCCAAATTTTTTTCTATTTCCTTTCCTAACTTATTTCCTTATATTCTTTTCTTGTTTTTGATTGCTATTTTTTCCAAATGATACATTATCATTTTAATTTTTTATTGTTGATTTTCCACAAAACCTTGCTGATTTTTTTATTTTTTCATGTTAAATCAGCAATGGCAAGTTCAACGCCAAGGGTAACCCCAAGGCCAGGAAGACAATGTCATGTCCCCTTTCTAGAGTGGACATCGGAGACGGAGGAGTTGGCCTATCATTGGAGTCTCGTAGGCTAGCAGAGGTTGATTGGGACTCATTCAGTGCATATAGTGATTGGATTTTGGCTTTACAGGCAGTTTGGAGCCAGTTTGGAGCAGTTCCTAGATTTTAGGGGGTATCCCTAAATTTTAGGAGGTCGTGACAGTTGCCAGTCGTGAGGTTATTCATGACCTTTTAGATGGTTTCAGTTTCAAAGAGATTGGGCTTGTTTCCTAAATTTTAGGAACATCCCTAGATTTTAGGGATGAGACTACCAGTGAATCCTTGATTTCCGACTTCAGTCACAGACAGGTGACAGGATGATTTTAGGGTTTGTAATGTCAGTTGGGCATTTTGTGGCTATTTGGGTTATATTTTTAATATTTCCTAAGTTAGCGTTTAATAATTAAATAAGGCTAAGTTGTTAGCCATTTTGGAGTAATAAGGGGATTTTTGGTCTCATCTGGATGCGCATCCTATTGTGTGATAGCTCGTTGGAAAGATCTTGAAATTCTTTAAATCTTTCTCTTTGGTCTCAGGACAATTCAGTGAGCGGATTTCTGTCTATGGGGAAAAAGGTCATTTTCTAGTAACATGACCACTTTAAAATAAGAAATTATAACATTTCCACTAGACCACGCCACTTGGAGACAATTAGGGTTCGATTTGCAATTGAGAGGGGTTATAAGGGGATAGGAGCTTCATTCTATGATTATCTTTTACACATTTTACATCTTGGATTTGAGATTTGGCTCTGGAAGAGCTTTTCAGCATCTGGGACGCCAACCCCAATGCCTTGCCTGTTTGGGACGTAGCCCCCAATACAGTGGTTTGGATTTGTTTGCAGCTATTAGCATCTTGGAGATTGTACGGCATTCTTTCTGGAGGTTCAGCAATTCTGACAGAGTTCAGCGTGGGGTTTGGGGTTTCTAACCAGTTGGGTGTACTTGGCAGCCGTACGGCTGTACCTGGCAGCCACTTTCCTTCCCACGTGCAGCACTTGGAGGGCTGGAATCTTGCCACAACTTCATTCCTAGTTATGTTACTCTTTCAGCATCCAGGTTGGAATTATTCCTGATTGTAATCTTCCTGAAATTATTGGAAATCTTCATCTGGTCAAATATTTGATTTTATATTCAGAAATCTGCCTTGAATCGAATTTGTTTTGGCTGTATATGAACTTCATTTTCAGTACTTTGTTCATGTACTTGTACTTCATTATTTACTTGTTGAAAAATCATCAAAATACAAAAAGAATTCAACCCTTCTGCAACTTCTGTCTATTTCTGAAAGAAAATATTAATAAGCAGGAAAAATCAATTTAAATAAATAAAAATTACAGCAGATTGGTAAAAGAGATCCATCAGGGATCTTTCAGTGGTATCAGAGCTTTGATCTTGCCAGCCTGTTGGGTGAAGATCAAGAGTTCTAATTCAGATTTGAGTTTAGTTTGGTTGAAAATCAAATTGGACATCATGACAGGGTTGTTTAGAAATAAACAAGCAGGAAAAGAATTTGAACAAACACCTTCAAGGAGTTCCAGACAGTCTAAGGGTACAACTCCTTCAACAAGTACAAGGAGAAGGTCTCCTGCCAAGACATTCAATGATATAGTTATGAACAACTATGATAAGTATTGCTCTCTTCCTAAAAAGATACGTGACCACCTTTCCTTCACACAATTCATGGGTGTACCAGTTGAAGATGACTTGATGTTTTCAAGTCCATGTCATCAACCAAGAACAAAACAAGAGTCAATTGAGAGCAAGGGAAGCAAAGGAAGAGGAGCAGATATGATGTTTACCAGTGAGATTGGTAGGAAACTATTTGAAGATTTTGAGAGACATGTAGATCCAATTGGTGCCTCTTTGGTTGGTTACAACGCTGTCCCATCATTTTTGGTGGAAGATGTGAAGGAAGAGTTTGTAACTTCAAGCAATACACAAGACATTCATGAGAGGTTTGATGAGTTTTCAGATTGCCCAAAGACTGATTTTGAATCAGCAATTGATGAAGAACATGAGGTTGAAATGGACAGCGTAAGTTTGGATTCATTTGTCACACTACTTCCTCTTCTCAATTGGGAAGACCATGAGGAAAGTCGAAATTTAATGGTGTGTAGTGAATCCAAAGATTTGTCACCACAGTATGATCATAATTCTGAAGTCCATAACAGCAGTGACATAACTTATCTCCCTCAAGATATGACAGCCTTTGGTCATGAAGAGAATAGAGATTTGCATTCTACATTTGCGGGTGCTTATGGTACAAGCATGGGTTATGCTGATGCAAATAATACAACTCACCATAAGTCTGATTTTGTGTACTTTGGGGCAGCTGATATAAAACATTGCCAAAAGTTGAACGAAGATTGGTTACATAGAGCTGCCCAAGCAAAAACGCTTGCTGCCCAAGCAAGACACCACCTCCAAAGAGTCAAAGAGCGTCACAATCGGTTAGATGATGCAAGGATACAAAGAGAATCATCCATTAGATCTTTATTTCTTCCAAGGGAAGAAAAGGACAGCGAAGATATATTGAATGGAAATAGAAATCAGTTTGATTTTCTGACTTTGATCAGCAATTTTCCTTCATCTAATGAGTCAAATTTGAAACCTTGCATTGAGAACATTCAAGTTGGGAAGACTAGGTGTGAAGTTTATGAGTTGTTAGGTGGCATTCATAGTGGACCAGCCACTGAAGGTTTATCCATGTTGCAGAACAAAAACATCTACTATTCATTTGTGGACTTGTCACCTCTTTCATATGATAGGGCAGCGATGTACTTATTAATTGGTGACTCAGTTTTCTTAGATGTGATAGTGGGCTATGAAGATCAGCGTGTAAGAGACTATATTTGGTGCATGGCTAAACAATATATTTATTTGGCATCCTCCAATGAAGACATACTAACTTGTGGAGAAATTGGGCAAGTTGCAGCCGCTGATCAAAGGTTTTGGAGAGGTTTCCATCACACTTTGCTTGTTGGAAATTGTCTTATTGATGGGTCCATTTCAACATTGAAGATTGGTGGTATTTATGGTTTCACAGTGGCTATAGAGAGACACGGTATCGACGATGCCTCTTACTATCATTGTCTCTTCATGACAGATGGATGTGGATTTAGTTTTATTTGGGATCCAGGTGTTGATTCATTTGATACAGCGTCTTATAGGGATTATAGTATGTTGCTCCAGATATTAAGATTATATGGCACTTATATCAGAGGAGAGCAGCAGAAGCAGTTTATGTCCTACAGGTGGTTTGTGTGGGATCATGGTATAGACATGTGTAGTACCTTCCTTTCGTGGATCCTACATGGGTTGCTTCACTTCAGATGTATAGATGTAGTCGTGGGTGTACAATGGTTGTTGACACTTGGACGGTATGTTCGGAATATCACGAGGATGGAGCTGGAGTTTACCCACTATCCATCTCAGTTTTTCGAGCAGAGTGGGACGACAGTTGATCCACAGGTTGATTGTCATCAGATAGCTGGCGTGGATGAGTTATGTGATGTTACTCCTAGTGAGTACTTTGAGCCAGTTGATGTGGCAATTTCACCTGATTCTCTAGACAGGGTGATTGTTTCATTGCTAGTTGGTGATTACATATTTTTAGATGCCAGCTTGGACAGTGATGATTTTAGTCAGTATTATATATTGTCTAGTGAGTTGGCATTAGATCTTCCGGCACATCAGCAGCATTGTGTGGCAGTTGTGTGTCACTTGTGTCAGATGGGGTCAGATCACAGAGGGTCTTCCATGGATTGGCATTCATTGGATATTATGACGGATGTTATGCATGTTGGTGATCACAGACACACTAGTGGTCTTGGCATTTATGGATATTTGATCTATGGAGATGATATAGTTTTCCATTGCTCACTTGAGGTATTCAGCGGGAGCTATGCTTCGCTCTGGGACCCAGACAGTGTTGATTTGACAGCACAGGTGCTTCAGCATTTTGAGGAGCCATTCCAAACCGGGGCATTGCATGTTGTTTATATCAGAGATGAGCAGCAGTTACATGCAATGATTTGTTTACATCTTATTTGGGATGGTGGAGGATTGGTGTTTCAGTTGCTTGTGGGCAAGCAACTCCGAGAGGGGAGGCTTGTCATGTCCCCTTTCTAGAGTGGACATCGGAGATGGAGGAGTTGGCCTATCATTGGAGTCTCGTAGGCTAGCAGAGGTTGATTGGGACTCATTCAGTGCATATAGTGATTGGATTTTGGCTTTACAGGCAGTTTGGAGCCAGTTTGGAGCAGTTCCTAGATTTTAGGGGGTATCCCTAAATTTTAGGAGGTCGTGACAGTTGCCAGTCGTGAGGTTATTCATGACCTTTTAGATGGTTTCAGTTTCAAAGAGATTGGGCTTGTTTCCTAAATTTTAGGAACATCCCTAGATTTTAGGGATGAGACTACCAGTGAATCCTTGATTTCCGACTTCAGTCACAGACAGGTGACAGGATGATTTTAGGGTTTGTAATGTCAGTTGGGCATTTTGTGGCTATTTGGGTTATATTTTTAATATTTCCTAAGTTAGCGTTTAATAATTAAATAAGGCTAAGTTGTTAGCCATTTTGGAGTAATAAGGGGATTTTTGGTCTCATCTGGATGCGCATCCTATTGTGTGATAGCTCGTTGGAAAGATCTTGAAATTCTTTAAATCTTTCTCTTTGGTCTCAGGGCAATTCAGTGAGCGGATTTCTGTCTATGGGGAAAAAGGTCATTTTCTAGTAACATGACCACTTTAAAATAAGAAATTATAACATTTCCACTAGACCATGCCACTTGGAGACAATTAGGGTTCGATTTGCAATTGAGAGGGGTTATAAGGGGATAGGAGCTTCATTCTATGATTATCTTTTACACATTTTACATCTTGGATTTGAGATTTGGCTCTGGAAGAGCTTTTCAGCATCTGGGACGCCAACCCCAATGCCTTGCCTGTTTGGGACGTAGCCCCCAATACAGTGGTTTGGATTTGTTTGCAGCTATTAGCATCTTGGAGATTGTACGGCATTCTTTCTGGAGGTTCAGCAATTCTGACAGAGTTCAGCGTGGGGTTTGGGGTTTCTAACCAGTTGGGTGTACTTGGCAGCCGTACGGCTGTACCTGGCAGCCACTTTCCTTCCCACGTGCAGCACTTGGAGGGCTGGAATCTTGCCCCAACTTCATTCCTAGTTATGTTACTCTTTCAGCATCCAGGTTGGAATTATTCCTGATTGTAATCTTCCTGAAATTATTGGAAATCTTCATCTGGTCAAATATTTGATTTTATATTCAGAAATCTGCCTTGAATCGAATTTGTTTTGGCTGTATATGAACTTCATTTTCAGTACTTTGTTCATGTACTTGTACTTCATTATTTACTTGTTGAAAAATCATCAAAATACAAAAAGAATTCAACCCTTCTGCAACTTCTATCTATTTCTGAAAGAAAATATTAATAAGCAGGAAAAATCAATTTAAATAAATAAAAATTACAGCAGATTGGTAAAAGAGATCCATCAGGGATCTTTCAGACAAAGAGATAAAGCATGGAAATATGGGATTCCTGGAAGCAAAAAGGGGGAAGTCACTTGCACAGAATTTACAAAATGGATGACGGGTGGAATCAATAGATTAAAATACCACTTTGCACCCTGGATATGGTGTGGATATATGCCCCAAATCAACTCTTGAGATTATTAGAGAGATGAAGGCCCTTTTTGCTGAGCATGATATGCAAAAGGAAGAAAGGAAAAAAACAAAAGAAGCCATGGGAGCTGCAATGAATCCCACATTGTCCACTTCGGGACCCACTGGTCACACTCGTGTTCGTCAACCACATTCATCTTTTGGTGACAATGAGGGTGAGGCTGGTGTCACTCCTGATAGAATAGACCTTAATTTTTTTGTACCACGCAATGTTCTAGGTGCACAACCTTCACTTGAAGGTATAGGATGGAATAGAGAGAAGCATGAAGAAGCAAGGATAGCAGTATCAAACTTTCGGTTTTACAATAATATACCTTTCAATGCAGCAAACAATGTGTATTGGGAAGCTTTGATTAATGCATTTACAATTGCGGGTATTGGGTTTAAGGCCCCAACAGGTTATGACTTCAGTGGGCCATTGCTAGAGCAAGCTGTAAGAAATACACAAGTTGTGGTTGATGATCATAAAAGATATTGGAAGAGAAAAGGATGCAACATTTTATCTGATGGATGGAGAGATGGACGAAATAGGACTCTTCTCAACTTCTTGGTGGCTTCAAATGGTGCAATGGTATTCCTAAAGTCTGTTAATGCCTCAAATGAAATAAAAAATGCAGAGACTTTGTGTAATCTATTAGATGGGGTGGTTCAGGAAGTTGGAGTTGAAAATGTTGTCCAAATTATTATGGACAATGCAACTGCATATGTATCTGCAGGTAGAATGCTTATGGAGAGGCATCCTACGATTACATGGAGTCCTTGTGTTGCACATTGCTTGGACTTGATGCTAGAGGACATTGGGAAGATTACATGGGTGAAGAAGGTTGTTGAAGATGCAAGAAGTGTCACCAAATTCATCTACAACCATACTTGGGTGCTTGCTTTGATGAACACTTGGCTCGGTGGTGTCTATCCAAGTCATATCTTATGGGTGTTGACAACGACCCTGCATTGAAACCTTGGAATGTAGAACAAAAGGCTGAAGCTTTAATCCTTGAAATGGGGTTTTCCACTTCAGTTATAAATTCTATTTAATAGGTCAGTGTTTGGTGGGGATACTAACGGTAGGGTAGTTGGAGTCTGATTGTGAAGGGAGGGACTAAGATGAAATGTAAGGTATGGATCTCCTAGCAATGGTGTCTGGTGGGGAGTAAGAAAGGTAAGGATGAGGTTGTCTGATCCCGCCCTGATACCTGTTGATAAGAGAAGGCCTTGTGTGACCTGGAGTGACACGATTTGCTAGCCACTTCATCACTTTGCAGAGCATTCTTAGTGCCATTCCTCATCTTAAGTAGATGTTTGTGTCTGATGCTTGGTTGGGGTCTGCATACGTCAGAAAACCTGAAGCAGAGAAGATTGTAAGCATTGTTTTTGATGAAGGGTTCAACAAAAGTGGAGAGGAGTTGACTGTGGTAAGCAACAAACACAAAAGTAAATTTTATACAAGATAATCTATTTGCTGATTTTATTTTTTAGAGGTTAATTTTGTACTAATTTAAAATTTGTTTTCATTTCTTTAGGTGACAAAACCTTTGGTAAGGGTTCTTCGTATGGTGGATGGAGAGGGCATGCCAATGGGTTTCATTTATGAGGCCATGGATAGGGCCAAAGAGGCCATTTCGCATTACTATCGTGGAAATACAAGAAAATGTGAAATCCTTTGGTGCATCATTGATCGTAGGTGGACAAACCTACTCCACCAACCGATACATGCCTTCACCTACTTCTTGAACCCAAAGTTCTACTTCTCTGATTCATTTAGGGCTGATGAGGAGGTCATGGCAGGTGTTATTTCATGCTTTCATAAGATGGCACCTAATCTTGAGTTGAGAGACAAGGTTCTTGATGAGTTGGAGGTGAGATTTGACATTTGCAATTGCTCTGAGTCTATCTTTATTTATAAATTTGGAAATGTTCATTATTGAATTTGAGTTTGAAAATGTTCACTATTCAAGATCTACAAGAGTGCAGAGGGGAGACCCTTCTCATCACAACTAGCAATTGATAGGAGAGGAAAACAACAACCAGGTAAAAAATTAACTTAGTTGAATACTGCAAGAAAAAAACTACAAACTTGATTGTTACATTTTTTTCTCAAGTCTAATATTTCTAAATGTTTTTTGTAGATTTATGGTGGGGAAATTATGGTGCTGGCACGCCTAATCTTCAAAAGATAGCCGTTCGTGTTTTGTCTCAGCCATGCAGTGCTTCTAGGTGTGAACGAAATTGGAGTGTATTTGAGAGCATTCACACAAAGAAGAGAAATAGATTGACACAAAAGCCGCTCAATGATATTGTCTTCGTTTGGTACAACCTTCACCTTCGAGTTATAAAGGTGGAGGGTGTTTCACATGAGGCCATTGACTTGGATGAAATTGATCCATATGGTGATTGGAACGTGAATGAACAAAATGATGGTGATAATGTCCTCCTTACCAAACAAGAACTTGCAGAAATAGAGAGAGGAGCATCACAAGAAGCAGAAGGAGCAAGATTGGAGGAAATGGAGGATGAATGTAATGTTCCTTGACCGTACTGGCGGGGGAGGCAGGGCCGTACGGTGGTGTGGTCGTACGGGTGTTTGAGCAGAGGCCGTACGGTGGATGTGAGACTGGGCGTACGGTTGTCAAGAGAGGGTCGTACGGTGGTGTCAAGAAGTCTGTACGGTGGTGCCAAGATAGGCCGTACGATTGTGCCAGGCCGTACGATTGGGTGGGAAGCAGGCCATACGGTTGTGTGGGAAGTTTCCATACGGTGGTGAGGAGGGAGTGTAACCGTACAGTGAGGGGGGGTACGGTGGACTTCAACCTGTGAAGGGGCTAGTCTCCTGCAAGCATATCGAGTAATAATTTCTGAATATTGGGAATCCTTTATGCATGTAAATCAGATTAACAAATACGCAACTGGAGAAGTAACAATGATAAGATTCAAGATTTGCCAGATCCGGAACAAGAACACAGAACAAAATAGGGTGAGGGTTGAATCTCACCAAAACTGCAAATACCAAATAGGGAGCGTCTTTCACCTCTGAAATGGCGGATACCAAAACTCCAACAGGAATTCGCACAAGAGAGAAAAATACCAAAATTCGCCTATCTACAACAATGACTAACTCGGCCATATATATGTGCTCCAGGAAGTTTCCCGAAGGTTTACAAACGGGCCGACACAACAAACATAACTTAACTAATAAAATAAAAAGGGGGCCCAAAAGATTTTGTTATTAAATTTAGGGCCATACAATAATTAATATTATTTAATTATATCGTGGACATTACAATGAAAAGGACGAAGATGAGGACTTTCATTTAGAAGAAGAATCATCTCACCATTTAGATACCACAACACCCACTGCTACTACTTCTAGCTAAAGGCCTGAAAAATTGAACTATATTAGGAGAAGTGTAAAGAGGAAGATGTAGTCTTCTCTTTAGTTTGTTTATTGTTGTTTTTCACATTTGGAGTTGGACATATCATTATATATAATTTTGTAAACATTTATAAACTTATGGTGCTATTATAAATTTTTTAGTTTGAAACTATGAGTTATGAGTATGATTCTATGAGTATGAATGATGAAATTTCAAATATTGAGTGTTTGGAGATCATATGATGTGTAATGTTTCAATTATGGCTCTTATGTTCTCTAAATGCATTAATTTCTTTATTTTTTTTTGTAAAACTACGGTTTTTTTTTCCGAGTCTTCACAAGTCTTTCACGAGTCCGAGTCCGAGTTTTAAAACTTTGGTTTCTGTTGGCAATTTGTCATTGATGTCAAATAAGTCTTATTCTACTTTTTATGTGATAATATCAATGACACTGTTTTGTGGAGATTTCTCTTTATACACATAGGTGATCTTAACAAAGACATATTCTATTTGATGTCAAAGTATTTTGAGATTTGTCAATCAATCAAATCAGTACATGATAAGTGCTTGGAGTATGTACAGGTATTTTAGATTGAAAGTTTCTATTTGAGTTTGCTTTCTGTGTCAGGATCAAACCTTTTCTTTTACGCAAATCTGAATATGTATTCGTTTGTAATCAGTATATGAAGCCTGACAAAGCCTGTGCATCAGAGAAAAGTATATCAGAATAATTTTTATCAGAGAATCATGTTGGTGATATCTACGCTTGAAAAAAGAAAAAAGAAACACAAATGATAACTGTTCTATGTCTATTGATGATTTGTGTATACAGTTGTGCATAAAAGTCTTGCAGTGCATATTCGACTTGATATAAGTTTTATTGTTGGGTATCGGTTGCAACTTCTTTTTGCCGATGGGATTAAGTGTTATGATATTTGTTAAAAGATACAGTTATAACTGGCTATTGGTTCAGGAGGGTATGATTAGTTGAAGACAGTTTTGATTAGTCTCTACATATTACACTCATCCATTATATGGATTTGAGTTCAAATGATTGCCATGATTTTTGGTGCGATATTGATAAAAGACTGGAGAGTCTTGTGAAGATAAAAGAAACTGAAGATAATTTCTCAGTCCGTATAAAGTCTATAAGTCAGCAACAATGAAAGACGCTTTTCTGAATCATTAATAAGAAAAATATCGAAGTATGCTTCATTGTTAAAGAGTATAGATTCAGTATGTGTACACAGTGTGCAGAGATTTGAATCAGTTATAAGATTATTTATGTTGTTTACATTATTTCATTGAAGAACCTGATGTTTTTTGCAGACTGCGTGGTCAATAACATGAACATTGAATCTGCCATCTAATTCAGTTTGAATGGTATAAATTCTTGTTTTATAATACCTTATTTGGATAAACCTTTTGGCATCATTTGATATCGATTAGAGTGATGGATCTCTGTGTTGGAAAAGAGCTGTGTTTGCTTGCAGATTTCATTTAATACTCAAGGCAGAGTCAGAACATTTTCTGGTGCAAGTTTGTTTTGTGACAAAGGCATCTCAATTGTGTAAAGTCATCAGCATCTTTTCTGTGTTGCACTGCAGAAATACAGGGTGTTGGTTGTCTCTGATTGTGTTTTACAGAGACACAAAAGTATTGATTATTAGTATCAGAATATAGACTTGCAGATATACAGAGACACTTAAAGACTTTTGATAGTTAACTCAGTTCAGTGCTTATAGTATCAGATCATTCAAATATCTTATTGATTTCACAGAATTGTAACTATTTGTCTCTAAACATGAAAGTTAGTACTATGGATTAGAGTTGGTGGCTCTTGGTTGATTGAGTTGGTGCTCTTGGTTGATGGAGTTGGTGCTCAATACAGAAGGAATTTGGTGATTCCTTGGGTTGGTGCCCTAAAACTTGTAAAGCATTTCAATTGTGAGGCTGGATTAGGAGAGTGGATCCTGGCAGCATTTCTCACCGTGGTTTTCCCACATTGGGTTTCCATGTAAAATCTTGTGCTTTGTGGTTTTTGCCGTTGTTTGTTTCTTAGTTTCAGTTGCTGCATCTTTTACATCTCTCAGTTTTCAGATTAAAATTTGGTAAAGTTAAAGTTGAAAAGAAAAGATTTTAGTGCTTGTATACTACTAGTAAAATTGTCAAAAAATTGTCAAAGTTGTCAAAACTTGTAAAATGTTCTCAAGGTTGCTAAAGTTGTAGAAATGTTGCAAACTTGTTGTCAAGAGCAAGTTGTTAGGGATTTAGGATTTTTGAAATGCTTAAGGATAAAAAATGATGAAATTCAACCTAGACAAGGAAAATTCCTTGTCAATATCGGAAAATCTGACCTTGACATGAGAAAAAAAATGATTTTTTTTTTTTGTTGTAAAATTCCTGGACAAAAAAATATATATAAAATTTAAGTGCAATCTTTGTGTGGAATGGAATTTCAAAATCGAAACTCAAAGGCTAGCTATTATTGTGGATTTGCAAAATTAAAGTTGATTTTTTCCTTACAAAATCCACAAATTTCAGTTGAAATCTCCTTGCCAAGCATCTTGTCCATCTCCAGGTGATTTTAGTGCCCAACTATCATTGTTCATTTAGCCTCAGCACTCATCACTTCTTGATCAACATTCAAAAATTCCTCACACTGCCCATTTTAGTGCTCACCTCCTTGATCATCATTTGGAAATTCCTTGAGACGGTGGTTTTAGCGCCCCATATTCTTGTATAGCATGTCTCTATCACAGTAGTCTTGCATTCACCCTTCCTAGTGCTTTGACATTATGGATTATCTCTTTGCAATTTCACATTGTTTGAATCAGTCCTTAGTTCTATTGACATGCGCTTAGGGAATTCCTTGTTTACATCATGTTTGCATCCCTCATTTAACTTTAGGTCCCATGGGACCTCTATTCTGAAATAACCTGGATTTTGCGCCCTATTATCCAAGATTGCATGCTTTAGCACTCACCATTGTGTCCTCAAAGACCTCTTAATGCTGCTAGGGTGGTGTTCAGGTCTAGGTCGGCCCTTGAAAGAAAAATTAGAACCTTTAAAAAATCAAAACAAATATAAGGTATGCTTCTATATTTCAATCTGCTCTGCTCAATCGAGCCTATTTGAATATAAGGTAATAATAAAATATCAATTCTCCAGACTCCTTTCAAAACGCAGCCCTTCATATTTATATCATCTAATATCTTAGAGATGCCACCCTTCATAATTGCATCTTTTGGTTTATGGGTTGGGTATTAATCTCAGTTACCGGTTCTTGCCAAAAGTGGCGGGGTCCTGGTCCTGGTTCATGCCCGGTCCTGGACCCACAGGGAACCCAGCCGCCTGGGCAGGACCCGGGTGGGACCCAGGTCGAACCAGGCTCGGACTAGGGTGAACCCAAGCCCGTGGGTTCCCAAAAACGGGGCCCACGGGTTAGAAAACAAAGAAAAACAATTAAAAAACAAATTTTTTTATCTTATTTTAACAATTTGAAACTTGAATCAGTTGAAACTTGAAACTTGAATATTATCTTTTTTGCAAATTATGAATATGATATTACATTTATGATTTATGATATATCTTTATTAGAATATTTATTGGCATTGGCAATTATGGATTTATGATTTATGATTTATCTGTTATCATTTATGTATCATTGTATGGGAAAGTTACATTGTATGTTTCATATTTGTATGTTTGAACTGTGAACATATATAATTTTGATGTTTGAAGTTTCAACATATATATATAAAAAAAAAATTAAAAAATATATATATATACAGACGAACCCATACCCGTACCCAAAAAAAAAAAAATTTGCCGAATCCGCGAATCCATATCCGAATCTGAACTTGAATCCGAACCGGAACCGGTAACTTAGCTATTAATGTTTATTAACTTAAAACCGTCCTAATGTTAATTAGGAGCGATTTCTTGCTAGAACGCTACCCTTTAACCATTAGGAGCCGGCTTTGTT
This sequence comes from Cryptomeria japonica, assembly GCF_030272615.1. Taxonomy (NCBI): domain Eukaryota; kingdom Viridiplantae; phylum Streptophyta; class Pinopsida; order Cupressales; family Cupressaceae; genus Cryptomeria; species Cryptomeria japonica. Next base: position 4,083,420 of record NC_081407.1, on the reverse strand, counting down.
ATGTTGTTAGGCTATTTCTGTAATGTCCCCCTTTAAGGGTATCTTGGAATATCGGGACAATTACCTCAATTCCTTACACTTACACTATCTAATGTTTGCAATTAAACTATGAAATGGAGAGTAAGAACAACATCACTAGCTATTTATGATATATACAATTTTATATATGCTGGAAGTGAATTGATTTGATTTGCACTAGGTGCAGTAATCTCTTAGGATCTAATCACCTGCAACGATTATATGATATGTTGTTTCCTTATCTTGGCAACAAATGCTTGCAATGACAATGCGGCTATCTATATGAACCCAATTATGGGCCTTTGGCCTTGCTCACTTTGAGCTCCTCCAACTGGAATAAGAAAATAAGATAAAAACACCATTCCCTTTTTTTAAGTGAATGATTGGGAATACCTTCTTATATCTTGCATTTGAAATGATAAGTCGGATTGTAAGGACATGACACTTGTCCCTTCATAATTTCTTTTTAATTGCACCACTTGCATCTTCATAATGCATCCTTTCCAAAATAATAGATATCGATTCCTTATTAATTAAATATATATTACCCAATGATGCGGAGTATTTAATGTATCCATTGCTAGCTATCTAATAGTGACTACTAACCATCGGATTAGCCAATTCGATGAACGTTATTATACTTCCCCAAGTCGTTGATTGGTACTTGCTGCGATGTTTAGTCGATGTCTTCTTTCTAGTCAATCTATTTGCTTATCTACACATCGTGTTTCTTCATATGATATCAATTAATCCTCATCGATATGATTGTTAACAGTTCATGCCTTAGCCCGATCTATTGTAGATCTATAAAACTTCTTTTATACTTAGTCTCTATTCCTTTGCTTTGGGACTTAGTCATTAACGTATCATTCTTTCGATTCTCCATTTATCAATTATAAGTTAGTATGTTTGGTTGTCATACTTGGTGGTTGTTCCTCTTTAGCGATGATCATCTTCATGCATTTCCATAACCGATGATTGTCACCATCCATAATGGTCTTTATCAAACAATAACGGTTTATGAATGATTGCTCATTCAGATCATGGCCACTTAATGTTGTGTATCAGTGTTCTCTTTGGATCACTACCTTGATTGTCGTCATTCATTGAAGCGGGCGATGTTTTATTCTTTACAAGTAATTGCTTTTGTCTTATTTTACCGATGGTTGATAGATGCTTATCGATGCCTTCTTATATGTAGTCGCTTAGTTGCCATCCAATATAGATTCGTTGTTTAACCACCGTTCGCTCGATAGACTCTTTCTTTATATATGATCTCTACGTAGCTAATTGTATCACCAGGTATGAAGATTATGTGTCAATATGACCAATGGTATTAATACTGTATTTGAAGATGACCGACAATGGTTAACTTAATTGAGATGTATCGATAGCTTTCATCCAACTCCACTTTTACAACTCTGTCTTTCAAGAGACTTCTCAGAACTAAAGAATCATGTAATGCCCCTTTTTAAAGATAACCTCTCAAACTATTGAGCCTTATATTCGAAGCATACCCAATTATTAAGCTATATACAAATCGCACCATTCCATTCATTATCAGAATAAATATTAATAAGTATTAATTAAATAATATTATTTAATAAATAAATAAATTTAAGTAATCATTTGTTGATAATTATTTTTTTTGATCGGTAATTGGCCGAAGCTTGAATAGCTTTTGACTGGAGCTATGAATCAGTGGGGACATAGTAGGGGGCCCCATCCCCATTACATATCTTTGAATTATTATTATTATCATGTTTGATTAGATTGACCCCAAGACCTTCCCCATCCTATGGAAGGCCAAGAGTCACAGCTTAGAATTCCACTTCAGATGTATGTTTGATTAGATTGACCCCAAGACCTTCCCCATCCTATGGAAGGCCAAGAGTCACAACTTAGAATTCCGCTTCAGATGTCCCTATTGGGAATTGAACTTGGGTCTCCACAGTGAGAACCCAATGTTTTAACCAATTAAGCTCATCCCCTTGGACATCATTTGTTGATAATTATTATATCAAATAATAATAATAATTGCTTCATTTAATATATATATATATATACATAAAAAAAACGATTAAGGAGGGGACATGACAATTTCTCTATATATATTAGCAATAACTGCTGCTTTGTTTCCGATAAAAATATTAACTGCTGCTCCCTTCTTAACATATTCATTGCCATTCAGCGATTATAGGTAAATCACTGAATGTCTAGGTATAATCAACCTTCTTCTTAGTTGGCTTTCATATATGTTTACCTTGTTTTGAATTTGATGGGGACATCACATTTTCTGGTTCCATCATCTTCTTTTCTGAGTCGTTGTTAAAATGCTTTTGCCTCGTTTTCTGACATCAACTCCTCTTTACTCCAACATTTGTGGGGCTCCCAAGATTCTTTGCACGAGAAGAAAAATTTCCTTCTTTAAAGTTTGTTTCCCCTATCACCTTTGTTTCTTGCAATTGGATAACTTTTCTTCAGGTGGTTGGGAAGAGTTGTCTTAGAATAGAATTTATTCCAAGTCACTGGAAACTCTAACTCTCGACTTTCATCTTCTTTTAGGAATGTTTCATGGGTTTTTGGTTTACAATAGCTTCTCGTTATTCTTCTTTCTTTAGGGATGATTCTTTGGTTTTTTCTCTTTGGATGATTCCTTTGGTTTTAATGGGATTTTGCTTCTCTTGAAATTTGTTGGTTTTGCAAAAGCAATCTGTGAAAATGCTTTTATTGCTGAATAGAAGGCTATAATGGAAAGAAAGAAAACATATTATCAAACTGACCCCTCTTTAACATTATCAATACATTCCTTATTTATAGATTTAATATTAATTATCTAAACTCTTTTTAAGCATAAATTCTTTTATACTTTGTGGCTTTGTATTGGAAGATTTGACGTGGTCATGTTTTGATGAAGGTTGTGCCAAGCATTGCAATGGTGGAAACATATGTGAGATTATTATTAGTTGCTCCTCATTCGCTATTTCGACCTCACTTTAACGTATGTATGCTTTACCATTTGATATTGTATGTTGGCGTGATTTCCATTTCAGTTGTAGCTTAATAAATTGATTAAAAACCTTGAAATATGTCAAGTTGACAAAAATGATTTTTATTAAAATGCAGTTTTTATGTATATATATCACAGTTAAAATGGTACCTTGTTTGTTCCATACATGGAGCAAAATATCATGAACTTTATGTGAATTCTAACTTAAATTCAGAGCTTATATTGCCCGTTTATGTGCATCTATGAGGATATTGATTTTCAAGCAAGAGTATTTGCATATACTGAACATAGACATAGCTGACATACTTCTAGTATCAGTTATCATTTTCTTTCTAGAGTTAGCTACTAGATAATAGGGTGGGTGATAACTGTAGGTTATCTCTAACTTATGGATGTTTTAATTTTGGTGTATTCTTCTTGAATGCCTTACATTATTACATCACATAATTTTCTTGTTTTACTAAGAAAAAGGAGATCATGAATAGAATTGCAGAAACTGAGATCAAGATTTGGATTAAGCTCCGAATAGGATTTGGGTTAAGCTCCTATTAGGATTTGGATTATGCTCTGATTATCACAGTTAAAATGGTACCTAGTTTTTCTCCATATTTGGAGCAAAATATTATGAGCTTTTTGTGAATTATAACTTAAATTCAGAGCGTATGTTGTCCGTTTATGTACATCTATGAGGATATTGATTTTCAAGCAAGAGTATTTGCATATATTGAACATAGACATAGCTGCTGTACTTCCAGTATCAGGTATCATTTTCTTTCTCGAGTTAGCTACTAAAGAATATGGTGGGTGATATGGAGTAATGTTTTTATTTTTGTGTGTTCTTCTTGAATGCCTTACTTCATTGCATTACATAATCTCCTTGTTTTACTAAGAAACTAGAGATCACGAACAAAATTGCAGAGACTGAAATTAAGATTTGATTAAGCTCAGTTTAGGATTTGGATTAAGCTCAGATTAGGATTTGGATTATGCTTTGAATAGGTGTTTTTGTATCCATCATGGAGCAATTGGATGTCGTACTTCTAGTATCACGTATCATTGTTTTTCAGAGTTAGCTACTAGATAATTTGGTGATTGATATGGAGTAATGTTTTTATTTTGGTTTATTCTTCATGAATGCTTTACTTTATTGCATCGCATAATCTCCTTGTCTTACTAAGAAAAAAGAGATCACCAACAAAATTGTAGAAAGTAAGATTAGGATTTGATTAAGCTCAGATTAGGATTTGGATTAAGCTCATATTAGGATTTGGATTAAGCTTTGATTCGGTGTTTTTGTATTGTTCATGGAGCAATTGGATGCCATATGTTAGAAAAATTGCAAAAACTAAGATCATAGGGTTTGATTTACTAAAGCTTAGATTAGGATTTGGATTAAGATCTGATTATGATTTAGATTAAGCTTAAATTAGGTGTTCTTGTATCGATCATTGAGCAATTGGATGACGTATGATAGAAAAATAAGAATATTTTTTTGGATTTTTTTTCTATGTTTTAGTAAATTGCATTTTTGGAGGCTTCTGGAGTGGAATTTGGCCTAAGGACTGTCAACAATCCCTTCAAATGGATTTTGTAGGCGTGCTTTCCAAAGCATTGAAACTAGAGCTCTTAGGGATCTTTCCAACAATATATGGAAATTCAAATTTTGCCTAGCCAAGTTGGGGTACCAAAATCAACAGGATTTTTGTGTTTATGATTTGGGATTTAAGTTTTTGGTTTTTGTCTGGGGAATGGAATTGTTACAATGTTGAGCGGATCCATCAAAGCACCGACATGACCATTGAACTAGAGTTTGAGGATTTATAGGTGACTTTAGTTCATGAAAAGTCAAGGTAAACAGATCCGTTGAAACACAAAACGGATTCGTTGATTTTGATATGAAATTGTCAAATTGGAGATAGAATTTTTTTTATGGATTTGCTGATTTTATACAGATTATATTGAATTAGAGATTGAATTTTTTTATCAAATGTGAAGGATCCATATAAGAAGAAGATCAATGCCTTTTATCATTATTCAAGCAATTTCAAATTCAAAAGGGGGATTGAGGAGCAGACCTAAAAGTAGTTTCCAACAAGAAGTACGATTTCCCTCAAGAAAATCACTTGCAAATCCAAGTTGTAGACAAGGACAGGATAAATTCTACAAGAGGAGTAATCAGATTTGAAGTGGAAAAAATGTTTGATACAAGGAATGAGTGTGGAATGATGGAGAAAAGATGAAGGTGAACGATGGAGAAAGATACAACTGCAACATGAAGAGGTCAAAGTCCAAATCATGCAAGATGTTCTCCTTGATTGTTGCAGGGAAGCATATAAGACAAGGATGAGGAACTCAATAACACAAAATGGAAGAAAACATCCAAGATATCAAAACATTCAAGGAGAACATTACTTTATGAAGAAAGATTCTAAAATGACCCTGGATTTCCAAGATCAAGGAGGACATCACAAATCTTAGTGATTCAATTATAACATGGAGGACAAAGTCAAGATATTTAAAGATGATTGCAATATGAAGAAAGTTAGAAGGCAAGATGATATCAAGGTCAAGGACAACGTAAATAATGATCAAGATGATGCAATTTGGGAATATGAACCATCACAATTAGTCAAAATCTAGATGATGTTGAGTATCAAGGGATATTGCTAGAAATGCAAGGACTTCTTTGTGATAATGTGAATGTTTACACCAAGTGCAAGTTGAGGTGGCATCTACTCATCATCAACCAATCAAATCATGACAAGTTGGCATGTCTAGATTCATTGAACTTGAGTCGTCAACAAGTGGACATCTAGATGCATTGAATGAAGTGTCACCATCTACTCCTTGTAAATTGTGCCATTGGGGATATCTTATTTTTTGTTGGTACTTTTTATTAAAAGGATATTATAATGTATGGAAAATTAGGGTTTCACAAGTTAAGCTATGTAAACTAGGAAATGACCTAACTTTCACACACAAAACAATAAAAGGAGAGTGAACCCAATAGATCCAACCTCAATTATATTAGGAAGAGGGTTGAATACTAATTAGATTCTATTCCTTTTGGTTGAGTTAAAAATGATTAATTGAAACGATGCAAATTGAATTTAAAGAAGTAGGCTAGAAGGTACATGCATGAACTAGTAACCTAGATTAAGTATGTTATGTGATATTGACTCAAAAAATTCATAACAAGTATGGAAATGGATAGAAAATGTAATGGTGCACTTGTAGCAAGAATCTGGAGCTGATTTCACTGGACCAGGGTCCTCAGATTATCCTGGTCTTCTAACTGATGCACACCTACCAAGATTGGCTTCTCAGGACTCATAACTCACTCCCTATCAAATCTGAAGTTGTTTTTGGAGGACAGGGATGCCCCAGATGCCCTGGTCTAGAGAGTCCTGCTCCTGGTTTGCTGCGGTGACTTGTCTACCCTGAAAGAAACACTTTTCATATGCTCTCCAGGCCAACCTCATTTCCTTTGCTTTATTGAATATTTTAGATCTCTTATTTTTATTTTCCTAGAACTTATTGGTCTGATAACTATTCTCCAATGTCAGGGAGATGTTTGAATTGCTATCTTCTTGATGACCGTATCTTATTGGATAAACACACATAAGAGAAGCTATAGAGTTGTATATCTTGCAATGCTAATTTTTATGAGTTGACATAATTTCTTGTGAGATGAAGCAATTTTGTACTCCAATCATTTAATTTGCTTTTATTTGATTGTTCATCCTCCCCGATCTGCAAATGTTTGTTTCCTTTAGAAGATCTGAAATCCAATATATTTTGTTGGAATGCTGCTTCCCCAAATCCTTGTATTCTCAATATCATCCTTTTATTTTGTATTGAAGTGTGTTGAAAGAATGGTTGAATTGTTCTAGTTTGTTTCCACAGTGCAAAATTGTTACTATTAGGAATTTTTGGCTCACTATATAGATTTTAATGATCTGGATTTTGAGTCCTAATTGCAAACTCATTTTAAGAAAAGTGATGATTTTGGAAAGAGAAAGTGTCAAAGATATCACATAGTGTTGGTTACAAATATCAACGATATATGTTTATTTTATGCTTGGACATTATAACGATTATTGTGTTTTTCCTAAATAGATGCCTACTATTAGCATCCACTTGTTAGAAGTGGTGGTTTAACCAACGTAGGTGCCATGCTTGGCAAATTTTCCATTTGGTTGAAAACTGGTGATCAATGTTTCTTAGAAAGTCTTGATTGTTTGATTTACCATGGGTCCTCCTTAGAAGATGAGGTCCTTCTCTTGTTTGGTTGAGAAAACGAGCACTAGAAAATAAGTTAAACCCTTTGGCATCACAAGTAGCTTGATGGATCATGAAGGTTAATAATTGTTTTGTACCCAAACTTAGAGGTGTTTGGGTACATGGACAGCTCCCATAAATCTGCATTGTAGAGCTTTTTCATTGAGTGGCCGTGGTTGATGCTACATTTCATCCATGAAAATGGAGATCTTGGGGTGAATGGGAAAGAAATGGGCAATACCATTTTTAGAACACACTCATTTTTCTTTTTTGGATGGAGAGATGAGTTTTATTATGGCATGTTTCACCTGGTAGCAGATGAATTTATTGCTTCCTTACAGATTTGGGTTGCCCCTTGAGGTAGCTGAATTGAATATCTGGGTTGGGTATTGAGGGGGCTTCATTTGGGAGTAGATCGTGCTTCTTTGAGGAGGTGGAGGCCATTAAACAATCATTTGATGGTTGTATAGGTGAGCCTAAGTGTGGTTTAATGGAGTTGGAAGTTTGTTTCAATGAGTTGAGGTGCATGAGAATATTAGAAAACTCTCTCAAGTATATCATCTAATCTATAGGAGTACCAATGTGTTTACTATTCTATTCTAATAGTGTTGTCATATGAAAGAATATAGGTTTTCAACAAACTTCACATGTTTGAGAGAATCGCATCATATGTGAGTTTTATTTAATTAAATATCTTAAGCATCATTTCTTTTTATTTTTGCTTGAAAATTATGTGTCATGATATGCACTTGGTTAAAACTTTCTATTTTGAGTTTGGGACAGTTTTCAAGAAATTGATTATTTTTAGTGAAAAAACATGTGAGAAGATTCTATATTTTGAAATAATAAAGGTAATTGTAGCTTTAAAGCATCTACTACTAGATTTAATTTTGTTATAGTTGTTGATGAGTTATTTCAATTCTTGAGTTAATTGGAGATTCTATGTCAGCAGCAAGTTTTACAACGCTACAACACGGGATTGAGCAAAACTGGGCCTCTATTGATATTGTTAGAAATGTTGAATTGTCGTCTTATTCCACTTTACAGGTGAGATTTGTAAACCTTTGTACTTGTTAATCTAGTATAATAAAAGTTAAACTTGTAAAATTAAATTTATTTCATTTCTATTGTTTGATCCTAAAGTATTTATTACATATTTCTATCTTGAGATGGCATGTGAGACAAATGGAAGGGTTGCATGGTATTTTGGGTTGCTTGATATATTTATTTGCTTACCAATCTAGTTTTTTTGGCTCTGGTAAAAAAAGGTTGAAGACTTCAAAATTTACCAATCTAGTTTTTAGTTCTATATTTATACCTTCAAAATTTACCATTTGCAGCTTTCCTCAAAATTTAAATAAACTTTTCTTAATTTTTGTGGAACGTAAGATTTATGGACCTATGTATAATGATCTTTAGGGCAAGGTAGGCATTTATATCATGTCCCCTTTTTTACATTATGAAATACTTCTATAATTAAATTTAAGTTGTTGAAAAGTAACTTTATATAAAGACTACTTACATATAATTATTTAAAATATCATTATATATTTATTTATAATTATTAAATAAAGTGGCATTAGATGTATGGTGCGAAAAGGTGAGTAAAAGTACACTTTCTTATATTTTTTTAGTTTTGAGAGGATAACTGTGAAAAAGAGAATAATATCATCAATTAGTTGCTTCTAGATTTGATTGTGTAAGTTATTTTTTAGCATCAATGTTTTCAATCACACTTTGTGATTCATCATCAGGGTGTTTGGAGAATGCCAAGAGATGTAAGATTGTAAGTTGCCTCAAAAAATTTATAGAAGGGAGGAATATTTTGAAATAGAGGCTACATGTTTTTTCAGACTATCTCTTTTTTCAAGAATGAATGTGCATTCATCTTCTTTTCTTGAGGATGAAAACCCTCCTAGTTTTTAGTGTAGTTCTATATAGAGTTGACAGTGTGCTTCAATGGATTCTTGATTTCAGTGTTTCAATTTTGGGTGTGAGGATTTCAGTGTTTCTTTCACTTTATTGTTATTAGCTTTCAATTTTGGTTTATGGAATTACATATTATCATTATGATTTTTAGTGTTTTATTTTGGTGAGCTAATTCCTTGCAAGCCATACACTTCAATCCGGCTGTACAACTTCCTTTAGTATATTGTTCTTCCAGTATTTGTGGAGGTTAAGCGCTGAAATAATTCCAATAGTGATGGTTATTCTAAAGATCAAATTTCTGAATCTAGCTACTGCTTACTAACTATAGCCTATGGTAGTATGTATCAACCTATTTCCAAGCCACACTATTGTTGCATGAGTTTGTAGCCTAGTCATACTACTTAGAACTTGCCATACCATCTACAACATGATATGAAGATTATTGTTGATTGATTTCCTTATATATATATATATATATATATATATGTTTTGATTTTTGATTGGATTTTATCCTTGTATTGTTGAAAGTGGTTATAATTCGTAGATAGTCATTAATTGAGTCTTTTGCATACCACATTGTGCAATATAGCAGGTCATATAAGTATTGATATATCTTTTGTCTACTGTATATGTTATACAAGTTAATGATGGTGGGGTAGTTTATAATATAGAAGTTGGCTACTCATTATAGCATAAATCTACAACATTCTCCCACTTGATATCATACATATTCGTAAATACAATGATAGGAACACAAAAATAATTAAGTACAAGAAATGAGGCACATGGCTTCCTATAACAAGATTTTTTTTGTGCTTAATGGCTTGGTAAGATAATCTACAACATTTGTTGGTGGCAATATTGTACACAAAAATAAAACTAGTTAATTAAGTTGTAATTGTCTTGGTTAGTTGGCAACCGAGGGGAGGTAGTTGCGGTGCGACGGTTGGCGCTCGCACCCCCTCGGTATCTTTATATACTTTCGAATGTAACTTGGGAATTACGATTATGAAGGGAATAACATCTCTTATATTTTATCTGAGATCTATGGCATTATTATTCTGCATTACGTGTTGTATTTGTATGTTTTAAGTTATTCACCTGAGAGGGCAAACATTTGGCGCCGTTGTCGAGGACATACTTGGGAACGGAAGAAGCGGATGGCGCATGGACACGATGGGCCTACCCATTGGTGAGATAAACCCAGAGGCCGATGACGTACAAACAGAGCTCTAGAGCGGAGAAGACACTGCGACGAGGGAATTTTCAATCCTGCTCCAGGTAGCCATCGAGACCTACATCCGACGAGAGGCCACAGAGGCTGAAATCCCACCAAGTGCCGTGTGGACAGCACTGGAAGTTAGCCCGACAGTAAATCGTTTGATGAACCACCTCCCCTGGTTGCTTGCATAGGCATCGCTGGCACAACAAGCTCGCCTGGAAGAGATTGCCCGGGAAGAGCGACACCAACAAATCCTCCAACAGTACAAAGAAAGCAGCCGTTGGGAATCGGAGTGGGATGGCACGAGGCCAGGAAGGAATTGAACCCTGAATCCCATAGGGATAAAGGAACATTCTATATTCAAATAAAGGTGTCATAATATTGACACAAGTTGTATCTGATGAAATGAATTAATAAAGGAGTGTTCTGGTTTTAAGTGTTGTTATTTAGGGAAATGTACGACAATTAATGCCCAACCTATTAAACAAAGATAGAAATAAGCAAGTAGAAACAGATGAGTGGGAGGCTGCACAGAGGGCCTTGATTCTGGAACAAGAAGTAGAATGTAGACGGAGGCTGAGGCAACTTGCCGAAGGACGACCTGCTGAAGGGTGGCCTGAAGGGAACCAAGGAGGTGTCACAGAGAGTGTAGAAGCCGAGGGAAATTTCTACGCGTCGCTAGAACACCGTAGGGTGAGAAGCCACAAAGAGTTTCTAGAGGAAACAAGGTTACGAAGGAATCTAGTCGAAGAGACTCGGGACTAGTTTAGAAACTTATCCCTTATGCCACGAAGTGACGATCACCAAAGGGAGCCAGGAGTGGGTGCGGGTGAGAATGAAGGGGAGGACAACCGTACGGCTATAGGTGCGACACACGGCAGGCAAAACACCGTACCCCCAGTCACCCACGCAGGACACACCACCGGCGTCGGAGGGAGTGGCACAGGGGCTCAGGCACAGCCACAACCACCTCCGGGGAGACGACCCCCATCAATGGCTTGTAAACAGAAACTGCCGAAGTTCAATGGTGACGAGAAGGAAGATCCTGTCCGCCATTGCCGCACGTGCAAAACCATATGGTCAGTGAACAACGTTACTGACCAAGATGAATGGGTAACACAATTCCCAGCAACCTTAAGGGGAGTGGCCATAGACTGGTACTCAGATATGGATAAGGCCAAAGTCAGCACATGGCCCGACCTGAAGGAGGAGTTCGGGATAGAGTTTCGCCTCTTGAGAGACAACAACGAAATAGTCGCTGAAATCTATGGCACAAAGCAGAACAAGAACGAGACTGTCCGAGCCTATAGTCGGTGGTTGAAAGAACTGTTGGGGAAAATTGAGAGTCAACCAGCGGATGGGTTGAAAAAGAGATGGTTCGTGGAGGGACTGAAACACTCCCTCCGGAAGAAGATGAAAATTGTTCCACCGACATCGTACGAAGACGCATACAATAGAGTGATGGATCTCGAGAGCGAGACCAAGACATCGAAGGTAAAAAAGAAGGATAGCTCGTCCAAGGATGATGACTCTTTCGAGGAAAGCAGCAGCGATGGCGAGGCTGGCAAAAAGGTGCAAGCGCTCCAAAAAGACATGGAGCGAATGAGGAGGGAATTCAAAACAATGAGAAGCACTGGTCGGACCAATGGGGACATATGGTGCACTGAGTGCAAAGAGGAGGGACATACAAAGGGTAGTTGCCCAAAGAAGGCATTCTACAAGATTTGCCAAGTGATGGGACACTCCACCAAGGAGTGCCCATACAACATGAAGACCCGAAGTACGCAAATGAACTAGGTGCTGTTCGTGGAGCAGGCCACAACATCCGCACCAGCGGGTACGGGCCAACAAACTAACACAACGACATCATTTGGAGGATATCGGGATAACAGATGCGGTGGCGGAAGAAATAACAACAATAACAATAACAGAAACCAGATCCAATATGACGCTAAGGGTCGGCCAATGATCCAGTGTAGGGCCTGCAATCAGTGGGGACACTTCGCTCGCGATTGCACAAAGGAAGCCACCCCTTAGCACCTCTGTTGATGGTGTGGGCCAAGCGACCATGAGGACGCAAATTGCCTGAAGCTTGGTGTAAACCTTCTAAACATAGAACTCACGAAGGCAGAAGTGTTGGCAATCACAAGGGCATAGGCCAAAAAGGTTGCATACCCAGATCCCCACACGGAGACCGAGAGAGGGCGGGAAGCAAGAGATGAGATCACAAAGGAAATGGCCACACAAGGATAGAATAGCCACGAGGCCGCAAGTCCGCCACGGACGAGGGGAGGAGAAAATTTTACGACAAATATTGCAGATGGAGGTGCCAGTGAGGATTCAAGACCTCCTTAAGACCATGCCGCAGTTAAAAACGACTATCTTAAACTCTGTACCCCCACAAGTGAAAATGAGGGAGGTCGTGAGCCCCACAGCCGACCTCGTGTTAAGGGAGGTCGTCAGCTCCACGGTTGACCCCATGTTGTTGGTAGTCAACAGCGGACGCCAACCGGCGGTGGTAGAAATGGGCATATTGGGGACTACCTTGACAAACACTATTGTGGACGGAGGGTCAGGAGTAAATGTGCTCCCAGAAGCGACATGGAAAAAACTGGGAAAGCCTACATTGTGGCCCCCCACGTTCAACCTACTAGGGGCAGATCAACACAGGATTAAACCCCTTGGTACCCTCATGGGCCAACAGGTGATGATTGGCACGTAGCCATTCGTGCTGGATTTTGTAGTAATTCCCCTGAAGCAGAAAGGTCATGACGCCATTCTCGGGCGTGGGTGGCTCATTGTAGCAAAAGCGAACCATAACTGGAAGCGGAATACTCTTTCCTTGGAAAATGTGGGGAGGAAGTACTTGATCGATCTCCGTACGCAGATGGTTAGCGAGGAGTTAGCATCCTCCTCCGACTTAGAATTTGAGGGAGACCAGTTGGGGGAGGGTGGAGACAGACGCCGTATGGAGCCTAGTGACGAAGGGGTGTTAGAACTGGAGGCATGCTCAGGGGAGGACAGGGACTCCTTGAATGGCCTCTTCCATTGGCAAATGGGAGATTATGAACTATTTACACCCTCGTGCAATGTATTGAGCATCGAGGAAGAACCAGATATATTTCCCCCAGAATATGGAGAGTACAAGGAAGGGGAGGCCTCGGTGAATGAGATGCCAACACACCAATTCCCGAAGGGGGAGCCCATAAAATATCAGGAAGCCAATTTAAAGGAGACAAGGGGGACAAGTGACCCCAAGATCATCCTTGTCGGAGATGACTGGAATCCAGTGCTGAAGGCTGTAGCCTTCAAAATTTTCCTTGAATACAAGGATGTCTTTGCATGGATGTACAAGGACTTGAAGGGCGTGCCCCCAGAGTTATGTGTACACCGCATAACATTGGTACCGGCAGCCCAACCGGTAAGGAAGCGACCTTACCATATGAACAAAAATTATGTTGCACGGGTGAACGACGAAATTGAGGAGATGTTGGAAGCGGGCATAATCTTCAAAGTGCAGACAAGCGAATGGGTGTCTCCCATTGTGATTTCCCTCAAGAAAGAGGCCAATCAGATCTGGATCTGTGTAGACTTCTGGTGTCTGAACGCTGTCACCATTACAGACCCGTTTCCCATACCCTTCACCGACAGCATCTTGGAGGAAGTAGCTGGACATGAAATCCATTCCTTCATGGATGGGTTCTCTAGGTACAACCAGATATCCATCACGAAGGAAGATAAGTTGAAAACAACCTTTGTGGTGGAGGACGGTGTGTATGCATACAACCGAATGCCCTTCGGTCTATGCAATGCACCCTCCAGCTTTCAGCGCATCATCTTGCACATCTTCGACAAGATGTCGGTGGGGAACTTCAAAGCCTTCCTGGACAATTGGTCTATTTACAGTGGACAAGACATCCAGCTAAAAACCCTTGGGGAGTGCCTAGAGAGATGTCGAAGGGCATGGTTGGCCCTCAATCCGAAGAAATGTAGATTCATGGTACCACAGGGAAGATTGCTTGGACACATTGTGTGTAAAGAAGGATTGAAAACGGACCCGGACAAGATTCAGGTAATAGTAGAAATGGAACCTCCTACGGACGTCACTGGGATAAAGTCCTTCCTTGGTCATGTGGGGTACTACAGGAGGTTCATCAAGAACTTCGCTGAGGTGTCCCACCCATTGGATAGGTTGACACGGAAAGGGGATCCATACATCTGGACAAAGCCACAGAGCAAGGCCTTTGAAGAGTTGAAGACGAGATTGATGGGAGCACCCATACTGGCATACCTGAATTGGGATAAGGAATTCCACGTTCACGTGGATGCCTCAAATTATGCCATCGGGGCTACATTAGCCTAGGTAGGAAGACATGGGTTGGACCACCCCGTTTATTTTGCGAGCAAGTTGCTCTCGAAGGCTGAAAAGAACTACAGTACCACAAAACGCGAAGCCCTCGGCATGGTCTATGCCGTGCAAAAATTTCGTCATTACCTACTGGCTACACCGTTCACATTTTACGTAGACCACCAAGCACTCATGTACTTGGTAATCAAGCCGATTATCCAGGGGAGGATAAGCTGTTGGCTATTGCTACTACAAGAGTTCACATTTACAATTGTGGTAAGATCGAGGTGAAGCCATGTCATAGTCGATCAGCTCTCCCGGATTAAGTCAGGGGAACCTCCAGAGGGAGTAAATGATGATTTTCCGGATGCGCACTTGTTCCGAATAGCCGTACTTCCTTCGTGGTACAAGAAGATTGGAGAGTACTTGTCGACGTCCCGATTTCCGGAGTGTATGCCCCTAGGGGAATAGAGAAATCTCGTATTAAGGAGCAGGACTTCTTCGCTCATCAACGGTTTACTCTACAAAATGGGGCCAGACCAAGTATTAAGGCGTTGTGTCATGGAGGAAGAAGTCTCGAGTGTATTAAGGGGGGAACAAGAAGTACCTGCAGGTGGACATATGGGCCCAGACACTACAGCCCGCAAGGTGCTTTTGGCAGGACTGTGGTGGCCAATCGTACATCACTATGCTAGGGAGTGGGTCGTGGTGTGCAACACTTGCCAACGGGCAGACAAACCTTTGAAGCGGGACTTCATGCCCCTCAACTTGTCGCACACACAGGAACTCTTCGAACGATGGGGACTCGACTTTGTAGGGCCTCTTAAGGCTAGCCACACACGACGGTGCCGTTACATTGTGGTTGCGACAGAATACTTGACCAAGTGGGTGGAGGCGAGGGCTCTCCTGGATAACTCCGCAGTAAGCATGACTAAATTTATCTATGAACAAATCATTACGCGATATGGTATACCTATTCAGTTGACCAGTGACTGAGGGGGCCACTTCGTGAACCATGTCACATGGTTGTTGACCTCAAGAGTTTAAGATTTTTCACTCATTATCGAGCCCGTACTACCCACGTACCAATGGGCAGGCCGAGGCCACGAACAAAATATTGGTATCGGTAATTTACAAGTCCTGCGGAGTAGAAAAGGAATATTGGGAAGAGAAGTTACCCTCTGTACTATGGGCCTATAGAATGGCCTACAAGGTGACCACGGGTTAGACTTCGTTCCAACTCATGTACGGGCAGGAAGCTGTGGTGCCAGCGGAATTCATGGTGCCAAGCCTTCGCATTGCAATAGAGAACAGACTCGGGGATATGGAGAGCCTGAGGGAGAGACTGTATGCCTTAAGCAAGTTGGACGAAAATAGAATAATGGCACAATGGGCCACATAGGCAGCCCAACAAAGACGGAAGGTCTGACACGACAAGCATCTTCGGCGAATGCAGTTTACTCCTGGGCAGTTAGTGTTGAAATTCAATGGGAGGAACGAAATCAAACCAGGAAAATTTAAAGTGCAATGGCTAGGGCCCTTCAAGGTACGCGAGGTCAATACCAACGGGGCGATTAAGTTGTGGACGCTCGACGGGAAGGAGATACCAGACGCCGTCAATGGGTCGAAATTAAAACAGTACCATGAACGGGCGATCGATCCTGGACCCTCTAGAAGAAATAATTAAGAAAAAAAAAAACCCGTACGACTGCACGGTCGAAATTAAAAAAAAAACAAAAGAAAAAAAGAAAAAAAGAGGAAGCCACGGTGGAATCACCGTACGGTGGGACCATAGGCGGTGGCAACACTGACGGTGGGACCTCGACGGTGGCAACACCGACGGTGGACCACCGGCGGTTGGATATCACTCCCACGCAAACATAAAACCCTCGCCGCGCAAAGCATAAAGGCATAAACACGCAGCCGCACAACCACGTAGCCGCACAAACACGTAGCGTCAAGGGAGAAAATTACAACGCAACGCCGAAAGGAAAAATATCCCGGAGGGAGGAGATTGCATTGACACACCCGCACGCCAAGTACACCCACCCGCCATACACCGTACTACCGACTGACAGAAGCAAAGGGAACGCTGGCAGTTGGAAGCCAAAAAAAAAGTGGCAGCAGGCAATTGGAAGTAGCAGACTGGTTTTAAATCTATAAAAGTAGATTAAAGAATTAATTCGAGACCAATGGAGACAAATAAGAACAAGGCAGATTGGCGAAAACGGTTACAACTGTTAGAAGACAAGTTGCAGGGAGGGCGAAAAGCTTCATAAGCAAGTGCAGACACAGGCAAACGAGTTTTGCTATCTGGGGTACCTATTGCAGGCAACCTCGGGATGAGCAGCAGTCAGAAAAGCAAGAAGCATCGTCCAAAACCCTTGGCAACAAAGGACATGGATGAGGTAACAACAGATAATATTGTGTTTGAAGGTCTGAATGGAATACTGTCAGAACTGGTGGGTGAAGACACCTCACGATGATCTGATAAAGAAAAGCCTTCACCAGGCACAGGTACACTGGGTTGTCCAGATGCTTTTTTTCTGTATAAAGGACTTTGAGGTGGTTTTGCGTGCCATGATTGGCAGCTATGATAGACACCGCCACCAATTTGTATTTGATTATCAACATCAGCGGATAACCGTTTCATTCACGGTAGGCGAGTTCACCAGGGTGTTTGGCATACTGGGTGTGAAAGGGAAAATACTAGACACTTCACAAAAAATATCTCCAGAAAATCGTGCCACATTACTGCAGTTGATGTTGTGCGATAACCTCACCCAGGGAGAAAAAGATAGCCTCAAAAGTGCAGGCAAGAGTCGGGGGGGTAAAGAAAACATTTTTTGCCAAGGGAGTATGGCGATGCCTATTGTCCATGGTGAAGAGTCGCCTCATAGGTGCCAGCCGCACGTCTGACATAGCTATCGCACAAATAGTGTTGATGAATGGGCTGCACAATGGGGTGGTATATGATTGGGCGTCACTACTGGCAGATAGAATGGACGAGTTCATGACCTTGTAGTACAAAATTTTTTACATGCCCCATCACGCCATTGGGTTATTTTTGGATGTAGTTCGCACACAGATCACCCCAGGCTCACAACCATTGAAGCCGCAAGGGCGTGTTGCACTAGACCAGTTGCCCATATTCTATTGGTCGCACTTGGACGTCTTGGCACATGGTGCAGAGGCATGTTTGGACACAAAAAGAAAGAAGGCCGCCATGTCCGACACAGAGTCTGACACAAAAGAGTTTGATACAGAGGAGGATGTAGATAGCGATAGGGAAGAATCCACAGACACCTCCCAGGTGAGTGGAGGGAGCTTCCGGTTGGCAGGAAGAAGAGGCGACTAGTTGCCTGAAGAGGAGGTAGTGGAATCGGCCGGTACAGATGGGTCTGTTTTAGCATCGCAGGTGCAGGTCCACTTTACACTAGCACACTTACCAGAGACTTGTCAGTTGGCGGTGCCGTGGTCATTCGGGACGGTGAGCGTAGTCACCACGGTGCCAGTTCCTAGCTTTGGGCAGCCTCGGGTGACGATAGCGATGAGACCACCGCGGGTGGAGACCTTGGCGAGTGCAGAGGCTTCCATGGTGCACGATGTGCTGGATGTGCCAGGTTTGCAGGCTATATGCAAGAGGCAATGACGAAAGCAGGCGGTCTTCATGATGACCTCAGTGCTTGGTTGAGCCATTACCAGCTTACACCTGTGGCACCAGTGGGAGAGGCCGCTCTATCTCCAGGCAGGACCATGCATTCCTTGGATGTTATTGATCTAGAGGAAGGGAGTTCTCTGAGCAGTAGGGCGCTTCAGAGGGTTGCGTCACCCCCTGTGGTTGTAGTAACCAGTCTGTACATAGAGGAGGGGGTACCTTTGGGAGTACAACCAGGTACAAGAGAGTTGGAGCAGTTCATTGGTGAGATGACTCTGAGAGCACAACGTCTTGTGTCATCTGCCACACTCCAGGCGGATGCTGCCATGGTTGAGCAGATCGAGGGGCTATTGACCTTTGCCCGCACCGGATGCAGAGAGGAGTTTGAGAGGTGTTTTGAGTGTGCCGGGTGACCTGAGACGGAGAACCAGGCGATGTTGGAGGCTTGGAGCCTCACTGAGGGGGTTGGCGAGACCCGGATGCAGTCGTTGTTGCGAGAGGTGGAGCAAGCCTTCCGCGAAGGTTATCTTGAGCTTCAGAGGACACAACAGACGACAACCATAGTTGAGGCCTTGCGCGTAGCAGCAGTGACAGCTCGGGAGGAGCTGACTATGAGGTTTCGGGAGCTGGAGGCTACCGTGGCATAGACTCAGACAACGATGGACACTTTAGTAGCGGAGAAGTCTGCCTTGCTGATACAGTTGGAAGAGGAAAGGGCATCCAGAGAGCTGTTGGAGACTTGATTGGTTAGTGCACTGGAGAGTGTGGACAAGAAGGATAAGGAGGTGCTGGAGGCAGCCTATATGGTAAAGACTGCCATGGAGCGGTAGATGGTGGCGGAACGGGATTTAAAGAGGAGGATGGAGCAAGTGTATGAGCTCCGTGGGCACTTGGCATCCATCGCTACACCACCACCGACGCCTTCTTCATCAGGGAAGCCCTTTGCACCCCCTTAGTTTTTTGATTTTGGTTCTATAGTCCCCATGTATTCTCCATTTTGTTGTAAGTCGCCTGGAGACGACTTTTATTTTGGGGGGGATGATGTTGGCGGCAATATTGTACACAAAAATAAAACTAGTTAATTAAGTTGTAATTGTCTTGGTTAGTTGGCAACCGAGGGGTGGCAGTTGCGGTGCGACGGTTGGCGCTCGCACCCCTTCGGTATCTTTATATACTTTCGAATGTAACTTGGGAATTACGATTATGAAGGGAATAACATCTATTATATTTTATTTGAGATCTATGGCATTATTATTCTGCATTACGTGTTTTATTTGTATGTTTTAGGTTATTCACTCGAGAGGGCAAACAACATTCTCCCAAGCATCAACCTTTCTCAATATAACATATTTATCTATCTCTCCCTCTCTTTCCCTCTCTATGTATTTCTCTTCCCTCTCTATATATCCTTCTCTACTCCCTCTTTATCTCTCCCTCACCTTCCATATTTCCACCCGCTCTTGCCCGTCCCCCTTCTCTCTCATTCCCCTCTATCACCTCCTCTTTCTAGCCCTCTCCCTCTCTTTCCCTCACACCCTATTGTAAATATAACATGAAAATGTTGGTAATGGAGTTTGATTATCTTCCTAATTGAGAGGTATTGTTTCAATCATATTTAGATCCTTTTAAGTGATGGATAATTTATTTGAAGCTATCACTTTTCCATTGAGACATTTGTTATACAAACATCATTTGATAAATAGTGTACCAATTGAGTTCATGTGCTAGACAAATTATGCAAAAATAGACCAAATTTTTTCATAATTGATCTTCCACACCTGTTTGGCATATCCATTGCACACCAAGGTGCGATTGCTAGTTATTTATGTTATAATATGGTGTTAATGTGAAAGTGGGATGCAAATGGAGAGAGTCATAAACTTTGATTAAACATATATAAAGTAAATGTAAAAACAACGGCCAAGATTCTCGTACAAAAAATTAATAAAAAATGGCGATCCACAATTATAATTACCCTTGTTAATAATGTAATTTTTTTTTTCTTTCATATTAATGTTTACGGAAAAGAACACTACCTTCGTCTTCATTGTTTGTGATTGCTCAGTTTTTTGGCCCTTTGACATGTTAGATTTAATAGTAGTTGCAAAACTGCTTGGACAATTGCTTAGCACACCCCTTTTTACTCGTCCTTTACGTAAAATGCTATATTGTGTTTGACCTAATCTTTTAGGTCGCATTACTCTAACTAGTATATGCGATAGATCGGTTTTATAAGGGGGATCGGGCCATTGGCCATTCCTACCTATTCTTTAATTCTATATGAAATAGAGGAAAGTAGGTCACCGCGGTGTGGAAA
The DNA here is from genome assembly GCF_030272615.1 of Cryptomeria japonica. Classification (NCBI taxonomy): domain Eukaryota; kingdom Viridiplantae; phylum Streptophyta; class Pinopsida; order Cupressales; family Cupressaceae; genus Cryptomeria; species Cryptomeria japonica. The sequence continues at coordinate 4,062,637 of NC_081407.1, read as the reverse complement.
TTTAAGATAAATAGTGGATTATTCTGGGATATAAAATGTGCTTTAACTTCAAGTTATTAATATTATAAGCGTCTCATTAATATTGTAAATAAACGGGTAATACTAAATATGTTTCTTAATGAATTTTTTATTAAACTAATTAAAAAATTTAGTAAAGTATTATTTTATATATTTTGTTTAAATTTGCATGATATAATGGTTGTTTTTGGTTTATTACTTTTTATATTTTATGAATATGAGTTTTTACAATTTACAAAATTAGTTAAAGGATTTTTGGGGAGAACTGAAAAAAATTACATTTTCATTGTGAAATAAATTTGTATTGATTATATGTGTGTGGGGGGTTTATTTTAAGGAGAGTATTTGTTGTTTTGATATTTAGATAAATAGTGTAATTTTGTGTAAATTTGAGTCCTTTACCCTATGTTATTTATGTATCTTTTATTCGTATTTCAATGTATTTTATCTTCATATTTACACATTTTGACACATCTTCTAATCCGTACATTTATTATGCCCATGCACACACTTTTTAGTATAAATATCAATGCTAATTTGATCCTTTTGATGCTTGGGTCATTTTATAGTTGTGGTTTTAACCTTGTTATTGTGGATTTGATCCTTTCAAATACAACACTTGTTGACTTTGGCTAAATCTTTTCCTTCCAAGGGCTTACTAAACACAAATTTGTGAAATTTATTGCTATATCATTGCATTTATTACATTTAAAGGAATTTAATGCACTTATTTTGAACATGTAGGATTTGAGAGCTATAGTAACATATCATTTACATTACATGTTTCAATTGGAGCATTAAAGGATGTAGGCATCTAAAAATTGTCAACGCTTGCGACGCCATACTTAAACATATCCATGTGACCTTCTTTTATGGTTTTCACATCTTATTAACATTTTTTCTGTGTCGCACATTCGATCTTTATCAATTGTTGACATTGTGTCCTACATTTCTTTCCCTTTTCGATTCTAATCCCCTCACATTTCAATTGGGTCTTGGCAATATCATTTTCGAATTGCAATCATTGGTATTGATCAACTTTATCTTGTCAATTGGACATCTTCAATCCTAATCAGTGTCGAATTAGGGTTTTGTCCTAGATCTTCAACATTTTCAATCATTTTCAATCAATCTTCAATCATCTTTGATCAATTATCAATCAATTGGAATCACTTTGTATCTTGTCCAATCATCAATTATCAACCTCCTTATCAATTTCGATCGATTCGTCATCGGTCTTTATCAAGTCAACGTTCATCAAATCTACCTTTTATCAATCTTTGATCGATTCATCATCGATCTCAATCAATCATCAATTCTCATCAATTTTGGAGCAATCAGTCATTGATCCTTATCAATTGTTGTTTATCAAGTTAGTCCTTTTGTCAATTATGATCAATTTGTCATTGATCTTCATCAATCAACATTGGTTTCTTATCAATTGTCAAGTCTTCATTATTTAATCTCTTGACCATGATCGACTTTATATCAATCGTTTTGATCTTGTCTTGGCCTAATTCATTTATAATTCATCTCCTAGGGTTTTGTGATTTAATCATTTAATCCTATTAACATTCCCCTTTTAGGTTAATTGAATTTATTCACTTTCCCTAAGTCTCTCATGTCACAATTAAATAAATCATTTAATTGTCTAATTTTGTTGTGAACTAATTAATAAATGTGATGCCATCTAATTTCCCGAATTCCTAATTTCTCTAATTTCCCCTTTTCCGCCTAATTTGCTAATTTTCAAAATCAAATATTCCCTCCTAATTTTTCCCCTAATTAAGTTCCCCTTTTTGTGCTCAATCATGTCATAAATCATGAGGCTATTTTCTCTCTAACATGTCATTCAATCAATGAGCTATTATTGCTCTCAATTTGTCATAAATCAAATGGCTATTTTTCCTCCTAATTGTGTCATAATTGATGAACATAATTCGCTCTTAATTTGTCATATTTGCACATAGCAATTTCTCATGAAATTTTGTCATCGAATTTGTCATAATCTTGTCATAATCATGCCAAATTTCCTATTTGTTGCCCTTTTCAAATCCTCCTCAATTTGTCTATAAATTGAGCACTCTTCTTGTTCAATTCTAACCATGCTTCGAGTACCCTTATGCTGTTGTTTTCACTTTGCAATCTTGCTTTTAATCACACTTTGCATCTTTATAGGTGAGATCCATAAAGTCCTATTTGAAGGTGAAAGAACAATGGAGAATTATGGAGGAGACATCTGCGTTTGTGATGGTTTGCGTTTGTTTTGATTGTCTCATCTTCATGTCTTTATTGATTGAATCAAGAGTTCTTTTCATAGCATTTTAGTCTTCGTGGTTGGCTAATTTATATGCTTTGATGCTTTTCCCCATTTTCTTAGTTACAGAGGAATCTAAATTTGCACAAGAATTCCTAGGAGCATATATAAGAGTATTATTTTCAATCTTTCCATGGTTTGACTTAAGAGAACACGTCCCTTTGTGACATAATGGTAGCCCTACCAAGGTATTCGTAAATTCTATTAGTCCTCAAGCTCTAACAACCACCAAAAATGCAACCATAAAATTTCTTAAACATTAAGCAAGGATAAACATATTAATGCTATCAAAACTGGACAAGTCAACATTCTAACAACCTTCATTAACTTACAATTATCCAAGATGTGCAAGTGATGTCCAATAAGAGTCCACACAATATGTATAATTTTCATTTGTTTAGTACAACAAGGAAGTATATCAATAAGTTAATCTCAAGTACATTGTAAGAATAGAAAAGTATCAGAAATTCATATCTAGTACTCAACAATGAAGATAACATCACTTTATAACTAAGATAAATAAGGGGTCAAAACTACTACCGTCAACCATGATAAGAATATAATAGCTCATGAGACCAACCACACATATACAAGTGGTTGAAAAATAATGTACACCACAATAGCATGTGAAGAACTTCAAGCTCAATCTACAAGCACATTCTCAAAGATTCCTTTCTCTTGTTATTGGTCGAGGGAGGGTTTGAACCCATTATGAAGATGCCTTTTTCTCCCCATCCATTAGTTACCATCCATAATCCAATGGTTTGGTATAATATAATATTAATGCTTTTCTTATTCATTCCTTTAGTAAAATAATTATACATATGAAACCTTAGATCCAAAATATTCAAAATACTCGGAATAGATTTCACAATGCACAACAAACAAATAACCAATATTTCATAACACATCATTTATGACATCTAATACACATAGGAATGCAAGGACATGAACAATTTGAAATATGACTATCAATGAAAACCACAAGTCCTTTCAACTCATAAGGTTTTGAGTTAATACAACACATCTTAGACGACAGACAACACCCACACGAATTACTACTCACATCCCATACTATGAAAGCTCTCTTCATGCGATGCGACGTGTCTTCCTATTAACACATCCCCATGATAGGACTACATGCATCATAACCTTTGTATCACATAAGTATCCAAACATAACAATCCCAACAATTCAAATATAGAAAAACACATAAAAGAAAACATGCGCAAAACAAAAACAGATAAAAGAAGCACACAAACAAACATAAAATAAGTGAATTGAATAACATATAATACAAGTGCCTCACATATTATTAGAAAAAATTGGCACTCACATAAACAAAACCAAACAAAGAATCCACAACATGACACACACACTTGGTCCCAAGAACTCATCTAGAGGGCATCTCCCAACTATGTAATGTACCTAAGTATCACTACTTCATATAAGACTAGATGGTTAACTATATATACCTACCATAAAACACCCCTAAGAAACAAGAAGCATGCCAATATGATGGGCCACCTTACTTTTCTCGAAGTTCTCTTAGCTCAAGCACTACAAGGGGATCATAACAAAAACTACCTATGGACCCATTGCCAATGAGAGCACCGAAGCCTTGGTGATGTAGTGCTTATAGCAATATTAATAAGTTTAAAACTTGACCAACTTTCCTAAGAAGAATAGTGTTTCAAGGATTCAAGATCCAAGTATAGAGAAAGAAGATGTCAACCATCCTAAACCATAGGAAAAAATCATATTCTAGTCTTTTAAATGGAATCCATGAGATAAATCTCTTATGAAAACATCATAACCAGTTCTTTCAAATGAAAACATTGAGATAAGATTTTCATAAAAAAATTCACATTCTATCGTTTTAAATGGAATCTATGATATAAACCTCATAAAAAATACATTCCATTGTTTTATATGGAATCAATGAGATAAACTACTCATAAAAATCACATTTCATCCTTTAAAATAGAACCCATGAGATGAAGTTGTCATACACCTACCTTATTTTTTTAGGTAACACTATTCTCATGAGTTGAATCATGACACAAATGATATCATATGCAAATATTATCAAGTTTAACATAATAGATCTGCGACACATAAACTATGATGCAAGATGTCACAAATCAACCACATCATATAAGATGTCACAAATCAACATTAAGCAATCATGCTATAAAAAATGTCACATATTAGCTTATATCAAGTATGACAAAAAGTGTCACAATTAACACAAATTAAGAATGACAAAAAATATCATAATTTCAACACAAATAAATCCTAACAAGATGTTACAAATCAATAGATTTAGCTTCCCAAGGAGACAAAATAACATAATTTGTTGACCTTAGACCATTCATATAGTCAAAATGCAACCATACAAAAATGTAGGTACTGTATATAATTGTAGAAATCTTGAGGTAAGCAATAGTTCTTTTCAAGATGTTGGAATGTTGTTAGACTATAGTCATCCTACAATTTAAATTAAACCACATAAATTTAGTCAACCATGATGCAAAAGATATCAAGTAGGATAACTAATAAAATTTAAAAGATTATTATATTATTAGAATAAATAGAAAGCTGTTACATCATTAATATTGAATTAGGCACAACTATTTTATTTTTGGAGTGTTTAAATAATACATCTTCACACTTTTTAAAATTTGTAGAGAAATCCATATCATAAAAGTAAAGTTATAGTGCATAGAGTAGATTGATTTTTCTCACATTAGTTTAACTAGTTTTTTTTTTTAATAGTTGGTTTGTTTTATTCATAAAAGACAAATAAAAATGTAAAATGTAATTCTTTTATTTAATAGTTTCAAATCACATATGTCAAAATAAGTAATATCCAGATCACCATTTAATATACCTATTCTTTTCGCATAAGCAATCAAGGAACATAACTATTTTTCACAAACAAATATGATCATTATTAATTCAAAATAAACATTTTTTATGTCGTTTAATGAAAGGAACCCTACCTAATTTTGTAGAAGTTTGGAAAATAAGATGGAGATGAATCCAAGCAATTCAATAATTTAAAAAATCTTTTATTTCTTTCAAAAAAAATATATTCAAGATGTTCAAGTTTCAAACTTATTTCTATCACTTTGGCCAATTGATAATAAAATTTTATTATAAGAAACAATAAATAAAAGTGGTTCTTCCTCTCTTAAAAGTAATCTTCCTTTATCAATTAATTTAAAAAAAAAAATAGAGTATAATATTATATTTTAATAGAAGAAGAAAATATGAAAATAAACCTTTTCCTTTTTATTCAATTTCTTTTTTGTAATTCAATATTATTAAAATATATTTTTTTCAATTTTTATTATAAACGAATTTATTTTAAAACTAATATTAAGAAATAATATATTAAATTAATTTGTGTGTGTGTGTGTGTGTGTGAGAGTGCGTGCGTGTGTGTGTGTGTGTGTGTGAGAGAGAGAGAGAGAGAGAGAGAGAGAGAGAGAGAGAGAGAGAGAGAGAGAGAGAGAGAGAGAGAGAGAGAGAGAGAGAGAGAGAGCCAAATGATTAGTTAATAGGATTTGCAATTCGAAACCTACCAATGTTGCAATTCTCAAGTTTTAGTGGCAATGGGCAAGACTTATTACATGGGATCACACCATCAGACAAATATGTGGTTTATCTTACACACACAAACTCTTAAATGGTAAAATAAAATAAATTATTCTAGTGTATAGTTACTGTAATGCTTTATTTAAGAAGGGGTAAAGGGACACGAGAGACAAAAATCAATGAAAGATAGATGGGTGAAGGGGCACAAGGAATTAAGGATAAAGGTTTGGCGTGAGATAAGGTAGGGAGAGCACACACGAAAGTAGAGAGGAGACAAGTGAGAGGGGAAAAGATAAGGTGTTTTTGGTGGCTGAGTTGGGCTTTATGGGATGAAGAAGGGGAAGGTAGAACAAAAAGAGGTGGGGGCAAGAGGAGTGGAAGAAGCCAACGAAGGGATGGGAAGAGCAAAGAGAGAGGACGTGATGAGAGAGATAGGAAGAGAAGGTTTAGGAGAAAGAGAAAATAAACCAAGAGGAGGGAAGACTTGAAAAATAAGCACACTAAGCGAGAGGGAAAATATAAGAAGAGAGATTATTTCTATGGTTGGTACATACAAGTAAAGTAAAGGAAGCCATGCAAAAGCCAGATTTCATTCAACATCTTGGTTAATTTTTAAAATGGATGGCTTGTTTACATAAATTCGTTTGAAATAAATATCTTCTTTGACAAGAACTTGGGTATCTGTAAGGAAAATGTGTTCTCTATGTTGTGGGAGTGTTCTTCTATAGTAGATTTAACAACACACTTGTCTAATTCAATTGAGTGTTCCTTGATCTTAGTGTTGAGAGAATGACCATTTCACCAATGTAAGTAATCTCACAAGAGCAGGAATTTCTTTAGTATTTGCTGGTGTTGGAAATAAGCCACACCCAGACCGACGATGGACTGGTCCAAGAGGGGCCAATAGCTCAGTTGTAGAGCACTCCAACAACGTATGGAAGGTCCTAGGTTCGATTCCTAGCTGGTCCATGTCTCAACATGGTATCAGAGCCAAGTCCAGGCTAGGAGCTCCAAGCACACGAGAGGTGTGGCTTAAGGGGGGGTGTTGGTGTTGGAAATAAGCGACACTCGGACCGACGATGGACTGGCCCAAGAGGGGCTAGTAGCTCAGTGGTAGAGCATTCCATCAGCGTATGGAAGGTCCTAGGTTTGAGTCCTAGTTGGTCCATGTCTCAAGAGGATATTTCAAGGAAGGGATGAAATTTTTGATAATAGAATAGAATTTGAAGGCATGTTTGAAAGACCTTTCTTGCAAAGGATATTGAAGATATTATTGGGCATGCTTTCAATGTAGCGGTGGGTGGCAACATGGACATCAATTGTGATAGTAATCTAGTTTAGGAACCTTGCATTTTTGACTTGGTTAAATGCTCAAATTATGTATTTGGGCAATATGATCATCACACCTGGTAAGCCTTGGTGCCTAATGTCTTTAAGACAACAACCTTTTAGGCTAAGTGGTGATGTGGGTGGATTTTTTGAAGACATGATGAGCTAGATATCCATTAACTTTTCTAATGAGAAGGATATCAAAGAAAAGAGAGTTGATTATTAGATTGAAGCTCTTTCATGAATGTAATGTTGGCAAAAATGCATTTAAGGTGAGAGTAAAATTTTCCCTCATATTTACGACCATGTGGCCAACAAATATTAGTGTCATCTATATGGCACTTCCACCACCTAGGCTTAAGGGGGATAGAGTTTAGGACAAACTCTTCAGAATACTCCATGTAAAGATTAATCACAACAATTGCAACCCTATTAGATTGCTCACACACAACACATTGGAAAGTAAAGAAGGTTGATCTAAGGAAAAGTTCAACAAGAGAAGTAGGCTTATCATTGGTTTTTTTTTTAATTATTATTTCATTGGAGTCAATGACATGGACTATCTGAATAAAAACACCACATCAAAGCTAATGAGGATTTCATCATCTTCAAACTTTTGGTTTTTGGTTTTCCAACGGTTTGTTGCTTCAAACATGTTCCTTCGCTCCGTCATGTGTCCTAGATGGAGAAGTAAATTCACCATTACAGACCAAATACCCAAAGATGGGAGTTCCATCTTGTTCTTCACTAGCTTCGATATTCTAACTTCGTAGAGTCTCAACTTTGGATTCTTTATTTTGTTTTGCACAAAAGCATGAAATCAACAATCATTTCTTTGCCATACACACCCTTTTTCTTTTGTTTTTCCGTTATTGGCAAAATAGGCTAGGTTCATTTATCTTTTAGGTTGTCCAACCTTCTCACCTTCCCAAGACAATTATTGGTTGAGGATGCCATTTGTCATCAAGTACACACTCACAAAAACTACAAACATCATCAATTGATATCCCTATAACCAAATGACTCCAAATCATTGCCACCACCTTATGCTAGGAGTAAATGCTCTTATCTTTCATGATTACTTTATTCTTATCGCTATCCTTTTTTGCCTCTCGAATAATAACTTGTTGGACCTCCTCAATCCACTACCAAATCAATTTTCAATTTAAATTTACTATGTTTATAATTAATTTTAGTGTTTAATTAAGTTAAATATTTTAAATAAATAAACATTTCCTTACAATGTGTTAATTTATTCAAAAATATAAATTTAAAATAAAAACTAAAAAATGGAAAGATCAAGAAAAAATTAAAAAAGAGAGATGAAAGTGGTACGTAATGATCTCTCTACAAGTTGCATCCCGTAGACCGAGCGACCTACGGATAAAGTTGTCAATGAGCACCTTGAATTATTGCGGATGGAAGAGTAAAAGATTGGGAAATCAGATGTGACAAGAATTGAAGAATACCACACATTATCTCATAGAATCAGTAAACTACTAATATGCTATACAAGCATTACTTAGTTATCTATGGCACTTAAATATTTTAAATTATCGGTCAATTTATAAAATTCATTATAATTTATTTATTAAAATTAGAACTTTGTTATATTATATTACAATCAATATCATACATTGGCAAATGTGAAAAATGCATCGACGTTACATTTTTTCCTTAAAATTTTAAATGTTAAAACTCACATAGATACAACTTGGCGTTTTGTAGCAAATCAATTTTTGAGTTTTCTTGGCCTGTGGCTTTGCTTGTCTGTAGAAAGAAGAGAATTTTGCTTCTTTCTGGGTTTGCTTGTTTGTATTCGCATATTCAGTGAAACAAACAAGGAAGACTAGCGTGTGGATCACATGGCGTGAAGAATTGCTTTGACGTGTGAGAAACGTTTGCATTTAGTTAGTCGTGTGAAGCACACATGTAGAGCAGGTCTAAACACACGCTGACGCGAGCGTGGCTATCTTTGGCACGAGCTTCATCCGACGTGTAGGCCACGTAGGCAATTTCAGCCATTTATTACGACGCATTGAAAACTTTGTACACCGCAGGCTCGTCTATGTCACGTTTTCCGGGCGCAAAACAGTCAATTGTAGTAGACTTATAGCCGACGTGTCATCCCAATGTATATGATTGCCTTTCTATTTACCACCCCATCGCATATTTCTTCAGCGTATCTAGTTTTTTTTGTGTATCACGATAGTTGGCTGGCCATTAGTCATTGTAGTGTGAATGCTGTGACACAGTGTGAGACTGCTGAGGTTGGCCCAGGCCTCCAGTCTGAGTGCTGCATGCAAAGTCTGGGAGATTTGGAATATTTTCGCCAAAGAAAGAGGCCACTAATCCAATTCAAACTATGGCAGCTCAATCATTGCAAATGGGGGGAAGCAGGGGTATTAAAAAATCATTCGGCAATGTGAGGTTGCAGCCAGGTCAAAAACCTGTGAGCGTCTCATTAATTCCACATACAGTTGATGTGCTTAATGCCAGATTGGCTAAGGAAGCCATTCTATCTGAGTCCAGGAATCCAAGTGTAAAATCTGTGAATGTCTCACTGATTCCACAAACAAATAATTTAGCGAAAGACAGATTGGCTACAGAAGCCATACCATCTGAGTCAAAAAAGCTGCTGCAAGAGGACACATATTTGAGATCTACTTCGATCTTCGCAGACAGACTAGATATTGATGAGCAAACTGCTGATGCTGTAACTGCAGACAGACTTCATCAATGGATGACAGAATCTGTTATGGAGGTATTCTTGCTCGCACCCCAGAGTACAAGTGCGTGTATTTGTACCTTTTACTTTACTTTTTTTTGTCATTGAAAAGAAGTCATAGGTATTCTTGAAATCTGTTTTGCAATGTGATTTATTTTTAAATTCCCTGTTAATATTATGTATTAGGTCAGCAGTTTGTTAAAATTTTCAGGTGGTTTATTTTTCATGACCCATCACCAATAAATGTTTGCATTTCCTGATGACATGTGATGAAGAAACTCATGATCTTTTGGGTTCTAAATTCTTCTGACCTCGATTCAGGAAACTGTTAGCATTTTTTGGTGAATGGTCATGAAGAATTTAGGATCTTCTGGGTCCGACCATGACCCTCATCAGGAAATGGTTGCCTTTTCGGTGATGGTCATTAAGAATATAGCACCCTAAAGGTTCCAAAGTTCTTCATGGCCCATCGATAGGCAATGCTTTACTTCATATCGAACGGCCATGAAGAATTTCTGCACCATTTTTCCATAAATCATTCCTGATTCATCACCATGAAAATAAAACGGCTACATTTCTTGTCAAGGGGTCGCGAAAAATATCAGAACTTTTGGTTCCTAAAATTCTTTACGATCCATCGTTACAGAGTGGTTCCATTTCCTGATAAATTGTTGGAAGATTGTTTTCACGGCCATATGTCAAGAAATGCAACAACTTCCTGACAATGGGCCATGTGGATAATTCGACCCCAAATGCTGAACAAATAACCACAAACACTGTCAACCCAGAAGCCTCTTTAAAAATTAAAACAATCTATAGAAATATGAAAGATTGGTTGTTCTATATTATTCATTTATTTATTTTTATGTCTAATATTGTATTAAATTTATTTCTATGGTGGACCAGATTGTGAGACACATTCAGGAAGCTCCTTTTCTGTACTATATAATTGAGAGAAATGTCTCTCCAGAAACACCAAAGCTGCAAAGAGTACCTCAAGATTTCCTCGAAGGGGCAGATGGCTGGCCAATTCTCAGAGATCTGCTAAGAAATGCTTTGCCTGATGGAGTAGTTCTGGTGAAAAAGTTGGATGGGAATTCTGTCACCCAGTACTCAACTGCTTCTGAAAGTGGAATGGGCAATGAAGTGAAGGATTTTGGTAAAGCTGGTTGCACGAACGTTTGGGGTTTACTGATTCAGGGCAGAGGAGTTGGAGTGAATGCATGCTACATTCTAAAGACTACAGATATCATATCTGCCCATGGGTGTTGCACACAATTCTGCCTTACGAAAGCAAAATGTTTTGGGCCATCTCCTCATAACCAATTCATTCAATCATGGCTACTGTAGTCCGAAGCTTGACATTGCTCTGTACCCATCACTGATTCGTTCAGAATATGTACATACAAACATTTCTTGTGTGTCGTAAATTCATTATTCTTTTCATACTATTTTGATAGATTACTTATACTGGGAATTTCCATCTATTACTGAGAGCCACCCTGTGAAAATTGACTCAGTTTATTATAGAGACTAGATATCTCTCACATAATAATCCTTTACGTAAATCCTTTAACAAGTAAGCAGAAGCATCCAGGTCCTACTGTTTTTGTCTTTCTGAAATACCACATCTTAATATGGCTATTGACCTTTTTAAATTAGGAATCGTCTGCTTGGTGGTAAACTAAATTTTGTGAGAAGATTCAAGCCAGCATGCAATCATTTGGTCAAAAGTTTGAGAAATAAAACGCTAGAGCCATGATGATGAAGATATTTCACTTCTGATTTCTGTGGTCATATATGCCAACCATATCATGGTATGATAAATTTAATGATGAACAAAATGTTGGGCGAAAATCTTTAAAATGATAGGGAGTAAAATAATAGTTAATATTAACTAATTATATTTAATTCCATGGATGTGATTGTCCAGAGAAATCAAAAGAAAGAGGACGGTGATCTTAGTGGGCTAAATGCGCAATAGCATTCTATTACTACGCTATAACGAAGGGATGGTGTCTACGACATTGGTCAAAATGATCACTTATCAAGCCTGCATAATATAGTACATATCAAAAATACTTTATATGTTATTCCGTGCTCTGTCTTGAAAGACGTATAAATACTAGAGATGGATTTTATCTGTTTTGTGCCTTTGGCTACGGAAAATGAGGAAGTTAAATGTACCACATAACAATTTGTAATTTGCTTACATTTTATATGAAAGAAGTGTAAATACTAGGGACGATGATTGGAGGTGATTGCGTGACTTTTTAAAAATAGCCTACTCCAAGAAGTTCGGAGAATGTTGAAAATTGACTTCAAAAGCATCAAAGGACTCCATCTAACCAACTGAACTCAAATCCTAAAACAATTCTTCAACAAGACTGATCAAATGCTTTTCTAAGAATGTTAGAGTTCTCTCTATCTAATCGGTTAGCACTCGAAAGATTTGGAAACTGACTAAATGTATATGAATTGACAAAGTGCCAATAGAAGACATTACAACGTTTGCCCTCCTCCCTTGCCGTTCTCTTCTCAAAAACTTGAGGTAACCAACATTTAGAAATAAGGCATTTCCTCAAATAGTTGATATGCGACTATAAAAATAGCACATGAAATAATTGCTCAAAATCAAAAGTGAGGCAAAGAAAGATGTGGCAATAGATATTGACTTCAACACTGATCATCATTGTCTAATCTTGCGTCTGCCCTTCTTACAATCAAATATACTAGCTTCTTAATATCTGAATCAATGTTGCAAACTCCTCTAACTAGATTTATATTGTATGACAGATTTAATATATTTGATAGCTTGAATTAGCAATATTATTTTCCTTAAAATTCTACCATTGCAAGCTTTGTTTGAAATTAAGGAATTAAGAAGTATAAATTGCAACATATATCTTCCATAGATGTTTTCTCCACGACATAAAAATAAGGGGTGATTAGAATTTTGGAGACAATGAATTTAAAATTATTAAACTGCTCTCTCTCCAAAGCTGCGATTCGCTTAGCGGCAGTTACCAATTCCCTTCTTGTAGGTTGTGGTTGGTCCCCCAGGCCTTTACTTTTAATTTTCTTTTTAAGAGTTTATAGAGGTGGTATGGCTGCTAGAATAAAGTCCCTCGAAATACAGTTGCAGAGTCATATGACAACTTTAAGTGAAACTTATTTAATTACCAAAATCTGATATGCCTCAGATTTGGCCCCCACTTTTGGTTGTAGATAAAGTCAATATCCTTCCAAGTTTGTATGGGTAGACTTGATATGTATGAGCCATTGCAGAAAACACAGAGTGCTGCAATTTTAACCCAATCATAAAACAATAGACTTAATTGTCCCTCCAATTAATACAACTAACTTGGAATAGTACTTTGATGGTTCAATGGGCTGTGATTCCTCAAACAAGCTCCTGCAAAATAGTACGGCCAAAACTAGTACGACCAGAAAATATATAAGCTCCACAGAGTATTAAATATTAAATATTAGTATTGTAAACAAAATCCCAAAAACATAAAATGATCAATCCTTTATTCTAGAAACTTCGCACTATAAATATGCACATGCAAAAAAAGAAAAAACACTGAAAATCTCACATCAAGCTGAAAATTAGGAGGGTTTCATCTTTGGGAAGATAAGAAGAATGTATGTTCACTCTTTAAAAATGAAATTGTTTCAAAAAGCATGCATTCTCTTTTCGAAGACATTCTTCCTTTTTATTATTTAAAAAAATAAATTATTTCTTTAAAATTATAAAAAATACATTAAATGGCCTTTGACTCATCTTTTTGCACTGTGGGTCTAACATCACTTTATCAACTTACATTGACTTTTTAAATAACTAAATATAAACTGTCTTTTTGATATGAAAGTACTTAAAAATTTAATTATTTAATTATTTTCATAAATTTAAAAAAGAGGAGATATACCATAACGGGTCTTCATGTTTGGGTGCATACTATCAGCTTTTTTACCACCATCTAGGTGTGCTTCCGTGGTTTTCATATGCTGTACCATCATCTTAAAGGTGCTTTCTTTGTTTTTATCTGTTGTAATATTATTTTAAGGAGCTTCCTTCTTGTTGGATCTGCTTTGTCATCTTAACATCATTCCCAGTATGTTGCCTTACTAGAGTGTTTTCTGGACACTTCGAAATTTCACCCTTGCTAATCAATTTTGAATTAGGAGTGGAGAATAATGTAAAATCTCATCAAACATTCTAGAGACAAATTAATGCTCAACGGAGTCAAGTAGGAAGGTAGCTGTAACACTATTTACCATGTGAAGCAAATGTTAAATTTTTGGAGATTTGTATAAATGTAATAATCACAAAATATTTTGATGAATTGATTATACCATGTTTGAGTTCATCCTTTTGTAGCTCCTATGGGGTCATAACAATTTTTCTTTCTACCATGAAAATTTATTTTCCTAAGACTGCTAAATTTGGGAGATATTTTGCTATGAAATTGTTGACGTGTATTTCATACACAATCATACACAGAATAAAATACCCAAAGGCATCTTATCCTCTCTTGAATAAAGTCGCTAACTGCTGAAGATTTCGCAGGAAGGATCAGTTAGGATGACTCCAATGTTCTTTTTGGTAGGGTCTCTACGTGTGGATAAGCACCAGTGGTCGTTGTGATTTGCTGTGTCCTCAAGGGGCCTTACGTTGCCGAAAATTTTACTAAACTAAAGAATCTTTTACAAAAAGAAATAACAAAAGGATAGGGTTTTGCAAGAGGTCTAATCTAGTCTAACCCTAAGAATGACTTCATGTGGACAAGACTTGGCAAGATTCTACCAACTTCAATTTTGCCATAAAGTAACAACTCAATTGAAATTGATGCGATCTTCTAAGGTAACAAATGGTTCTTCAACACACCAAAGATTAAAGACACTACCACGAAGGTACATATCCAAGATACAATAACGATTGAAGGTTAAGTGATTCGAGTATTCTCCAGTTGACCATGCAAGGCGTTCCTACAATCAGCAAGAAGCTAGTGGTTTGGAAAGCGAATCCTACCAAAGATCAAGTCCAACACTTTGTCCTTCGAATTAACACACTACTTTGATTGAGAATGATTCAAGAAAATTGAACAACCATGAAGATAACCAAGAAAATTGCAACAAAACACCATAACTTCAATATTTCATTGATTTCAAAGTCATCATGTACAACAATTGTTTGAATTCTTTCTTCAAAGCTCAATCTTGCTACAAAAAGTAAATTGCTTCTAAGCTCTAATCTCTCATCAATAATCTAATCTTCTTCTTACATCTAATTCTTCTTATGAAAATGAAATGAAATGAGGGTATAAATAGCATCCTCAATTACAATGAATGGTCCAGATCAAAAGCAGATCAACGGTCAAGATCATGACACCTAAACCCTAATTAGGGTTTGTTACAAAAGTTCCCCTTTTATTGCACAACATTAAATGCATAGCCAATTATTAAATTTGGCACGAAAATCTAGGAGACATAAACCAATGACAACTAAGGTGCCATGTCATCTATAACAACCTCTCATCTAGAATCTTATTCCCTTTCCAATTCTCTTTTTTAGCATATGCAATGAATCTTGACACGATTCCTTCGATCTCAGCAATTGGAATCTCGGGAAGATTCTTCATTCTTTCTTCCAAGTGGATGACCTGATCAAATGCATCTAGAAGAGTTGCGTCCCATGTAAGTTCAAGTTCCTTAGTCTTTTCGATCAGGAGCATGGTAGCAAACATCTGGTCCTGTTGCTCATCTGTGATATTAGCGTCCTTGCAAAAGATGACCTTGATTCTATCCTCCAATTCCTGCAAATCCACATCTGTCTCAACTTCGATCCTCCTGCCAAGAATGGTACGTAGTACCTCAAATACTCTGTCCTGGATCGGATTGATCACCTCCTCAACATGGCTACATCTAGCACTGATGTCCTCAAAGAGAACTTCCTTCATCTGGAGTAAGGTTGACCACTGAAGCAAACTATGAGGTCCTCCATCCATGATCTTTTCCTGTGCTAAGACCTTCCTCGATGTTTGTCTGATTACCTTCAAGACAGGAATGATAACCTCTTTGGTATGAGCAAAAGCAGCTACTGTTATCATCAAATTGTGGATAATCTCAAGAACCTAGATAGCCCTATGAATAGTCTTCATCATCCTTGTTGTAAATTCTATGGCAACTGTATGAGATTTGTCCATCCAAGTACTCATACGCTGGACCATACTCCTGAATCTCTCTGCCTCACCAATTGATTGAAGGGGAAGTGCCTATATGGGTGATCTTGCTGGATCCTGACGTCCTAAAGGTTGATTGAGATGGCTGAAATATGTTCTCCATGCACCAACCTCTCTCTCAAGCTTCCTATTCTTCTCCATTTCTTCCCTAAGCTTGTCTTTCAAGGCCTCAAATGAATCGGTGGCATCATCTAGTGTCTGCTCGGCTGTGGATGGACCTAGCTCAAATGTCTCTATATCATATTCCTCTGCTAAGATCTCACCTTCATACTTGTCCACTGCCGGTGTAGCTATCTGCAATTTTCTGGATCCAGTTTCATCTCTAATCATCTTGGACATCTTGGTAGCCTTCCTCTTTTCTGTCACTTCCTGGGAATGTCCAACAAGGCTCTCCAAGTCAATTACATTGTCTTCGTCTTCAATCACGATCACCTTAGTTAATCTTTCCTTCAACCAATCTGGGATGGCAGATCTTGTCTCTTTAACCTGTATTTCCTTGGGCAATTCTTCTTCTCTGGGAGGAGATGTTACTTCATTATCTTCCCCATCTTCATGCAACTCATTGTCTTGAAGAGATCCACCTGTTGCCTGTCCTTCTTTATCATTCTGTACCATTGACTCCATAGAATCTTCCACTTCAAGTGTCCTCTTCTCAGGTCGAGAAGATGTGCCGGATGAACGATCTCGGTTGGCCCCTTGCTTCTTCTTGGAAGATCCTCTCTTTTCAGGTCTCTCTTTCCTCTTCGAGCCTCTTGGATGGAGATCGCCTTCACTTGCACTTCGAAGATTGCCTTCATTTGTATTTCTGGGATTAGGATTACCTTCGCTCACACTAGCTCCACCTTCGGCTGGTTTCTCTTCCAAAGTGAAAGTCATAGCTATGCCTTGCTCTCTCAACTTCTGATGCTGCACATCAACCCATCTGCGAGTACAAGACAAGACTGGAGCCATCAAAGCATCTAGATCCACGACCTCGGGCTCATTCCAATCTAACTTTACTGATTTGCTTTCTCGATCATAGGATGACTGGAGATGTCTGCCACTGTCCTGAGCTTGGTCGGCCACTCTGTAAATCTTGCATTTCCTGATGAAATCCAAAGGCAATCTAGAATGCATCTTTCTTTTCACTTCAAGATCGTCTAAGAGATTCATCATAAAATCTTCTATCTGAAATTCATGCTTAAACTTCCTACCGACTGTCTCCTCTATATATCCATGTGGATCAAAGCTTTCTCTTAAAGCAAAGGATGAAAAAGAATACAAAGCTAACTCCTTCTCTGCGTCATCCATGGCTAAAGCATTAGGACATACCTCAACTGAATTGCCTAAGATGATAGGTACAGGAACTCCATTTCCATGTCTGTGTCTGAATGCCTTCGCATAAGCTGCCAATTGTCTTGTTACCTCAAGTAACACTATTCTGTCTGTCGGATATCTCGGCAACATGTATGGAGGTGAAGGACATCCATGAACTCTGATATAAGTAAACTTCGAAAATTGGATAAACCAAGCACCGTACCTCTTTACTAGTTCCTGTGCATCCTGTGATAATCTGTTGTGAATCCCACCTTGCAACGTCCTTGTGATGTTCATCGTGAAGGTATCATTAACTAACTTGTAGTCGCTTCCTGGCGGATGATGCAAGTGGACATAGGAATCACAAACTCTGACCTCGTCGGGTCCTCTTCCAATCACTCCTCTGTGAGGTAGTCCTGCATACTCAAAGCTCCTGATTAAGGCATATACAACGTATGAACTCATGTGGAAGGACTTGGTAGCTTTTAGTCTCCTCAACTGTACGTCCAAGCAATGGCTAATCTTTCTGGCCCAATGAATTGTTCCTTTTCCCTGAACTATCACCTGAATGAAGTAGAACATCCACCTCTCAAAGTAGAAGGCTTGAGGAG
Organism: Cryptomeria japonica; assembly: GCF_030272615.1. Lineage (NCBI taxonomy): Eukaryota > Viridiplantae > Streptophyta > Pinopsida > Cupressales > Cupressaceae > Cryptomeria > Cryptomeria japonica. The sequence continues at coordinate 4,044,490 of NC_081407.1, read as the reverse complement.
CTCCTGTGACTCGGTTGAGCATTGTAATCAAATCTCTGTACTCCTCTTGGAAATCAATCCTATGTGGTGTGTTCGGGATCTTGCTCAGGCGAGGACGACTCTTGAGTAACCAGTTCTTGTTAATGATGCTTAGGCAAGCATCTGGATCATCTTCGTACATTGACCTGGCTCCTTCTATGCTCTTGTAGACCATATCCCTGTGCTCTGGAAGATGGAAAGCCTCACTTATAGCTTCTTCTGAAAGATAAGCTAAAGTGTTTCCTTCCTTGGACACGATTGTTCTGGATTGAGGATCATAATGACGAGCACACTCGATCATCAACTCATGGCACTGTACTGCTGGAGGGAAGTCGGCCGCCTTAATGATGCCACTTTCGATTATCCTCCTGGCAACAGGTGATGGCTTGCCAATGTAAGGGACCTCTCGAAACTTCTGTGCTGAAGTTGCCCAAGTTAGTATCTCCAATGTTGCTCCATTTAGACACGATCTTGGTCTCCACTTCTTCGGTCTTTTGATCTTCCTTCATGAGAGCTGGACGACTGGTGGATGCTCCCGTCTTCGGGGTCGCCATACCTACACAACATTTCATAACAAGTAACTAGATATTGCAATGCATAACATAGATTAGATTAATTTTAGGAAACCTCATGATAAGTCCTTGAGTTATCATTTCCTAAAAACGATTGAGCTACTGGAATTCAAAATTTCAAAATTCAAAATTTGAAGCTATGACGATCAAAATTCAAAATTCAAAACAAGGGACCACATCGCCATACCTCACTTGAGAGCTAACTCTAAAATGCAAAATAAAGAGAATCGCCTAGGCAAAAATCGAAATTAGATGGCTTCAACGTGATCTCCTTCAAATGAACGTCCTCTTTATCAATTGGCCACCCTTGGGGATGTCTTTGACGTGATCTTCAGTGTCCTTGGCAAGTTCGCTCAATATAGAAACTAAGGTTCGCACCTCCTTTGAATGATGCTTCGCACCACCTTTGGATAGAAATTCGCACCTTGAACACAATTCGCACTTCTCCTTCCAAGATCGCATGTGAGATGATAAAATGATAATGTGAAAATGAAAATTTTCACCCTCCCTTTATAAGCGCTCACCTCATATTCACCTCTAGGCCGACTTTGCCAAAATAAAGAAATTAAAATGATTTTTAAATAAATAACAAAGGCCGACTTTTATAAAATAAATCCAAACGCTCCATTTTTTTATAATAATAAATTAATTAATTGCCTTTATAATTAATTTTTTCGATTTTTAAATAGGCAAAATTAATTAATTAAATATCCAAGCGCCATTTTTTATTATATAAAATAATAATTAATTAATTAGATGCCATCGTTTTTTAATTAATAAACTCGATTTTTTAAAAGGCAAAAATCAATTAATTAATGTTTTAGCACAATTTTAAATGCTATTTAATTGAATTTTCAAACTTGCCGATTTTTAGCATTTAAAATAAATTCAAAAAATGTTTGTTAGCGCCAAAATTTGAAGGTGGAAAAGTACAAACCTCATCGCCCAGGTCCCTGACTGAGGGACAGGAGCGATCTACCATTTCAGCCTGGAATCTCGTGTTTTTGACGTTCAAAATCTCCATCCTTATGTTGAAATTGGCATTTTTGCTAGGAATTTCAAACTTGGTTAACTTGACCTTGTAAATGAATGCCTCCTGAGGTGATATCGCCCTGGTCCCTTAGAGAGGGACAGGAGCGATCTAGGTGTTTTCTCCTTGATCTTGCTTGTTCGATCACCAATCTTTATCATAAGGCAAACAAGAACGTTGTTTCTTCATTCTACCTTTACTTCACTTGGTTTTTACAAGGCACTTTGATGCTTAAATAGATTATCGCCCTGGTTCCTTGGTGAGGGACAGGAGCGAACTTCAATGTCCTGGGCTCATGCTTGCTTTCATCAACTTGCCATTGCTTTCATCGTGCAAAATAAAGTCCTTTGATCTCTCTTGGTCACTTGATACGCGATCAATTTTCAAAATCTAAGCCTTTGTGAAGATTTCGCTCTGGTCCCTGCCTGAGGGACAAGAGCGATTTTGGGTATATAATGAAAATTTTCCCTCATCTTAACTTGTAATTGTCTTCAAAGTGCAAAACGATGTTCCTCACTCCCCTTCAAATATTCAAAATGTGATAGTAATCCAAACTTGGCCTCATTTGAACACTTTCGCTCTGGTCCCTGCCTGAGGGACAGGAGCGAACTAGGATATTTGGTGCAATTCTTTCAATATTGGCGACCTTTGATACTTCGTTCTTCATTGAGACGCTTCAAAATGTCCTTGCCACCTTTCACCTTGACTTGGAGTGGTTTGAACTTGGAGGAAAGGCATCATAACTAACATATCGCCCTGGTCCTTGACTGAGGGACAGGAGCGAATTTAGACTTGTAGTCTCCATCACACTTTGCCAACTTCCAATTTTATCTTCAACGGTCTTGTAATGCATCCTTTCATTCATTCATGGCTTGGAATTCATTCAAACTTGGCAGGAAATTGACCTAAGGCAAAAATCGCTTTGGTCCTTGACTGAGGGACAGGAGCGCCTAGGCCAATTTGAGTCTCCTATTGATGTCTTGTAATCTTCAATTTGTATTCAACGGGTTCATTTCATCCTCCTTTCTTGCTTCAAACTCAAAACTTGCTCAATCTTCACCCAAATTTTGCCCTATGAGGAATTTCGCTCTGGTCCCTGGGAGAGGGACGGGAGCTACACTGAATTTCGCCCTGGTCCCTGACTGAGGGACAGGAGCGAACTTTGCATTTTTGGTCCGTTTTCCTTCACGAAGGCACTTCAAGTTATATTCAATTGATAAAACATCTCCTTTGATCTCTTCAAATCGTCAAGTTGTTCAAATCCTGCAAGGACAAGGCAATGTTTGATTTTGAGCTTCGGTCCTTCACTGAGGGACAGGAGCGATTTTTACTCCTGGGACATTTCCACGCTTGTGAAATTCTTCAAATTATATTCAACGGAAAGATTATGCCTCCCTTTATCACTTCCACTTTGAAATTCATTTGGATCCTGCAAGGACAGTAAGATTTTTGAAAACGAGCTCCGGTCCTTCACTGAGGGACAGGAGCGATTTTGCTCCTACAGGCCAAAATATCAAGATTTTGGGATTTTAATCACTTCCCAAGGCAAAAACAAATCATTTCCAATGCCCAGGATCAAATATCAAAATTTTCAAAATTTGGTCAAAATCACTCAATTGGACAAAATTCGCAATTTCATCATTCACACTTTAGACAAATTTAGACTCTTCATTCAAAATTCCAATTGAAAATAGACCAACTCACTTAGCCTCTGGCGAATTCACTTTATTCAAAATTGCATCCTACGAAAGGAAGCTTGAAAAACTCTCAAGATTGACTGGATTTTGGCCTAAAAACGACAAAATAGAAACCCTAAGGCTTGACCCTTAAATCCAGACAACTAACAAACTACCAAAACCCTAAAAAGCAGAGAAAAAGAACAGGCAAAACGAGCAAAAAGAAGGGGCCCCCATTTGCATGGGGCAATGTGTGAAATGGTCACAACAGAAATGAAAAATAAAATCCCAATCTAATGTATATCACAGTAATTTTTTTTTGTTTTTTAACAATAAGAGTTACAAGCAAACACCACAACCCGTTAAGGTTAGAGAAATAATCCAAACTGCTAAAAGGGAACCCTTCCACCTTTTGTTCACCGAGAGCCCAATCTGGGAGGGTGAGAGCATACGATGTTCTGGGGATCGTTAGCACCAGAAATCAAACTGAAATTACAATGCCTAGGCGGCAAGCCAACCCCTTCTGCTTATCCAGCAGGATAGAAACCAAACTCTTGGCGGTAAACCAGCCAAGGGAAAATGACAAGAAACTGAAATTCAATCACTCTACCTCCTATTTCAGCGGGAGGACATTACATTAAGTTATCACTCTACGCATATTTCAGCGGGAGGACAATTGCATTAAACATATCACTCGACCACTTATTCAGTGGGAGGACTGAGTACATAAACTGAATTCAAAGCAAGAAGGCGGCTAAGCCAGCCTCTTCCACTTATGTAGTGGGAATTACAAATAAGGACAAGAAGAATGATTGATCAGTACTACTGAAACAACCTTACAAAATAGAGAGAAGATGAGAAGAGTGATGCAGATTATAATATTACGAACAATGAAATTCTACTACATCCAAACTGCAGGCTGGAATTACAAATCAACAACCTATGGAAATGCTAGAATGCTCATAACTCCCTCATTTTACATCCGAATCAACTCAAACCAGTCCAAAACCCACCATATAACATGTGCAATGACAACCAATTAAAGCCACAACCCAAACAACCCTTATTTAATTTGCATGCATCCCAATGCAATATTAGAAACCCACACCATACCTAGGAATTTCGATTTGGCACAATAAATTCAAAACTAAATCAATCAAGCTGTAAACTTACAAAGTTGATTGCCAATGCTGGGAAGAAAAAAGGAGATGATACCCATAATCGTCACTCGCTCCAGTAGAGAGGTATGAGCGAAAAGATACTTCAGCCACAGGCAAACCAGCAAGTCTCCAGCATCATTTCAACACCAAAAATGTCTAAGCAAACTCTGAGAATGTAAAGAATACAATGCACAGCTAGGTACTGTATTTCAAGTACGAAACCGAGTAGCACTAGGGAGATGCACTCTGAAGCCTCAAGTTCTGTCGCCAAACCGGCAGCATAACATTACAATTTTTCAAGATGGTGCAAATGGAAGCCCAAGCCTCATATTTATAACTTCACACACCTCAAACCCAAATGCAAATTCCTTCAAATTCAACGCCTTTCATTTGCATTTCATTCCACCACATGTGGTCACCAAGTGTAGCGCCATTTCCCACAAGTCAAACTTCACGCCCAAGGCATGGACCCACGTTACACTTTGGCAAATATTAGAGATAAGTCATTAAAATAATATCTCTCTCAAATAATTCGACATCTCTTAATTAAGCATGAAATTCGCCAAATACTTAGGAGAATATAGACATTAATCCCAAATTCGATAATCAATAGCAATTAAACAGATTAATTAAATATTAAACCTTAGGATAAGGAATTAATATTTAATCGTGTCACATAAGACTCCCGTACTAATTATTATCATAACCAGGATGAAACTGAGCCAGGAAGACCACTGTACTGCTCCAGAATCAGGACCCTGTCCATTGCCAAAAATAGAATTATGCCACACTGTCACTTACTAAAAATAGTAAGTCAAGAACTAATGCTCCGAAAAGCATGATCTTCGCGCTCAGAGACAGAGTAAGGAGAGCTCAGTAGGACAGTATGACCAGAATAGCCATTCCTTGACTTACTATAAATAGTAAGTCCTCGTTTCATCAATTCTGGACCCCTCATTCTTCATTCCACCTAGCCTACGGGTCTCAGGGATAGGCTAATGGACCACTGGAAGGTCGTCAATGAGAAGGGGACATTACATCTAATGACCTTTATGATCCTTTTGAGGGATAAAGACTTAATGTTTGAATGATTAATTGAGACAAGCTTTCTTTAGTTAATCAGCCAAATTGTTGCTTGTATATGTGTGACATGAAAGGAGGACTTTGATATGAATGCAATATGCTTTATCAGATTTCAGATAATAAGATAGTGTAGTTTCTGTCACTATTTATTAATATTTATTTATGAAATTGCTATTTATAAGGAACCACCGAATATTTTTTTTTAAAGATTAGTGCCATTAATTTGTGTAAAGTATATCTCAGGTGTGGTACGATATCTACTTTTGCAAGTCAATTTTTGTTCTTTCAACGTGATGGAATATGTTATAGTCTCATGTAACTACTTGTATTGTCTGAAAATATTTTAAAATAGCGTGAACTGTATACCTGTTGCTTGGTTGATTTCAATGATTTAAATGCTACAAAATGCTGGATCAAATATGATCTAACTGCCCCATCTACTCATTGATTACTTCTTGGTGTTAAAATTTCTCATCATTAACAAGCTTAACATGTTTGATTTTTTTTTTCTAGGTATCATGGGAAAGTGAAGCCTCTTTTTTATGATGTTGTAAAGATAATCGTCACGTTTAAGGGGAAACGTGGTGAGCATCGCCTTTTCAGGCTGGCAGAAAACCTATGCATCAACTTAATCCTTTCTTTGCGGGATATTATTCTTTTGAAGAAAGATTTCAAGGTGAAAATAACATGAAAGAATTGTTAAGTAATTGTTTTGTTATTAATTTTTTCTTTTCACTTTCATTGATTGGATGATGCATTTAACAGGGCCCAACAGAGCTCACAGAGACCTTGAATAGGATAATGGTGATAAATCTTGCTATCACTATAAAGACTCGTGGAGTTGCAGAATTTGAGCAAATGGTTTTCCTTCAGCCATTATTAGAACAATTGTTAGGGACAAGTCAACACATTTGGTCAGAAAAAACAATACGACATTTTCCTCCTCCTATTCGTGATGCTTTAATTGGGCGTGTAGATAAGCGAGCCCAGTCTATTCAAGCTTGGCAACAGGTTAGTGATTTGGAATTACTTTCATGTTTACTAATTAATTATAAAAAAATAACTTTTCCACTTGGAGTGATATTTTAATAAATCTAATTGACCAACATGTATCTTATTTCAAATGAAATGTAATATATATACCCTTGATTTTGTTTTGAAAATGTTTGCAAGTTTGAATGCCAACAGAAATGGATCGTAACAGTTTGCCTGTTGGATTTATTTTCAAATTTCATTCGTTCTTTTCCATAAACATTGCAAGATACATTGCATAGAAATGTTTGCTAGAGCAGACTACATTAAGCCAAAAACTATTCTCCTAACTTTCAGCATATATTGCATACAATCAAAAAACGAAATACAACTAATATGTGCAGATTTGGAAAATATCACTGGTATTTGATATTAGCTCACACTCATTTACTCCTTTGCCCTTTGAACTTTCAGACTCAGAATCATTCATCACCTGATAGTGTGGTACACACTTAAGCAAATTGGTCAACTTTTCCCAAAATTGAGTGACTATCAAGCCACCTTGGGTCAAGTTCTGAAATTATATCATCTTATTGTCAAAGAAGAGGTAACCACCTCTTCCTGAAAAGTTGGAGGAAGAGTTCCTAAGTGACCCTTGGCAGTAGCTTCTTCTCATCTTTTTCATTGTCCCACCAAGTTTTTGCTTCACCAATGAGTCGATATGCAACCCACATAGCCTTGGTCTCATTGGATAGAATACGAAGCTCAAAGTACTTCTCCATCTCAATGATCCAAGCTTTCACTCCATCTCCAATGGTTTTGCCATCAAATTTGGGTGGTGCAATCCTCTTGAGGTCCTTACCTAGTTCTTTTGCAATTCTACCTGATTATTTCCATTGTCTTAATTCTCTTGGTTTCATCCCTCATTCCTTGGATTCTCATTTTGGTTTTGATCTCCTCAATTTTCTTTGACCTCTTGCTCTGAATTGTCCATTTTGGCTCTTTGTTTGGTCAAGAGGTTGAAGATTTGGTCCAACCTATCATTTTACTCATTGTTTTTCCCACTGCGTTCACCATCGTTTCTATTGTTCACCATGATTGTTTATGTATTGTCCACCATTAAGGTTTGCATCTTAGTGTTGTTAAATTTAAGGATCAGAATTAAAATTATCTTGTTCTATGTATTACTGATTAAAATATAAATCTGACTATCTTCTTTTGTATGGCAGGTGAGAAGAGCATTTATTTTTTCTATATACTATCTCACGGATGCCACTCAATATAAATATATAACAAATGGGACACGGTCAAGCAATGCCTTGATCGGTCATGACCGATCAAGACATTACTTGATCGTGCCCTTTTGTTTATACTAACAAATGCATGTTTCACCGTAAATACTAATCGGTTTGGGTTAGTATTATAACCGAAGTCTATCGGTATTTGCCCAATGCTAACAGCCGATAGTTATTGGTATGTTAGTCTTGACAACCGATAACTATCGGTGTAGACTAACACACCGATAACTATCGGTGACCTTTATATTGCCACCCGATATATCGTATGCATCCCGATATAATAATATGCAGCCCGATATAATATTATGCAACTCGATATATATATATTAATCAATGTTATCATTATATATGTTAATCGATATACATTTAAATGCAAGATTTATTAGATCGATTAACATGAGCAAAATACATAGTGTGATTTATCAAAAGGTTGTTTATATGCAAATGTAGAATGGCTATCAAGGATGAATTAATTGCTTGAAGGTTTTTATCATAGTTATCGATATGATAAATGATTGAATGAGAGACTTCATTTATCTCTCATTCAATCATTTATCTTATCGAAGCTATCATGCATTAACACTCCCTCTTAGCTAGATAAGATAAAAGGTATTGGGAGCAATATTCATAAATCGTATGATGCTTATCTTGGGACCATAGTTTCAAGATGTGAATTGCCTCTGTCGGCGATTCTATCCACAATCTATCCATAAGCTCTTGTGTGGATTGCCTCAGTCAGCGATTCTATCCACAAGCTCGTGTGGATTGCCTTAGTCGGCGATTCTATCCATGAGCTCTCACATGGATTGCCTCAGTCGGCGATTCTATCCATGAGCTCTCATGTGGATTGCCTCAGTTGGCGATTCTATCCACAAGCTCTTACGTGCATTGCCTCAGTCAGCGATTCTATCCATGGCCTCTCACGTGGATTGCCTCAGTCGGCGATTCTATCCATGAGCTCTTGGGTGGATTGCCTCAGTCGGCGATTTTATCCACAAGCTCTTACGTGGATTGCCTCAGTCGGCGATTCTATCCATAATCTCGAGTTATTGTAAGATCGTCACCTTCCAATAACCTCAAAAATACAAGTGGAAATCATTTGGAAGTTGTCACTTCCTTATGATTTACACAGGGCCCATAAAATAATTAATATTTACAATTTTTAACTCAGAAGTGCTCAATCTTTATTAGTAAGCTCCCTCTCAATCACAAGGTATCTTGAGTTTCTTCTAGAGAACGTATTTTTCTGAACATATGTCTGAATTTCTGTCTTCAGCAAGGGACGCTTGTAGTTTAAGTTTGAGAGGACAAGTTCTTGCAATGTGGCCATATTCGTCACATATGAAACATTGTACTTTAGAGGAGTCTCTAGGCTTCTTGAATGATCGATTACCATATGTCTTTTTGTCCTTTTTCCTTTTCAAACTAGAGACTAGAACTTGAACATCTTCATCAACAGGTTTCATGATGCCTCTTGATATTAGGTTACACTCTTCTTTAATGCAGTCAGCTTTTAGTCTATCAAATTTGGGAATTTTGGATCGAGCACTAATCCTTGTCTAAAGTTTTCCCATGAGATAGGGAGCCCATTTAGAGTTATCATAGTTAGCTCTTTATTATCATAAATGTGACCAATTGATGAGAGCTGGTTCCTTAATTTTGTTATCCTCATAAAATATGAAATGATACTCTCTTCTTTACTCATTTTAATATTAGAAAGTTGATTTTTAAGTGTAAGGATTCTGCTCGTGTTGTTAATCTCAAACATGTCTTTCAAGGCTTTGAACATGTATATGTAGAATCTAACCTTGTAATGATAGGTAGTAGATGACTCTTTAATCCATCTACTAGTAACTCCATTGCTTTAATATTGTTCTTTTCCCACTGACTCTGTTCGTCTTTTCCATCAGGTTTAGAAGGATTCTCTATTATTGTGTTTAACTCATTCTTTCTTAGTACCAACATCATTCGTAGTTTCCATGAATTATAGTTTGAGGCACCTTCAAGTCTGTCTTCGAATTTGACTCCATTCGTCATTTTAAAATACAAACTTTCAAGGAGATATCAATCTGATCTTAATCGGATCTTCCTTCAAGCGGTTAGGCTTTATAGAAGGAAACCTGGCTCTGATACCATGTTAAATTTAAGGATCAGAATTAAAATTATCTTGTTCTATGTATTACTGATTAAAATATAAATCTGACTATCTTCTTTTGTATGGCAGGTGAGAAGAGCATTTATTTTTTCTATATACTATCTCACGGATGCCACTCAATATAAATATATAACAAATGGGACATGGTCAAGCAATGCCTTGATCAGTCATGACCGATCAAGACATTACTTGATCGTGCCCTTTTGTTTATACTAACAAATGCATGTTTCAGCGTAAATACTAATCAGTGTGGGTTAGTATTATAACCGAAGTCTATCGGTATTTGCCCAATGCTAACAGCCGATAGTTATTGGTATGTTAGTCTTGACAATCGATAACTATCGGTGTAGACTAACACACCGATAACTATCGGTGACCTTTATATTGCCACCCGATATGTCGTATGCATCCCGATATAATAATATGCAGCCCGATATAATATTATGCAACTCGATATATATATACTAATCGGTGTTATCATTATTTATGTTAATCGATATACATTTAAATGCAAGATTTATTAGATCGATTAACATGAGCAAAATACATAGTGTGATTTATCAAAAGGTTGTTTATATGCAAATGTAGAATGGCTATCAAGGATGAATTAATTGCTTGAAGGTTTTTATCATAGTTATCGATATGATAAATGATTGAATGAGAGACTTCATTTATCTCTCATTCAATCATTTATCTTACCGAAGCTATCATGCATTAACAAGTGTTTGATACCAAATGTAAGGTATAATACCCAAAAACTATGTCACAAATTGTTGGTGTTGGAAATAAGCCACACCCGGACCGACGATGGACTGGTCCAAGAGGGGCCAGTAGCTCAGTGGTAGAGCACTCCAGCAGCGTATGGAAGGTCCTAGATTCGAGTCCTAGCTGGTCCATGTCTCAACATGGTATCAGAGTTAGGTTAAGGAGGATCCAAGCAGCGATCGAACTTGAGATATTCAGATTTAAATCTAAGTACATCACATTCCTCTATGGTGAGTGTAATCAGATTTGAAGATAGGCTAGAAGGAGGAAATAGCTTCTCATCATGGAAGTTTAGGATTATGATGATATTAAAAGAGAATAAAGTTGAGTCATTTGTGAAAGAAAATAAAGCAGAATCGGAGAATGATCTTGAGAAGACGACATGGGTTGAAGGAAATGAAAAGGCCATGAAAATCATAGTTGATGTAGTTAGAGTTCATATCGTGCCAATCTTGACAAAACATGAGACCACATATCATATGTTTAAGTCACTTGAAAGCACTTATGAAATAAATAATTCCAGCAGGACCTTGGCTCTAAAGAGAAAAATCAATCATATAAGTATGAACAAAGGAGAATCTATCAACGCATACTTTATGAGAATATCTACACTAAGAGATCAGCTATCAACACTTGGATACCAGATTGAAAGTAAGGAGCTAACACTTATTGCCTTAGATGGTCTACCAAATTCTTGGGAGACATTTGTTCAAGGCATTAGTGCAAGGTCTAAATTTCCAAAGTTTGACCGGCTAAGATCAGATTGCCTTCAAGAGGAATCGAGACAAACAAAGAAAGGATTCAATCAGAAGATTGTAGATGAAGATGTCCATGTCTTGAATGCTAATTCTCACAAGAGAGGAAAGAAGAAGCACTTCAAGAAGAGGAAAAGCCACCATGGGAAGGGTTCATCCAAGAAAGATGTTTCACAAATCCAATGTTTCAGATGCAATCAATATGGGCACTATGCAATCAGATGTCTTGATAGAACAAAGCAACAAGCATCATTTGCCAAAGTAGGAAAGTCTAAGACAGAGCATGAATCCGAGAAATATGTATCCTACTCTGCACTTTCAAACCAAGTATCAAATAAATCCAACACTTAAGTTATAGATAGTGGATCATCAAGGCACATCACTGGGTTCAGGGAACTCTTAGACTCCATAGTAAAAGAAACTAATGAGGAAGTGACAATTGGAGATGACTCTACACATCCAGTCAGAGGTGTTGGAACATGTATCATCAAATTGAAGTTCGGTATCTCTATTCAACTCACTGGAGTATTGTTTGTACCAGGTATCAAGAGGAACTTGGTTTCCATATCTGCACTTGAAGACAATGGATATAGGGCTACCTTCATGGATAGTAATGTGTTGGCATGGCCAAAGAACTCTACTATTAAGAAGGTTCAAACCATAGGTTATAGACAAGGATATCTATATAAATTATGTACTGAGCCAAATCTTGCCCTAATTCATGAAATTGCAGAGTCTAATGAAATACGGCATAGGAGATTAGGACACCTCCATTTCCGTGCCCTATCTTCTATGGAAAAACTAGTCAAAGGTGTACCCAAACTCAAACAATATCATTCAGGGGCATGCAAGGGGTGTGCCTTAGGGAAAAACACAAAAGGGTCTTTCCAAAGTAGTTCTAGTAAAACAAATGATGTATTAGAATTAGTCCACTCAGATTTATGTGGACCCATGTCTGTACCTTCTTTAGGGGGTTACCTATATTATGTAATCTTTGTTGATGACTTCTCTAGAAAGACCTGGATCTATTTCCTCAAATGTAAAGAATCTGAGATCCTTAGAAGGTTTAAGGAATTCAAATCCCTTACAGAAAACTCTTTTGGGAGGAAAGTTATAACATTAAGGACAGACAATGGGAGAGAATACACATCAGATATTTTTAAAGAATTTTGTAAAAATGTTGGGATTAAGAGGGAGTTCACTGTACCCTACAACCCTCAACAAAACGGGGTTGCTGAAAGGAAAAATAGAACCATTGTAGAAGCTGCTAGGGCAATGTTACTTGATCAAAACATAGAAACATCACTTTGGGCAGAAGCCTCTAGTACTGTTGTTTACATACAGAACATATGTCCTCACTCCCATATTGATGACAAAACTCTTGAAGAAGCTTTCTCTGGTGTAAAACCAGACATCAGTCACTTGAGGATATTTGGTTGTCCTGTCTACATTCATGTGCCCAAAGAGAAAAGAACTAAGCTAGAACCTCCTGGGAGAAAAGGTATTATTGTAGGCTATAGTGAAACCTCCAAAGCTTATAGAATATGTGCCTGGTCAGAGACAGATTGAACTAAGTAGAGATGTAATTTTTGAGGAAGACATAACTTTTAAAAGAGCTAGAAATTCTATTAGAAAATCCTAAGAAGAGACCACTCTGGGCTCCTGAAGTCTAAGACAATGAAAGAAGCAAAGACTTATGCAGCTCCATCAGGGACTTTTAGAGAGAGTAAAAGACCTAAGAGATTCTCTAGTTATGTAGCTTTGCTGAGTGAATTCATCAAATCAGAACCTGCTAATGTTACAGAAGCTCTCCAACACCAAGTATGGAAGGATGCCATGACATAGGAGTATCAATCCATCTTAAAAAATGATGTGTGGGAGATAGTACCTAGGCCAAAAGAGAAATCTGTTTCTTCCAAGTGGCTATTCAAAATCAAGCATGCTGCAGATGGCAGTATAGAAAAACACAAAGCAAGATTTGTAGCCAGAGGTTTTTCACAAAAGGAGGGAATTGATTATGAAGAAACTTTTGCACCAGTTGCTCGCTATACCTCAATCAGAGCAGTTCTAGCCATTGCAGCAGCCAAAGGATGGAAAGTCCATCAAATGGATGTAAAAATTGCATTCTTAAATGGGACTATTGAAGAAGAGGTCTACTTAGAGAAACCTAAAGAATTCGAGATCCACAATGCAGAGTCACATGTTTGTAAATTGAAGAAAGCCCTGTATGGACTTAAGCAGGCTCCTAGAGCTTGGTATGAAAGAATTGATGGTTACCTCATGGGATTAGGTTTCTCGAAAAATGATGCAGACCCAAATCTCTACTTCAAGAAAATCTAAGGTGATATGTTAATATTAATATTATATGTTGATGATCTATTGATTATAGGAGTGGATCACCTTATTGATCAGTGTAAGAAGGATCTAGCCTCAAAGTTTGACATGAAGGACTTAGGTCTATTGCACTACTTCCTTGGATTAGAAGTCTGGCATAAATCAAATGGCATTATTCTGAATCAAAGGGAAGTACACCCTTGATATATTGAAGAGATTTGGAATGATGAATTGTAGATCTATGTCATCTCCCATGAAAACAAATCTTCATAAATTGAAGGAAGCAGCAACAGATTCTCAGTTAGCATATCCAACTCTCTATAGGCAGATGATTGGATCTTTGATGTACTTGGTCAACAACAGACCATATATCTGTTATGTTGTGAATGCTTTGAGTCAGTTTATGTGTGAGCCCAAGGAGATACATCTTGTTGCCGTGAAGCATATAATGAGGTACCTTCAAGGTACCCTTAATTATGGTCTCAAATATGGAAAGGTTGATTTAGATCTTCATGCATTCACAAATTCAGATTGGGCTGGAAGCGTGACCGATTGGAAAAGCACCTTAGGATGTTGCTTCAGTTTAGGATCGGCTATGATATCGTGGATAAGCAGAAAACAATCTTCAGTGGCTTAGAGTTCTACAGAAGCCGAATACATTGCAGCTTCTATGGCTACAAGAGAAGCAGTATGGCTCAGAAAACTGCTTGTGGGATTATTTGGTGATCCTCTGAAACCTACTATTATCCATTGTGATAATCAAAGTTGTATTAAGCTTTCAGTGAATCCAGTATTTCATGATAGATCTAAGCATATTGAGATTCCTTAGCACTATGTGAAAGACATGGTAGAAAGGAATGTAATCTAGTTGGAGTATATCAGTACAGGAGATTAGACAACAGACATACTTACCAAACCTCTCTCCAGAGTGAAAGTTGAACACTTTAGAAAGAGTCTTGGTATGATTGAAATGTAAGTATTATATCTATCTGTACTAATATATAAGATGTTTAATGTGTAAACTTCTTTTGTCATATGTGTGACTCTATGACTTTATGGGCCCCACCCCCTGTGTACATTTCTGAAAGGTGACGATCTTTTAGATAATGAGCACTTGTATTTGACACTATAAGGTGACGATCTTATAATGTTCAGTAGATTGATATCATTATTCGTGGATTTGTCATGATTTGTTATGGTAGACATTATGTGACTTAATGTCAGTGCACATACCATAACTAGGATATATGAGGAGAATGTAATGTTCTTGAATATATTATATCCTTTAGTATCACAAGGCAGGTGATACTTCATATCACGAGATTAGGTGATAACTCTTATCACGAGTTATGTGATAGCTATTAGTATGGTAATGTATTTTCAGAGTTCATTATAATATTCTTACTCTTTATCTTCCCTAGCTAAGAGGGAGTGTTAAAATTATAGCATCGACAGATAAAGAATCAGCAATGAAATATATCAGTTTACCACCTCACTATTAATTATCATGATCGAATAAAGAATGCTTCCGATCTGCATGAATTAATATCATATTGATTTCATTATTGATCGAGTAATAATCGATCAACATTGCTTACATTGTATATACATTGAATATCTTTCTTATCGGCATATTAAACATATGTTAGTGACTACTTAACTAATAGTAAGTGACCGTTCATAAAACAGTATTCATAATACTATTTAAGTGCCATCGATGAGGAGGCACGTCTTGAGCGGACATGCCTCCACTTTGTGGAGACATGTCCACTCAAGACATCCCCCCCCCCCGATACAAGTATATATGTAGACCCAATAAGGCAATATTGAGCAATTAAAATTGAACATTCTCAGCCTTGTTTGGACCTGCAAAACACAGTCTTCATTAGAATCATAAATCACATATATTCAAAGTGGAGGCATGTCCGCTCAAGACATGCCTCCTCATCGATGGCACTTAAACAGTATTATGAATACCGTTTTATGAACGGTCACTTACTATTAGTTAAGTAGTCACTAACATATGTTTAATATGCCGATAAGAAAGGTATTCGACATATATACAATGTAAGCAATGTTGATCGATCATTACTCTATCGATAATGAAATCAATACGATATTAATTCATGCAGATTGAAAGCATTCTTTATTCGATCATGATAATTAATAGTGAGGTGGTAAGCTGATATATTTCATTGTTGATTCTTTATTTGTCGATGCTATAATTTTAACACAAATTAAATATACAACTAATTTTCACCTAAATATGGAAATGAATGAATAATCTTCAATATATACAATTGACATATTACATCTCACATGTAAAAGTGTTTAAATCCAGGAAATAAGTGCATGAAATATGATATACAATTAGTACAACTTAGTGTCTCATCATCATTAAGTCACCACCATACAAAATGATGTACAAATATAAGTAATGATAAATAAATATAATCAATGTCTTCGGCCATCACTAAGGTAATGTCCCCTCCTTGTATAGGATTTCATTATAAATAATAATAATAAAATTAAAATACAATAGAATAAAAAATAAAATTAAAATTAAAATATAATTAAAAATCTGATTAAAGTTAATGAATGGTCAATCTAGGCCCTTGATCACTATTCGATCTCGGCCATTCAAAACTTTTTGTGCAACTATATAAGGTTTTGTCCTCTCATTTGGAGAGTGAGGTTTTTGAAATATTGTTGTGAGAGGTCATTTTTGGATAATATATTGCTTGTGTGCTTCTAGGCTTTGTAATCTCTATTATCTGAATGATTAGCAAGGTTTTCAATTTCTTCAACACAATAGATTAGATTTTATTTAATGTATGTTAGATTGAATGCAAGATTTGATAAGTACTGATTTGTGGTGTATCTCCGCTCATACTTTTGATGAACAAATGATTTTTTTTCATTGTGTAAAGTTAGTCTGAGCTTTCCTTTGTGTATGCTTAACTTCCGATCATAAGCACATCCCTTGAAGATTGCATCCACTTTGTGTAGCTGTCCTAAGCGAGGTGAAGCAAAGTCTGGTTATTGAGTTCACCTAGTCAATACCGTCTCTTGAATTCTTAGGAGTAGAGTAGATCTTCTAAACCCTTATCCTTTTGTCTTTTTTTATGAAAGTCTAAACCCGAAAATCCAAAAAGAGAAGAAAAGAGCTTTTATTGACAAATTTATTTAAGTCCTAGCTTGTGAATGATATTTTTGAGTGTAAGTCCCCCTTGTATTTCAGCAATACATGACCAAGGAAGCTACCCAACATAAAGTCGCTTGTTCGCATATATAAACCTTGGAGTCGCCATGTGGTCTTTCTCGTGCAATCTTGGCATACGTAGTGATTTTGATCAAGAGAGGGTAGAATGCCCTTGACATTTTATTCTAATGTTCGGTGAATGATAAAACGTATGCCAACAAAACCCAGGATGGGAAAAACCACAGTGAGAAAGCTGCTAGGATCTACCGTCGTAATCCAACCTACCGTCGTAATCCAACCTCACAATCTATACTCCATTTACAATGTTTTAAGGGCACCAACCCTAAGGAGTCACCAAACCCCTGTCTATAAGTACACCAACACTTTAAATCCAAAACCTTTGAGCACAAACTTAAGTTTTTGTGGCATCAACCACATAGTATATTATAGAAGTTCATCTTCACAACAATTGTAGATTTACAAATAACAATCCTTGAGACTTTCAACAATATTGATATTATATGAAAGATTTATTAGTCTCCTGACTTTGGAATTTCTGCATATTTAGAATGCATTCAATATAAATGGCATTATGTAGTCAGTATATCTATAAAGATCTGTTTGTCATCAATGCATAACTTCAGGTATTTGTCTTCCTATGATTCAACTTAGATCAAAAGTTAAACAAATTGTATTTCATGTGTGAATAGAACACGATATCTGCACTTCCAGAAGAGAAATAGAAACTTCTGAATTCATTTGTATATTACCCTTTAGACAAAAATTGTTCAATGATATAGAATTCTGAATAATACCTTTCCTTCGTGAGAAAGAGATACCTTGGTCACAGTTTTAAATGATATTTACTGTGCAATCTGGCTATCCGTGACTTTGATCACAGCCTTTGAATGATATCACTGTGTATATATATAGACACAGAAATCACAGAGCCAATTGACAATCCACGACCTTGATGACAGCATATTCTTTTCGAACTATCAACACAGTAACTTTGTTTTTGAATTCAGCGAATACATTGAAGTAATACACTTTTCCATCCAAGTCATTCACAATAACACCCTTTACATCTTTTACCATCGACTTATTGAAAATATGGGTAGACGAGGATAATTTTAAAACAAATAATACATTGTTTCATTCCTTTTCATTCAATAGATATTACATGTTTATAGGATTCTCCAATCCTATTATTTAGGAAGCAATATTCCTAAATAGACTAAGTTGGTTGTAACAACTCAACATATACCACTATTATAATAACATACCAAACAAACTTTGTGACTAATAGTAATATTAAGTTGTTTCGATTAGCAACTTAATATTATGATACTTATAACACAAACTTAAATGTCCACATAAACTGTAACACCTATGTGAACACTAACAATAGTTTTCCCAACATTCCCCCCCTTAGTGTGAACATGGTAAGAGCTCACACCCTTCATTTGTAGTAATCCCAACTCTTGTGGATCATGATCTTGATTCAAAATGAAAGGCATCTCCCGTCAACCTTTCATGGTTTTCACACAGGGTTACCATAAACTTGGACATGAACAGGAACCCACTCATCTGTTCACCTCATGTGGTTTTTTGGATCCTCCCACAAACCCTTTCAAGATCCATGAACTACATTACTCTAGTGCTTTTGTTCATTACAATATTTTACACTAGGCAGTTACATAAGGAAATAACCCACACTTAGCAATGATTGATGATTGTGCCACTTGATCTTCAACAACAAAAGAAATTTTCAGTGCAACTTGTTGACATGTTTTTTAGGACTATGTCTAACACAGAGTAAAGTTACCAACGGTCACTTTACTCTCTCTTGATTAAAATCAGGACGTATGCTGAGATTGCAAAGAAAGATCAAACGGCTAATTTCAAGGTTCCTTTTAAACGTGGACGTGACTCGATTAGTTAATGAGTTTGTTGTTAACCCAAGGGGCCTTACGCATTGACTTGAAGAAGATAAGCAAATTTGTGCAAGTTCAAGGATTTGATACGAATGATTTAGCTTCGAAAATCAGTTTACTATTCACACAACCCAACCTCAGTTTACAGTATAGAAGGAGAAGTACAGAGAAGAGAATTTCGCAACATGACCTAGTTTGGCATAGCTCAGTTTACTATTCACACAACCCAACCTCAGTTACAAACAAGATGGAATCATTCCTGCTTGGTTGGGTGTTGATGTGCTTTGGGTTGTGTGAATATATCAACACCCAGGATCAGCTAGCAGATATATTCTTGCTCTCTTGGCCGTACTACAAGAGAGCAAGAATTTTAGGAGGTTGGTGATATATTCACCAACCTACAAGAGAGCAAGAATTTTAGGAGGTTGGTTGGGTGTTGATGTGCTTTGGGTTGTGTGAATAGCAGATATATTCTTGCTCTCTTGGCCGTACTATTGCAGGACTTTTTCGATTTGGAATATACTGAAAGTAAAATGAGGTAAGGGTCTAGAGAGCTATGCTAAGACTAATCTAGTCCTAAGAACAAAGAGACGGGATCACTTGTGCAAAATCAAAGTACACTTCACTTCACCAGCATAGCACAACTACGCGAAGGCAGTGCAATCTTCAAGGGTTGTGTAAAAGGTTTTCAAATCACCAATGAATGCCATCAGTTCTAACAACATTCATCCGATAATTGAAGTTAAGTCCACACATAAAACAGGCTTAGACTAACCTTACAAAGCATGCAACAATCAGCTACACACAAAAGGTATCAACTTAGATTCTACAACAAGCAATCTTATCAAATCCCGTTCATCTAACAACTTAAAACAAATCTAATCTAATGAAGAGAGTGAGAACATGCAAGCTTCAAAACAACACAAGAATACACCAACAATCGAACAATGTATTAAGTGTTTGCTTCAAAACTCTAAGCAACAATCTCTGAAAACAATCTCTCCTTTTACAAATGAGGGGGATCACCCCTTTATATAGGCCTTGAGCCGTGTTGTGACGTTTTCACACATCGCCCCATTGCAAATGGGGACCCATGTTTTTTGCTTTTTAGGGTTTGTTTTTTTGGTCTTTTAGGGTTTTGTTAGTTAGCCTTTGCATTTTGAGTGCTGTCGGGGAGATCAATAGGATAGCAGGTCCTACTGGAGTGAAGTCCTGATCCTGAAATTTGGCTAAGTCTGGAATGTCCTGATCCTGAAATTTGACTAAGTCTGGAAACTGAAAAACCTCAAAAAACTAGATTTTGCAATATAACTCCTGGAGGTCTGAAACCACTCTCAAACACCCTGAAAGTATATATGGAATATAACTTAAAGTATAAGAAAGAATAAAGATAGAAGGAAATGTTTCTATCTTTGTTCTTTCTTATACTTAAATGTTATATTCCATAAAAATTATCCTGATGGAGAGTTCAAAAAGTCAAATTTCGCTCCTGTCCTTCACTGAGGATCCAGAGCGAAAAGCGCTCTTGTCCCTCTCCAAGGGTCCAAGGCGAATCGCTCCTGTCCCTCACCAAGGGTCCAGAGCGAAAAGGCTTAGTGGAGTCATTCCTGACCTTGTTTGGACAAATTGAGACATCAAAGGTGTGATGGAGGACAAAATGAACGTGATAAAGCATCCAGACTTAGTCAAAAAGCAATGAAAGGTTGAACAAATCGCTTATCAGGATGATTTCGCTCCTGTCCCTCACCAAGGGACCAGAGCGATTTTCTTTGTACACACCTTCTTGGGCCTTTTTTGGACTTGGGCTCTTATTCATGGCATGAAAAAAGATGATATTTTCCTCAGCGAAGGAAATTTGAAGTGAAAAGTAAAAGGATTTGGCCTTGAGAGCAAAAATCGCTCCTGTCCCTCACTGAAGGATCGGAGCTTGAATTCCAATTTTGCATTATCCTCGCAAGATTTAAGTGATTTTGTGATTCGAAGACGCCAAAGTAAGTGTGCTCTGTCCATTGAATATAACTTGAGTGGCTTGCAAAGGAGAAAACCAACCTAAGTGACAAAATCGCTCCTGTCCCTCTCTAAGGAACCAGGGCGATTTTCAAATGAAGCTCCTGTCCCTCAACAAGGAACCAAAGCGATTTTCAAACAAGACAAATATCTGGCGAGGGATATGCAAGTTTCATGTTTGAGATGAATAAAGGAGGGCGTAATCAACCCATTGAAGGTAATTTTGAAAGTTAGCAAGGCATAAATGAGCTCATAATGGCCAAGGCGCTCCTGTCCCTCTCCTAGGGACTAGGGCGAAAAACACATTAGCTAACCCTCCTCTCCAAATTCGGACGAATCCAAGTCAAGACGCAAGGTCAAAATGATGTTTAAAAGGTTTCACGGAGGAATGAAGTAACAAAGGCCATCAAGTTGATGAAAAATGGCTAGGGCGCTCCTGTCCCTCTCCAAGGGACCAGAGCGAAATGTTCAACATGCCTAATAGCCTAACGATTGAAATACCATTTCTCATTTTCACGACTTAAGATAAAATGGAGAAAGCATGTTTTGTGCCTTAAAGGTAATTCAAGGACGATGAGATCAAGAATTTGCACAAACAACTAAATGGCGCTCCTGTCCCTCACCAAGGGACCAGGGCGAAAATGGTTCTAAGGAGCATTCGTTCCAGAAATTGAATAGATCAAACTCAAGATTTCAAGTAAAATGCCATTTTGGACGTCCAGGATGAAGTGTTGAACGTGAAAAACAAGAATTGCAAGGCTAAAGTGTAAGGGCGCTCCTGTCCCTCTCCCAGGGACCAGAGCGATCTTGTTGATGTCCATTATCTTGCCATGCCTAGGCGCCAATATCATCTATGACACATTAAATGCTAATTTCGATAAAACCTTGAAATATTTTTGCAATTAAATTGACATCTAATAAGTGCGCAAAACATTTAATAATTAATTTATGCCTTTAAAAAATCGAAGTTTTAATTATAAAGGTATTTAAAATTAATTATTATTAATTTAAAAATAAAATTGGGGCGCTTGGGGTATTATTTAATGTTTTTATAAAGTCGGCCTCTTCTTTTATTAAATTTCTGGCCTATTTTTCCAAGTCGGCCTATGGGAAATTGCAATGGTAAGCGCCTATATAGTGGGGGCATCTTGAGCGATGTTAATCCATCATTCACTCATTCACCCAAATGCGATTTGGAGAAGAGCAACAAGGTGCGAAATTTGGTCTAGGAAGGAGCGATTTTTGTTTAAGGCCAGAGGTGGAGCGAATTTTCCTCAAGGCGTTGAAGGCTAGAGGTGGTGAAGTTGATAGAAGAAGCACATTTTGAAGACTTCGACCCACATTTTGCCTAGCAAACTTGCTTAATTTTGCATCTTTTCTTAGATTTAGTTCTCAAGTGGAGGTATGGCGAGATTCTCCTAGTCTCAATTTTGAATTTTGAATTTTGAATTTCAAGTGGCTTAGTTAAATTTAGGAAATGATAATTCAAAGATTTATCATGAGGTTTCCTAATTTAAAACTTAAATCCTCTTTCTAGTCTATATTTCCACGTTGCAAAACATGTTACTAATTTTGAAATGTTGTGTAGGTATCAAGATGGTGACTCCCAAACTCGAAGGATCTACAAGTCGGAAGACTCTCATCAAGGAAAATCAAGCAAGGACAAGGACGACCTCCTCCAGTCTAGCATCGACAAGGATGGCCTTCTTTGGACTAACATCATCAAGATAAGGGCGACCTTCTCCAATCCAATATTCCAAGGCAAGGTACATCAATCGTCCTGCACATCAAGGACACAAGAAGTCAAAGCAAAGGGTTCGTTGAAGAAGCAGATAGTACCAGATGAATTAATTAAAGCTAGCTTCTCAACAACATCAAGTTGAATATTTACCAAGTTACAAGTGTCAGACGAGGTGGCATCCTAGTCATCACTTCTCCAGTCAGTGTGGTCCACCTCAGCATTTCCAGATTCAATGTACCTAACTCATGGAAGGTGGCACAAACTCCGATGTACCTACCCTAGCTATCCATTGGTGGAATTTTCTAGAGAGGACATGTGTCCAAGCAATACAATTTTATCATTGGTCAAGCATTAAATGTTATGTAATGGTTGTAACAAACCCTAATTAGGGTTTTCATTGTTGATTCTTGGCCATTGATCTCGAATTGATCTAAGCCATCGAATTGTATTGAGGGCATTATATAAGCCCTGGCATTTCATTTTGTAAAGGCAATAGTTAGATAAGAGTTAGAGAGTTGAAAATAGTTAGAATAGTTAGAGAATAGTTGGAAGCAATTAGAGTAGAGTAGAGAGAGAAGGCAAAGATTGTTGCCAAGATGTTGTTGTAAAAGACTTGTAACTTCATTGAAGAAATGGTGAAATTTATGGGTCGATTCGACAATTTGCATGGTCTTTATACTTCTCGTATTTGATTTCATGTTATTAGATGAGTGGAAGAAATGTGCTTGACTGATGGTGGAATTCGTACATCCATACTACTAGCAGTTTGTTGATTGCAGACTTGCCTTGCGTAGTCAACTGGAATCATTCAGCTTAAGCTTAACTTCAATTGTCGCTTCTTCATTGATATGCATCAACCTGATGGTGTCTATGCCTGCAGTGATGATTTGAACATCATAAAGCTTTCCTTCGAAGATCGCACTAACCTTGTGGAGATGGTCCTAGGATGTCAAAACAAGACTTAGTTAGAATTTCATCAAAGATCATTCATTGTTCTTACATTCTTAGTGTTAGGATTAGATCCTTTCCTCGCCCTCATCTTTTTCCTTTTTTTCAAATCTAAGCTAGTGAAGTCCTATCTTCCAGCAATATTCAAAGCAGATCAGACGTTCAATCATCAAATGTAAGTCCCCTTGTGATTCCAGCAAATCACATCATACCACAGAGAGCTTATCCACACGTAGAGACCCTACATACAAGAACCTTGGAGTCATCCTGATTGATCCTTTTTCGCGATATCTTTAGCAATCAGAGGCTTTATTCAAGAGAGGATAAGGTACCCTTCGGTATTTTATTCTGTGTTTGATAGTGTACAAAATACACGTCAACAAGCCGTGGGAACATGCAAACCCTAATTAGGGTTTCACCTTGAAAGATTCTTCACTCAAGATGCAACAAGGTGGGAATCAACAATTAATACTCATTAAGCCTACATACAATAAATTCAAATAATCCCAAAATGGCATCCATTCATGCATTAAATGCACCCCATTACATCAAATTCGCCCAAAATACCATGAATATTCCTCATGCAGACATAAATGCCCATCATTCTCCATGCGACGACTACATGTGGTAGGAATTTGTCATAAAATCATTAATATGACGATTGCATGTAAAAAGATTCTTCATGCATTCAACATGCATTGACCGGGCTGCCACTAAGTCAAAATATTCCATCAATAAATGTGCCACCACTACTCCGTCAAAAGATTCTCGTCTAAGAATGGATGACCATTATCCTGCTCATTAATTGCATACGTGATAAACTTAGTGATGATGGCTTCCAGCTCTCCCATGGAGACACTTGGCATGCTTTCAATGTCAAACTCCATCAAGGTGATTTCTTCCTCGCTCTTGGAAAAGTTCTCCCATTCGACCATCATTTCCTGTGTTTTCTTCATCGTGCTAGAGAATGAAGAAACATTTGCAAAATGTTCCTTAGAAAATGAACCTACGCAGAAGAATTCATGTAGTTGGGATTTCAGGGAGTTCACTGTCACTCCATGTCAACTTAGCTTCTTTGCAAACAATGTTTCAATCCCGTTGATAATTTCTTCTTGCACCCTTCTAATCGAGTCTTTTAAGGTAGAAGACTCCATGCTAAATTTTTCAAAGGTATTCCTTCTTGAGCAAACGACGCAAAACCATCAGGAAAAGTCATACACCTCGTTCTCCTGATTTACTTTCCCATCAATCAGTGTTTACTTCGGAATCTTCATTAGAGCCCTGAGACGCGGAATGGTTAAGTCTTGATAGATGTGAACATTTTTCCACAGACCTTCCGCTACCTCCGACCTGTTTAGAAGGGCAACTAATATGGAATGAAGACGAGCTAAGTCTTCAATGAACTTTCCAACTACAGTTTAGATGCCTTCCACCCATTTCTTTGATTACTTCTATGTCATCAACGAATTCCTCAGGGAGAGAGGAAGGAGGAATAAATAAGGGATCTACTTCTCTGAGCGTC
Organism: Cryptomeria japonica; assembly: GCF_030272615.1. Taxonomy (NCBI): domain Eukaryota; kingdom Viridiplantae; phylum Streptophyta; class Pinopsida; order Cupressales; family Cupressaceae; genus Cryptomeria; species Cryptomeria japonica. The sequence continues at coordinate 4,019,315 of NC_081407.1, read as the reverse complement.
TGCTTGAGACTTCTAATGCATTCACATAAGGCTCTATCTTCTTCCTTCAGCCTTTTACATTTTGCCTTTGTTTTCTGCGTCTTTTCTCTCATGGCTAAGGAAGACCCCTCGAAGTCTTCTATTACCTACTCGGTAGAAGCATGACCTAGATCAACTTGTCTGATTACATAATCTTCCGGCCTAATCTCATTCTTGTCTTTATCTACTGCAGGCTCAGCTATATGCAAGGTTTGGGATCCAGATTCATCCCTCACAAGCTTGGATAATTTCCGGAGAGCCTTCTTCTCTGTCGGTTGATCCATTCTTTTTAACAGCTCTTCTAACTCCGGTGTTGGATCAATTTCTTTTTTTGGCTCCCTTCTTAATCTATCCATCAACCAATCCAGAGCGGGAATGGAGTGACTATGAATTTCCATCTGCTCATGCTCCTACGATACTTCATCCATCTCCCTAGCTTCTACGAAACTATCCTAGCAGGTTTCTTCCTGATGAGGAGGAATTTCCTATCTCTGATCTCCTAGCTGATTGGGTCTATGTGAAGTACTGATGTAAAGAACATCTTGCAATGGAGCATTGTTAGGAAGATTGCCTTGAGGTAGACTTACTGGATTCTCCTGTATAAACATTTCTACCTCCTGCACACTAGAAGAGCTGGCTGGTGATTGCATCCTTTCCACCCTTGCTCTTTTCTGTGGTGGTTCATCCTGTTGAACTTCTTGTTGAATTTCTTGCTGAGCTTTTTGATGAACCTCCTGATGGAAGTCTTGCTAGATTTCCCGTTGAACATCCTTCTTGCTTGCCGTCCTTTTTCTCTTTGGAGCATTTTTCCCTTTGTTGAACTCAACTCCTTCCTGTCGAACTTCTCCTTCTTCAGTTTGGGCCTGTGAAGATCCTTCAGTAGCCTTGCTATGGGAATCCAAATTTCCCGTTAATTGAAAACTTAGGTGGACATTTCCTTCCTTCAACCTTCTTATATGTCGATCAACCCAATGTTTAGTAAATTTAGAACCGGTCTGGCCAAAATATCTAGATCATCAACTTCTGGTTCTAACCAATTTGGGAGCTATATAGGTTGATCTTTCACCTTTTCAAATTCTGGTTGCACCAAGTTCGAATCTTCCTTCACTTGATCCGACTCCTGCATTACCTCACCTATTCTGATTGTTTGCAAGGGCAGCTTGGAGATCTTCTTTTTGACATCAAAATCGTCCTCCGCATCTTCCTAGTAGTCTTCTAGGTGAAATTTTGGTAAAAATTTCACTCCAACAACCATTCTGATCTTACAATATGGATCATATCGAGACTTGGTGGTGTAATATGCCAAGCGGTAAAATGCCAATTCTTTAGTTGCCTTCTCAATTGCTGCCAAGTTCGGGCACACTTCCACATACTCCTCGAGGACAATTGAGAATTCAATAGATGGCTTCTTTTTCTTCTTCTTAATTTGATCATAAGTTGTCAATTGCCTCATAAGTTTTAACAGTATCAGTTTGTTAGATGGATACCGTGGCAGTTTATATGGCTGGAAAGCGAAACCCTGTGTCCTAATATATGTGAATTTTGGAAATTGCAGGAACGTGGCCCCAAATTGCTGCAATAGAGCCCTGGCTTGTGGTGGCACTCTTGTATGAAGTTCATTCTGCGTAAGTCTAGTCAGCTACATGGCAAAAGTGCCATTTGCCAGCTTGAAAGGATTAGTCTTGTAGAGGTGCAGCTGAGGATAATTCTCATGAACTTTCAGCTGTGCCGGTCCACAACCCATGACTCCTTTTGTAATGGGCACCCCCTGTTCGGCACTAAATTTATGTCCTGTTTACTTAGTGTAATTTTGTCAAACAGTTGGCTTGCAAGCTAACTACTGGTTTTTTTGGTTCTTGATTTGCAATAGGATAAATTGGATAAGCTGATATATTATTGTAAAGCTTTCAAAGTTTATTCAATATAAAAACAACCAGACATATCAAATACCAAAAACAAGAAGATTAATGCTGATGGTATTTATTTAATTCCAACTTCAAGCATACAAATCAGATCTGAAGAACATTACAGACCATATGATAATAAACAAATTCAAACCTGAACTCCACAAGTATAGAACCTGCTGAAACACTGTTCACACACTGTAGCTGCACTATTCACGACACTGTAGCATTTTTACTATTCATGCGGCACTGTAGCAAATCACTATTCACGTGGTACTGTAGCAAACACTATTCACGCGGTACTGTAGCAAAAACACTATTCGCGCAGTACTGTAGCAAAATCACTATCTTCAAATCTGCACTTTCAAACCCCTGTAAAAACTTCATGCGAGAGCACCAGATGAAGCCCAATGTGTTTCCTGAATGAAAACACCATTAATCCTCCTGACTGTGTCTTTCAACAGCGAAGAGAATGCTAGCAAAGAGGGATTCCGTCCTCCAAGCCCAATAATCAGATCTCTACGAAATCCAACAACATAACATTAATCTCATCCCCAGCATACCCCAGAAGAGAGCTCTCAACCTCCATTTATATCTTCTTCCTGGATGCAAAACACTTCATTTCCTAAATGTGGGATAATACATTTTAGAATAAAATATTATTTCCCACAATGTACACATTAAAGGGAACTTTTAATATTTTAAACATTACTTTATATTCCCAACCTTATAATATAACGATAAAGTTAAATATTTAATTTAACTTTACACTTTATCGTTAAATATTAAAACATTGTTGATAATCTCTTTAAATCATTGTCGCCTTCAAACATTTTTACTGATAATTATGCCAACCAAGGAAACACTAAAAATTTCAAGTCACTGCTTGGGAACTAACTTACTATAAATAGTAAGTGTCTAGAAACCCTGTCAGAGCAGCACCGATTGGCCTGAAACTGAAAACACCTAGGCCAAAACACCTCAGGATCCCACCAATGTCCTTGTTAGCCTTCGGGACCATGTCAGAATAGGCTAACGACACCCCATATCATGTTGCGCTAAAAAGGGGACATTACACCTTTTCCCGGCAAACCATCGAAGCCACCCATCCTCACAAGCATATAAATTACATACGAGCTCATGTAGAAGGATTGGGACTTCTTTTCTTTCAAATCCTTCAGCTGTTCATGGATGTAGTGGCTGATTAACATGGCCCAGTCCACTAACCCATTGGAATTCATAACCTCACCAATGTAGAAAAACATCCATGGCTCAAAATTAATGGTATGTGGACACTAGATTATCATGCTCAACATCATTACGAGGTCCACATATTTCTGTTTGAATTCGAAGATAGTGAGTGTCTTTGGCATTTTGGAGATGTACGGTCTAGGCCTCAGCAACCAATGCTTGTTGATAGTCTCCGCACATCTTTCAGGACCTGCATCATATATTGCCTTAGCTCCATTCATGGTCCGGTAAGTCATCGAATGATGTAAAAGAATTCCGAAGGCTTCACCAATTGATTTTGGAGTCAAAGTGGCTAACAACTTGCCACTTGATGTTGAAATTGTCCTCCTTTCTGGATTGTAGTGTTTTGCACATTCCATGATCAAGTCTGGACATTGGATTGTGTTTCCCCATATTTGACATACCCAAAATTTTGAACTTGAAATTGGTCCCAATGTTGAATGAAAGCCCAAATATGTGTCTATGCGTAATGAGTGAGCACGTGATCCAAGGTTGTTGTCAGTCAAAATATGAAAAATGGATGAATTTTGAAAATTACAAAGAATTGAGGGAAATCGTTTGGTAGACATATCCTAAGCATCATTTTGTGTCATATGCCAAATTTTTGTCTGAACCTAGTTCACAATTTGCCATATTTTAAACTTTCAAATTTTGATGTCCCTCTCTCGCAAATAATTAAAATCCCTCATCCTAGGTATCGTCATGAGGAATAAATGATGATGTGTGCTCATTTCCCTACCATCAACATGTGTTTCAAATTTCAGAGCCTAACTCCTTACCATTTAAAAGTTATGGCCATTTTTCTTAAGTTTGGGCATTAAATTGAAAATATTTAAATTATTTTTCAAAAATAATTTAATATTTTCAGTTGTTTTAATATTGTGGTCATTTGAGGGAGAAAGTTATCTAAAAACATCATTATCTTCATTTCCCCTTTGTTCTCCTTTATAGCCAATGGTTTTTGGAGGTCAAAATCATAGTCTTTGAAAGAAAATGGTTAAGAATGCTCCATTTTCGAGCATTGTTAACCCAGATTTATAACCTCAAAAAGAAAAGGTTAAGAATGCTCCAAAACGGAGCATCTCTAACCTTATTTCCTAACCTTGTGTGGACCCGCTTTGCATAAAAAGGTTAGAAATGCTCCCTTTTGGAGCATTCTTAACCTTTTTCACAAGAGATTTAAGAAAAATGCTCAAATGAAATGCAGTCTCATGGCATTACACAATATGTAAAATGTGGAAGCGAAGACAATATAGTTAATGATGCAAATCTGATCTGCCCCATCCTTCCCATCCACACAAAAATGAGAGCTCATGAACAGGTCATTGGCATTCATCAAAGCTTAAAAGGGTTAGAAGAATTTCATCGGATGTTGTAGCTACGACTACTCTGTTAGACGTAATTTGCAAGTCGTGAAAGCATAGCCTGTCATGAGAGGTTTGACAGAATGCTGCAATTGCAGTTATCAAAGTTGCAATGCACGCGAAGTGTTTACCATAGTGCTTCAAAGAGATGTCAACTCGAGGAATGAAGTGAAAAGATGGCAGGATATGCATGTCACAATTGGCTGGTGTAAAACTCAATTCCGCATGACTGTAAATTGTCAAGCATGGCGAATCAACATTGCACGTGACATTTGACCGAATGCTCAGGCAGAACCGTGAAGCATGGCAAAGATCGTGGAAGCATCAACATTGCACGATAATTGTTTGATACAATGCAAGTGCAATCGAAAGATGTAAGGCCGAATTCCACAACCATTAAATGGAGATTCATCAAAGCATAAAGATAGAGGGATTTCGCCAGATGTTGTAGTTGCAACTGCTCTGGTAGACATGAATGTAGATTATGGAAGCATAGACAATGCTGTGATGCGTTGGACAAATGCAAATCGTGGGAGCGTAGACAAGGTAAGTGAACTGTTCAACAAAATACCTCAAATTTATGTCACCTCATTACATGTAATGATTGCGGCATATGCACAAGGGATTTGATAGAATGCTTCACAAAGATGTCATCTCAAAGCTTGCAAAACTTCCAAGCAAATGCAATTGGCAGGTGTGGAGTTTAGTTCAACAAATTTGCCAATTTCCTCCTTGCCTGCATAGGCTCTCCGATTACCTCGGGTAGCTTTAGTCAAATGTGGGAAGAGAACTACTTGTAGTCCATCCGCATGGGCAATTAACAACTGTCTTGCCTGGAGATTTCTATATAACTTCGGGGGTGGCCAAGCTCGGGTTTAGTGAAGGTTGAGTGAGCAATCCTTCGACCAGAACAAAAGCAGCGAGAATTGGATGAACAGGTTATAAACATCCATTAAAAGCCACCAAATGCTCAAAGAGACGTCGCCACAAAGAGGGAAATGAAATGACTGCAAAATGTTCACAAAATGGATACGTTGGAAGTTCATGCACAACATGTATTTGTTAAATAATAATTTAGAAATTGTCAAGCAAATGTCAATGATATATTGTTTGCAATTGTCCTGCGAACATGCATGCAAAATATGGAAGGATTAAACATGACATGTTCACTGTTTGACAAAAAGCCTCAAGGGACCGTGACAACGCACGTGATTTGTTTGACTAAATGCCTCCAAGAGATGTCATCTCGAGGGATGAGATTCAATGATTATAAGAACAACATAAATCGATTTGTTGAATAGGCTTCATAAAATTTCAAACAAATGCAATTCACAGTTGTAGGTTTGTGTAGACATGCATGCAAAATGTGGGAGATGAGAAGATACTTGCAATTGTTGTTACACCATGGATTTCTTCAACCAATTTCACAAGTAAATTTATATGGGGTACTATCAATATCTTATTCCAAACATTCATGTGACTCGAAGTTATGTAAAGATGAGCATGGTACAAGCAAATTATCAAAATCGGTCCAATTACATCTCTTAAGAAATGGCTCAAAAATATGAAAATATAGTCATATCCCTGAGGATGATAGCAAGAAAGGACATTGAAAAATGCCTCGAGCAAACTAGAAGGTATTTCTCATAATGAATCAAAATATCTCATGTACAAGGCTTGCCATGAAATCCTCCATGATAAATAATGTCATTAGCTCCCAATGTGTATGCCTAGATGCAAAGAAAGCATTGATGAAGGTGGGATAACTATGCAAATGAAAGTTTTTATCTTTTCTCATCTCATTATGTGTCAAACAAATTCTAAGGAAGCTTGAGCAACTTATCAGATATCTTACAATGAACGTTATCTTTCGAAGACAATCAACAAGCATGTGAAGTGGTGATGAAAGATGTTTAAGTGATGTAGTCAAAGAGTGTGTTATTGGAAGGAAGATGTTCGTGAATGGTTTCTTTGTGTCATGAATGAAGATTCCAATTGATAAATATTTTTCAATGCAAGATCTTTTTATCTTTATGGAGAAGTGCCTTAACATAACTCATGACTTGGTTCTTCATCGATATTACAAGTTTGAACTTGTATTTTTGTAAAAGTGACTTATGTTACTCATTGTAACTAAAGGTTAGAAAGTGGACCTTATTCATGCAAAAGTGAAGTAGTTTTTAACTAAGCTCTTTTTGCATAAAAATGAGTTAGTTATTAACCTATCCAAAGTTAGTTACTAAGGTGGTTATTTTGGGAAGCCTATAAATGCAAGGCTATTTCATTTGTAAAGAGGGGGGGAACTTTTGACAGAGGGGAAACTCTGCAGAAATTGTTAGAGAATCTTGTAATGAATTTTGATTTTACACTATGTACAAAGAGGTTTATGAGATTGTATAATCTCACAAAGACGATAAAGAATGCTTTCAAGTTTGTGTGTTCTTGATGTTCTTCTAAGTTGTCATTACTGATTTTTCGTATGTTAAATTAGTAATTCCTTTTTGTGCTCACGTGAATTATCAACAATATATGCAATTGATGTAATGAAACACAATCACTTCCTGGTATCTTGAGCTAGATGTGTCAAGATAACTTCTCTTTCCGTATGTCAAGATTTGTTATCTTTATTTCTTCATCATTGCATATCAACAATTATTTTGTGCTCAAACCCCCTTTGTAATCATTATCAGTTGTGGAATCTCAGTTGGTTTTCGTATGTCTATCATTGGGGTTCCTGTTAGTCATATTTCTCTAGTTTTGTGTTTTCTCCTTTTTGTACTTTCAGGTTAAAAGTACACAAAAATCTCAAATATCCCATCATACGAGGGAGCTGCCCCTCTCAAACACAGAGGAAGATTGTGGTTTTTCCACAATCTCTCCAATTGTTGGAACATTTGTCATTGCTCATCGGGCAAACAGAGTCAATTTCAGATAAACGACCGCAGTGACAAATCTGTTTACCAACAGATTGGAGGAGGAAAACCTGCTGCCGCAACAATTCCACTTCTGACTATCTTAGTAGCAATAGGAGATGGATTGTGCCCTACTGTCCCAAACATCCTGATTTTGAAGGCCTTGCTTGATTCTGCCATCCTGGAAAAGCTTCTTGAAAAGGATGAAAGAAGTTCTCTAAGTATGACTTTCTTCACTCCAACTCTTATTTCTTGAAATTCGCACGTGAGAAGTGAATTGTACTTTCATTCTTATATAGAGTTTCTTCAACGTGCTACTAAGTTAGGAGGAATCAAATTTGGCAATTGCATTAATTATGCATCATACTTTCCCCTCTCACTACGCCATGAAAATGGAACTTTCCTTCATTGTGTTGAGTTGCATGTCATAATTTGGAATATTCCCTCGCCACCTCATCATTTTCAATTTTTTCAAATTTTTTCAAATTTTAGAGGGATTTTGGAAGATTCTTCAAGAGTCACCTAATTCGTCTAGTTGGCTCGACTTTTCTTGCTTCAGAGGGAACTTTCCAAGCTTTTCCACCACCTCCTATTTTTGAGGAACTTTCCTAAAATTTAGGACCTGGGTCCAAGAGAGAGAATTCCCACACGAGTCCAAATCTGCAAAAAAATTTGAATTATGATGAGTTTTGGTGGCTAAAAATAGATTTTTCAAATTTTTTACCCAGGGGATTTCTACTTTTTCATTTATCCTTGACCCTTGGATTTTCATGCCTTAGACAATATCCTCAATTTTCCAAGGTGTGGAATTCATTTTTAGTGGAGGAATTTCAAATTTCTTAATTTTCCATGCTTGCATTTTGGCACCTCAATCCTTCCTTGGGCGGATTTTCATGCTGAGAAAATTTGATGGTCTTGGATTTTCTAAGACCCTTGGTTTTGGCGCCTCATATCTCTCTTGGTCGAAATTTTCACCTTGAGGAGGAATCTTATACTTTTGGCATTTTCCTTGACTTACCCCTTTTAGCGCCTTCATCATTGGGCATTGTGTTTACTAAGGCATGGAATTTTGTGTTTTGCTCATTTTTTATGATGAACTGATTTTAGTGCCTATTCTTATGCATGGGCACATTTGTGCATGTGTGGAGGAACTTCATTCATTTTGGATTGTCCACAACCTATTGGTTTTGGTGCCCTTCCTTGTCTTAGGGCAGAACTTTGATATTGCCAAGGATTTTTTTTTACATCTTCAACTTTCCATGATGACTCCACTTTGGCGCCCATCTGACTCCTAGGGCTGACCTCCTGCTTGGGTGCATTTTGCATGTAGGGAAGGATTTTGACATTTTTGATGAGTTCCATGATAACCTTGATTTGGCGCCCATACATGATCTTGGGCACCAAAATCACTTTGCCTTGGAATTTGATCCCCTTTCATCCAGACTTAGATGATTTTGATGTTTCCAGATTAAAATGCCACTTCAGGAATAGAGATGAACTTTTCAGACTTAGTGATTTTATGCTTTCCACTTCTGGAATGGATTGCCATAGTTAACCATTTTTAATCTAGTTTGTTTGCTTTTGACTTTCTGGATATGTACAGATCTTCAAGAATGCTCAGTCTTCAACATCTGCCTGAATGGTCCAGTCAAAAATGAACTTTCCAAAAATAGAAACTTTTCAAAATGTCAGTGTTAGACCCCAAAACAGAATGTAGGATGACTTACTATAAATAGAAACTTACTAAAAATAGTACGTTTGATTTTTGGCAAAATGAAGACATTCCGGGAGGTAGTGAAATCCCTAAAAAATAGGAACTTTCTAAAAATAGAAAGTTGCTCAAAATTCGCTCAAATTTCATTGGGAGGTTCCTTGAAAGGTCTTGATTCCAATTCTACATTTAGTTTTCAAAAACCCTAAAAGGAAACCCCTAAAATCTAGGACAAAAGGTAGAAACCCTAAAACTGATAAAACGAGCCCTAGACTTAACCGAATTCATTCAAACGAAAAGCAGACTCGATCAAAATGACCCCCCTCACTCACAAACTCAAAGAGACTGACGAGACTGCTACCAAAAGACCCCAAAAACTAAAACCAAAAGACCGAGAGGGCCTAAAAAGTAGGGGGTCCCCGTCTTCAATGAGGTGATGTGTGATTAGGTCACAACTGAGATGGAATATTTCCCCCCGTAATGTGAAATTCCACTTATTCACACATGTAATGTCCCCTTCTCAATTCTAGATTGATGGATGGAGTCTTAGCCTATTTTGGAAACCCCTAGGCTAATCAAAAGCTAAATTAGGGTTTATGTCTTCAAGAAGGTTTTCAGAGGGGTGTTGTTGACGTGTATTTTGTACACTATTAAACACAAAATAAAATACCTAAAGGGTACCTTATCCTCTCTTGAGTAAAGCCTTTGAATGCTGAAGATATCGTGAAAAGGATCAATCAGGGTGACTTCAAGGTTCTTCGTTGTAGGATCTCTACGTGTGGATAAGCTCTCTGTGGTATGATGTGATTTGCTGGAATCACAAGGGGACTTACACTTGATGACTGAACGTCTGATTTGCTTTGAATATTGCTGGAACACGAGATTTCACTAGCTTTGATTTGAAAAAAGGAAAAAAGATGAGGGCGAGGAAAGGATCTAATCCTAATACTGAGAATGTAGGAGCAATGAATGATTTTTGATGAAATTCTAACTAAGTCTTGTTTTGACATCCCAGGACCATCTCCACAAGGTTAGTGCGATCTTCGAAGGAAAGCTTTATGATGTTCAAATCATCACTGCAGGCATAGACACCATCAGGCTGATGCATATCAATGAAGAAGCGATAATTGAAGTTAAGCTTAAGCTGAATGATTCCAGTTGACTACACAAGGCAAGTCTGCAATCAACAAACTGCTAGTAGAATGGATGTACGAATTTCACCATCAATCAAACACATTTCTTCCACTCATCTAATAACATAAAATCAAACATGAGAAGTATAGAGACCATGCAAATTGTTGAATCGACCCATAAATTTCACCATTTCTTCAATGAAGTTTCACAAGTCTTTTACAACAACCTCTTGGCAACAATCTTTGCCTTCTCTCTCTACTCTACTCTAATTGCTATTCTATCAACCTAGCTAATCACCTTCTAACTACTCTCTATCTGTCTTCTATTAACTGCTTTCTATATCCTTTACAAATGAAGAGCTGGGGCTTATATAGTGCCCTTAATACAATTCGATAGCTAAGATCAATTTGAGATCAATGGCCAAGATTCAACAATGAAAACCCTAATTAGGGTTTGTTACAACCATTACATAACATTTAATCCTTGACCAATGAAATAATTGTATTAATTGGACACATGTCTTCTCTGGAAAATTCAACCAATGGATAGCTGGGGTAGGTACATAGAAATTTGTGCCACCTTCCATGAGTTAGGTACATTGAATCTGGACATGCTGAGGTGGACCACACTGACTGGAGAAGTGATGACTAGGATGCCAACTCGTCTGACACTTGGTTGATGCCAATTTGATGTTGCTAAGAAGCTAGCTTTAATTAACTCTTCTAGAACTATCTGCTTCTTCAATGAACCCTTTGCTCTGACTTCTTTTGTCTTTGATTTTGCAGGATGATAATGTATCTCGCCTTGGAATGTTGGATTGGAAGAAGTTATTCTTGATGATGCCGGATCGAAGAAGGCCATCCTTGTCGATGCTTGACTGGAGGAGGTTGCCCTTATCCTTGCTTGATCTTCTTGGAGGAGACCGTCCTTGATTTGGCTTGATTTTCCAACTCCAGGATCTCCATTTGATGCCTACACAAAATATTAAAGTTAGTCTTTTGAGCATCAAACCTCAAAGCATGAAATTTAAGACCTTTCAAAGGTAAAACTTAAGATATTAATTTGAAAAAAGTCATGATAAATTAAGAACTATACATTTTCAATTTAATTATGAATGGAATTTGGATCTTCAAGACTTAGATTTTACAAAATTGCAATGGGATCACAATAAGTCTTGAATAAGAACTTCAAAAATGATTCTTCATACCTCCTTTTTGATTGCTTAACTACAAAACCTTGGCAACGGATGAAAGAAAACCAGATTTTGATGGACAAGCTTAGATTATAGTCCTCCCTTGGATGAATTAAGCCTCCTCTAGCTTGGAAAAGAATAAACTCCACTAGCCTCTTCAAAAATCTGGAAATTCGCCTTCAAATACCTTCAAAACATCTGGAAATTATCCTCCAATCTAGCAAGAAATTCGCCTCTCCAATAGCCTTCAAGATGAATTTCGCCCTCCTTAGTCTCCACACTTAGTAGAAATTCGCTCCACTCCAGCTAGATTTCGCACCTTCAATTAGCTCTCCAAATTCGCACTTGAAAGGATGATTGAATGATTTGAATTGTGAAAAAACACCTCAAATATATAGAGCGCTCACCCCTTTGCTCCCTCTAGGCCGACTTGGCAAAAAGAGGTTAAAAATAAATAAATTTCCAAAAAAAAGGGGGGCCGACTTGGCAAAATAAGTGAAAATAAGGCCTTGTGCGCTCCACATTTAGTTTTAATTTAATAAAAATTAATTTTAAATGCCTTCACAATAAAAGTTCGATTTTTTTAAGGCCTAAAATCAATTTATTAAATGCCAAAATGTCTTTATTTAATGCCAATTTAATTTTAATTTTTTTAAAAATGCCCCAAAGTTAGCAAATTTTGGTGAATTTCAAGGAATGTCAACGTTCAATTAATGCAAAAAATGAAGGATATCATCAATTTCGCCCTGGACCCTTGATGAAGGCCAGGAGCGATTTTTCAATCTAGACCTTGCATACCTCCTTTTTTCTGTCCAAAACTTCATCTAGGCATTTAAATGGCATTTTTAACTGGAGTTTTGAGTTTGATTTCATTTGATATTTAGGAGGAAAGTGTATTTATATCTTTTTCGCCCTGGACCCTTAGAGAGGGTCAAGAGCGATTTTGCAAATTCAAGCTTATCCATCTTTTGTTAGTCCTCCAAATTTTCTTCAATGGGTAAAACATACCTCTACGCATCCATTCCAAGCAAAAAATTGCTTTGACCTTGCAAGAAAAATGAACTTTTGAGAATTTAGCTCTGGACCTTCAGTGAGGGTCAGGAGCGCCTTTTGTTTTTTGGGTTGATTTCCTCCTTTGTTGACCACTCAAATTATATTCAACGGATAGAACATGCTTTCCTTGATCTCTTCCAATCATAAAATCACTTTGATCCTGCAAGAACAGTGCAAATTTGAAAATCAAGCTCCAGACCTTCAGTGAGGGTCAGGAGCACTTTTTGCCATCATGATCAAATTGATTCACTTTTCATCTCGAAATTCCTTGGCTAAGGAAGATGTTAACTTGTTTCATGCTATGAATAAATTCTCATGTCCAAAAAAGGATAAAATAGTGTGTCCACAAGAAATTCGCCCTGGGCCCTCAGAGAGGGTCAGGAGCGAATTTCCCTTCTCTAGGCAAAACTCCTTCATCCTTTGGTCTTCAAACGGGTTTGGGGCTTCATCATGCTCATTCCACCGCTCTTCTTGCCTTTAATACCTCATCTTGACCACAACAATGCTAAAAATGACCTTCATGGAGAATTTCGCCCTGGGCCTTCAGTAAGGGTTAGGGGCGAAATTATCTTTGTTGCGCAAAATTCAACAATTTTCAAACTTTCAAATGCATCCAGTAACGTCCAATCTTCTCTCCAGGAAACCCTGCACAAAACAAGTTAGCCAAAATTAGCGAGAAATAAACTTGAACCACATTTTCGCCCTGGACCTTTGGCAAGGGTCAGGAGCGAAATTTACAATCTAGGCTAAATTGCTCAATCTCAGAGTCCCCAAACTCGCCGCGAGTCAGGCGAGTTCGCCGAGTTGGCGAGTCGAGCCAACCTCGGCGAGTTTTGCCGACTCGCCGCTCGGACTCGGCGAGTTTTGGGCAAAACTCGCCTGACTCGCGAGTCAGGCGAGTTTTGCCAAAACTCGCCGAGTCCGAGGTCCAGGACTCGGCCGCGCGATAGGCATAATTCGAACTTAAAAAAAAAAAAAAAAAAAGAGCTTTTTCATTTGTTTTTTTTTTCGATTCTCTTTGGTATAACCCTAAAAGGTCTTTTAATTGTTATTTGTGAGAAGAAGAGAGGAAAAGTGAGAGAGAGGAAGGAAAACAAGAGGCCATAGGTTTGCAATCAGCAAGGAAGAAGAGCATCAAGGAGACCACAAATCACATTGGGGAGGCCATAGGCTTGCATTGAGAGCATCAAGGAGTCCAAAGCAAGACTTCTCAACTCATTTGAAAGAGGTAAGGTAGATTTTGCTTGTTTTTTTAAGTATGTTAATGGATTTTTTTCATTTGTTTGTTAATTTTTTTTTAGTTTAACAGTTAACTTTCCAAATCTTGAATGTTTTTATTTTTTTAGCTTAATTACAATGAGAGAAGTAGAATAATGGCAAAGTGCAAACCCTACATTTTTTTAGAAAAAAATTGTAAACATGTATTTACAATTTTATTTTTTTTTAAAGTAGGGTTTCCTGATTTTTTCTATTAGTTTATAACTTTATTAAATTTTCTTATTGCAGCAGCTTTCACGTTTAAAAAACATTCATTTTTCACAATGCCTAAAAAGGATGAGGCTTGGAAATATACTGAAGACTTTATTGGCAGACAAAAAAATCAAACAAAATGTTTTTTTTGTAAAGAAATTAATTTTGGTGGCATCAATAGATTTAAATACCATATTGCCGGCATACCTGGCCATGATATTGAGGTATGCAAATTACAAACTCCTGAGGCAAAACGTTTCTGTTATGTCCAATTAGAAACACATGAACAAGAAAAGTTAACTAAGAAGAGGCAATTGGAAGAGTTAAGTGCTATTGGCTCCCATGCACCCACATCCGCATCTGCATCCGCATCCGCATCCGCATCCACATCCGTAGGCTGTGTTGGAGAGGGTTCTTCCATGCCTCCCTTTCACCCTAGTGCTTTTGCTAGTGCTAGTGCTTCTACTTCTACTCCTCCTGGTGGCACTATTACCTTTGGCCCTAGAGTTCGGAAATCCAGGTTGGATAGTTATTTTGTGCCGCGTAGTACTCCTGGGGCACAACCCTCGCTTGAGGGTATGGGTTGGAACAAGGAGGTTCATGATGCTGCAAGAAAACAAATTTGCAAGTTTTGGTACTTTTGCAACATTCCATTTATTGCAGCCAGGTAATTCTTTTTGATTTGATTGCTTTAAGTTTAAAAGTAAATTTATAGTTTGAAGTTGAATTTTACTTTGTCTAATCATAATCTATTTGTGACAGGTCTCCTTATTGGCAAGGCATGGTAGATTCCATAACCATTTGTGGTGCGGGGTTTAAAGCCCCTACCGATGCTGAGTTAAGTGGCCCCCTCTTGTTACAAATGGTTGAGGATATGAAAGTTGAGCTAGAGGACCACCGACAGTCTTGGAGAGAAAAGGGTTGCACCATCATGACAGATGGTTGGACGGATAGGAGGAATAGAACACTCCTAAATTTTCTTGTTTCCTGCGGAGGTGATTGATTATGATTCATTCTAATTTGTACTTCCCTAAATGCATTGAATAAATTAAATTTTGATTTGTTGAAAGTTTGAAACTCTATTTTCAGGATCTACCATGTTCTTGAAATCTATTGATGCTTCCTCACATGTGAAAAATGCCACATACTTATGTGAGGCTATTGAGGAAGTCATACAAGAGGTGGGGGAAGAAAATGTGGTGCAGGTGGTGACAGATAATGCAGCAAGTTATGTTGCTGCAGGTAAATTTTGAACTTTTCAAGTCTTGATGGAGAGGCATCTATGATTATTTAAAATTTTCTTAACACATCAAAATTTCTAATTAACTTAAAATTGCTGCAGGTAAACTTTTGATGGAGAGGCACCCGAAAATTTTTTGGTCTCCTTGTGCGGCCCATTGCCTTGACCTCATGTTGGAGGATATTGGTAAGCTTGAATGGGTGAAATCAATAGTTGAAAGGGCCAAATATATCAGCAAGTTTATCTACAATCATGCATTGGTCCTTAGCATTATGAGGCAATACACGGGGCAAAAGGAGTTGGCTCGTCCAGGCATCACGAGGTTTGCCTCAAACTTCCTCACACTGAAATCCTTGATAAAATCAAAGGCGGCTTTGAGGCGTATGTTTGTTGGTGAGGAGTGGACTTCCTCATCCTATGCTACAACCACTGCAGGGATAGATGTGGTAAATTGCATTTTTGATGAGTCAGGTTTTTGGACCCCCTGTGGAGAAACCGTGCAGGTAAATTTATTACAATTTAACATTTAGTATCTACTATCTAGTATCTACTATTTAGTAATTTAATTTTAATTTATTAACAATTTAACTTTGCAATTTTTCTTTTTTTTTAATTTAATTTGTGACTTAATTGTTTTTGTTTAACATTATGTGTAGGTCACTGAGCCCCTCGTAGTTCTCCTACGAGTTGTTGATGGGGAGAAGCCCTCTATGGGCTATATATATGAGGGTATGGATAGGGCCAAGGAGGCCATTAGGTCCATATATGCAGGAGATGAGGATAAGTATGGCCCCATTTGGGAGATTATTGATAGGAGATGGCAGAACCAGCTTCACAGGCCCATCCATGCAGCAGCCTATTACCTCAATCCGGCATTTCGATTCCGTGATGACTTCAAGGCAGATGAGGAGGTTCTTAGTGGCCTGTATACAGTGGTTCAAAAGTTGTGTACTGATGGCACAGCCTCAAGAACAACGCTCCAGCTGGATAAATATAATAATTGAGAAGGGGCAATCTTCTCAAGCAGCATGTGCATAGAGGCTCGAACACAATTGCAGCCAGGTAGAAATATATGTAAACTTAAGATTCTTAAGTTTATGGCTTATGCATTTTAATTTTTGATTTTATAATCTAGCCTTAAAGTTGGAAATGAGTTTGATTTTTTTTTCTTTTTCGTTATTTCAGATAGATGGTGGCAAATGTTTGGGCCCTCAACCCCAAACCTTCAAAAAATTGCCATCCGTATTTTGAGCCAGCCATGCAGTGCTTCTGGATGTGAGCGCAATTGGTCAATGTTCGAGCACATCCATTCGAAGAGGCGTAATAGATTGTCTGTGGAGAGGTTGAATGATCTTGTTTTTGTTCATTACAACCTCCGTCTTAGGACCAGACAGATTTTGGACACTGACTCCTCTCCGATCACTTTAGCGGAGATCGATCCAGAGTCTGAGTGGATCACTGAGTCTACCGATCCCGTCTTCACTGAGGAGGACCATGAGTGGGTTGACCAGGCAGACAGAGAGGCTGAGGCTGTGGCTATGGCAGAGGAGGAGGATAGAGCACGATCCGGCACAGGCACCTCACAGGCGGAGACTATGGCTTCTCAGTCATCCAGGACCTACCTTAGACGCATTTGTAGGAGGCAGACAGACTACTCTGAGGCTCAGGATTAGCTAGAGCCTGAGCCATAGACTTGTTTTTGTTTACAGTTATATATATGTTTGGGAACATTTGATGTCATGGTTTTATATACATTTGACAACATTTATAACTCTATATATCTATGTTTTCTATTTCCTTCAGCTACAATTTACATTTCTACGCATGTGATGGATGTATGTTTATGTATGTGATCAAATCAGCTTCTATTTGATGATGTTATAGTGTCTTTAAGCTTTATTCAATAATGGGTGCATGAAACAAGTTTTAAATCGTTAAAAATCTCTAAATTTCAAGGGTTTTTTATTTTGCCGAGTCATAGCCGAGTCGTCGCCGAGTCATAGCCGAGTCACGAGTCGAGTCGGCCTTGCCGAGTCCGAGCCGAGTCCGAGTCTGGGAACTTTGCTCAATCTTTTAGTTTCAAATCACTTCACAGGGCAAGGTAAGATCATTTTCAAGGCCAAGAACAAGGTTTCAAATTCAAGCGAGTTGGCAAACGAAATCTACAATGAATTTCACTCTGGACCCTCAGCAAGGGTCAGGAGCGAAATTCCCAATCTTGGCCAAAATTTATCATTTTCTTCAAGGTGTTCAATCAATTCCAAAGTCCAAACAAAATGCCTTGCAAATCAAAATTTGGTCAAATAAGGCAAGGAATGAGTCCTAGGTTGACTTTCGCCTTGGACCCTCTGGAAGGGTCAGGGGCGAGATTCGCTTTGGACCTCCTGAGAGGGTCAGGAGCGAAATTCGCTCTGGATCCTCAGGAAGGGTCAGGAGCGAAATTTGACTTTTTGAACTCTCCGACAGGATAAATTTATGGATCTTTCTTCTTTCTTATACTTTAAGTTATATTCCATATATACTTTCAGGATGTTTGAGAGTGGTTTCAGACCTCCAGGAGCTATATTGCAAAATCTAGTTTTTAGAGGATTTTCAGTTTCTAGACTTAGTCAAATTTCAGGATCAGGACTTTCAAACTTAGCCAAATTTCAGGACATTCCAGACTTAGACAAATTTCAGGATTAGGACATCACAGACTTCATCACTCACCAACTTGACTTAACTCAAGCAGAACCTGCTATCCAGGTGATCCCCTTGGCAACACTCAAAATGCAAAGGCCAACGGACAAAACCCTAAAAGACCTAAAAAGACAAACCCTAAAAAGCAAAAAAGCAGGGGTCTCCATTTGCAATGGGGCGATGTGTGAAATGGTCACAACAGGTGTTTGCAGGAGTTTTATAGTTTGCTCTTTGGATTCCTTATGGGTTTTTCATGAGCTTCAGGATGGTATAACATGCATTCCAATTAGAGAAGATTTCTGAATTTACTATTTTTAGTAAATTTAGAAAGGTTGACATTTGTTTGCTTTATAGGTTTTTTTTGGTTTTTTGAGAGCTCCACAGTGGTTTGACATGCAAATTCTTCGGAGATGATTTCCAGACACTATTTTTAGTAAGTCTCAACGGCTGCTCAAAATATGCTCAAATGGAGATTGTAGTCACTATTTTTAGCAGTGTTAGTTTTAGTAAGTGCTATTTTTAGTAAATGCTATTTTTAGTAGTACAGTTGTGTAGCAGAGTAACACTTGGGTTCTATTCTCAACAATCCTATTCAACAGTGGTCTCTCCAAGATTCTTGGAATCTATTTTTGGTAAATAAATAACCAAAGTTATTTATTTAATATTATTTTCATATGACTTGGGCAATATTTAATATATTTTTTGTAAAGTCAAAAAAAGGTGTTTTGGGTGTGCTAGACTTAGAGATTAAGGAAATATTTTATTGAATGGAAATTCATATTTAGCGTCCAACTTTGGGAATAAAATTAAAAAAAAAAAGCAAAAAATATTAGTTATATTTTATTTCCCTAATGAGGCATCCACTTTGGAGGGAAAAGTGAATTCAAATTTCTGGGGCTGAAGTCTATAAATAAGACCCTTCTCTCCTCCTGGTTATGCTATTGTTTTGATAACGAAATGCTACTGAAATATTTTCAGAGACTTGGCTTTGGGGTTGCATGCCCTCCTAGCTTGACCACAATTTCGAGTTTGAAAGATAACTACTAGCTATCAGAGTAATTTCATTAAGAGATTACCAGTGGATTTCAAAGAAGATTGGTGTGTTCTTTTTGGCAAAAAACCCTACAGCTGATTTATGTTTCTACTCTACTTGATCATAAAGAAGACTCAGAATCTGAAGAGGCCTTATTTGTACGTAACAAAGCAAGAAAAGGAAAGTACAAATCTAAGAATATTCCTTCAAAAAGAAAAATCAAATGTTTCTATTGTAATGAAATAGGACATGTAATTTTGAATTGCAAGAAGAGGGCACAAGATCTACTAGATGATAAACTAGATCATTGTGCTTCCTTCACTGAAGAAACGGATTGGAAAGAATATGCCAGTAATGAAGAGTTGTCATGTCCTAGTGATGAGGAATATGTGCTTTAAATAATTAAAGATTGGAGGTGGGAGGCAATGAAGGAAGGAGGGCACTCAACATCCTCTCGTCAGTCACCAACGATGAGGTCGCTTATCAGTTCTGGTGGCATTTCATTTTCTATTGCAAAGTGTGCTTTTGTTTTCTATGCTTTTTAATAATTGGAAATTTCACAATGGGGGGGATATAACATCAATTTTTTTTCTCCAGTTGTAGTGAAAATTTCCTTTGGAGATCGAGTGACACGATGATCAACTATTGCTATGTGTGGGTTTTTTCTTAAGTTAACCCCCTAGTGTAAAATATTGTAATGAACAAAATCTCTAGTATAATGCAGTTCATGGATCTTGAAATGGTTTGTGGGAGGATCCAGAAAACCACATGAGGGGAACAAATGAGTGGGTTCCCGTTCATGTACAGATTTGTGGTAAATCTATGTGAAAACCATGAAAGGTTGATGGGAGGTGCCTTTCATTTTGAATCAAGATCAGGACCCACAAGAGTTGGGCTTACTACAGATGAAGGGTGTGAGTTGTTACCATGTTCACACTAAGGGGGGAATGTTGGGAAAACTATTGTTAGTGTTCACATGATTGTTAGAATTATAGGATACATAGAAAAGTATTTGTTAGTTTGTTTAGGAGCTTGTATATTTAGATGTGTTTGTTATAGTTTGGTGATTTGTTATCCCATGATGTAAGGGATTTGTTACGGGAATTCTCCTATAATATAGGGGATCCGATTCCTATATGTTGAGACATGGACCAGCTAGGACTCAAACCTAGGACCTTCCATACGCTGCTGGAGTGCTCTACCACTGAGCTACTGGCCCCTCTTGGACCAGTCCATCATCGGTCCGGGTGTGGCTTATTTCCAACACGAACACCCCCCCTTAAGCCACACCTCTTGTGTGCTTGGGGCTCCTAGCCTGGACCTGGCTCTGATACCATGTTGAGACATGGACCAGCTAGGACTCGAACCTAGGACCTTCCATACGCTGCTGGAGTGCTCTACCAGTGAGCTACTGGCCCCTCTTGGACTAGTCCATCATCGGTCCGGGTGTGGCTTATTTCCAACACGAACACTATATATTGGCATGTTTATTTTATCTTTCTTGAAATGTGCATCTCAAACTGTAACTAAAGGATTTGAAGCTTTAAAAATTTGCACACCTTTCCATATTAAATCAGAGTATGGTAGCTGATTCCACTTATCTTGCTTCCTTTAAATAAGTAGGATCGCCATAATAAATGGTTGAAGATAATCATAATCTATGTCAAAGTTGTTACATTTCTTGTCTGGTGTCTCTCTTTGTTTTATAGAGCCCAAGAATAACCAAAGCAATAATGTGGCTATCAGTTTATGTAAATTCATGTAGAGAACACTTCAATTTGCAAAGCTGTATCTTAGAAGTTTTAAGAGCCCTTATCATTTAGATATGTTGATTGACTTTTTAATATGCATAAAACAGAAACTGATGGGCAGTGGAAATGTGCAACCATCAACAAATTTGTTTTTTCATACAGGCATAATCAATTTGAAATTTCAGACTGACTGAACACATTTATTAAAAGTATACTATGTATTGCTTGGTTAATAAATGATTGATTACAATATGTACAAGTGAGACTCATTTTGGGTTACATCCAAATTTTCTCTTAATTTTGTAGATGACTTGTGAAATGAAAAGAGTCCTCATATCTTTTGTTGCACCGTGAACTACTGAAAATCTCTTCTATTTAGTGGAGGAATTATGTTTGTATTTTTGACAATTTAGTTGATATCTAGCTCATAGTTGGAGAAAATTGATTCATGAATGTTATTCACCATTATGAGTTATGTTATCAACATGTTGGAAGCTCGCATTCTAAGTTCATTGATTTCAGAGAGCGTCGATATAATCGCTAGTAAAACCAAAAATAACATGTAATTTTCAAAAAAAATCCTGCTGGTATAAGCCTTGTCATTTTATTAGCTTCTCATATAGAATATATATGTTACTTTGGCAGGCAGAAGGAACAGTTATAAACCAGTGCACACAACTGCTTTCTCCTGCTGCTGATCCTACTTATGTTGTCACATACCTTAATCACAGTTTTCCTCAACATCGACAATACCTTTGTGCTGGGGCCTGGATTATTATGGATGGACACCCAGAGCACATTAACACTGCAAACCTTGTAAGTTGATTGAGTTTTACTTCAGATTTTCATTTTGCCTATTGTTGCCAGCTTTACATTCTTGGCACTTGTGGTAATTGGTAAATCTGTCAAGTTACCAATGCTATAACATTAACACTAATTTAACCTTTGATTTATAGGGGCGAGTTTTGAAGGAACTATCTCCAGAAGAAGTTACATCCAACATATATACAATGGTGGATGTCCTCCTCCATAACATACAGCTGCAAGTACAACGTGGCTACAATTTACAGGTATTGTATCATTGTTTTTTCCAGAATAATTTTACGTTCATAGATTTTTTATTCATTACCATGCAAGACAATTTTTGCCTTTTTTATGAGATAAGCAGGTGCTATTTTTACATTTAGCACTCTTGAATCAATGTTGATTATGGATTTTTAAAACTGTTTGCAGGAATTCTTGTTGAAATCTAGTGCAAGTTTGGCTTTTTTCATGTGGACTCATGAACTATTGCCAGTGGATATTGTACTTTTGGCTCTAATTGATAGAGACGATGATCCCCATGCCTTGCGTATTGTGGTATGTTTTGGAAATCCGTTGCATCTGCTACACTATCTACTTGTGAAATTTGCATAAATAATTTGCGATGTCATGTGGAGAGATTGGATTGAAAGCTACAAAAATTACCATACAAAAATGAGCTAAATATCCAAGTCCTAGATTTCCTAAGAAGGTCAACATTTAGTGGAACTTGACATCTTTCTGTTTGGTCTTTTGGAAAATGTATTAGCACCACAAGTATAACTCTTGTTGTTTATTGTATATCTCTTACGTCAATAATTCAATTAATAATTTTAGGTTCCAAGGATGTTGTTGTTGTTACATGTCTATTGCAAGTTTGTTATAGGGCCTATGAATTTCCTCTTTGTGAGCATCTTTTTTTCTTAAATTATGTTCAAGAAAGATAGAGAGATAATCAGTTGGTGTTAGTGAGAGGTTTTGTGTGAGGGAAGGAGGAATGGATTGAGCGAGAGATCACATGACTTTCTTATGCTTGTTAGATTGTACAACCAAGTGATTTTCCAATTGTAATGTCACCATTTTTGGTCTCTAGCATGGTAGTTAGCTCTAGTTTTCTTAGTGTGCGTTGACCTTGTAAGAAGGAATATTTATTGTTGCTAATGAGCTCAATTGGTCTAGATGACTCCTATGACACTTTTTGAAGTGAATTCTAGCTTTTGGTGTGTTATCAAAGATACTTGGAGAGTGTCTATTTATAAATTATAATGTAAGAATTGGCTATGAAGGTAGCCACCCACGATCTAGAGGCCAAATGGAAAGCACATGAACATGAGAGAAACAATACGACGAATAAACTATATTCCTATGAATGATGCAATACAAAATGATCAATTGGATTCCATGAATGTACATAGGAGACCCCTTGGTTATATAGCCAAGGTGAGAACATAGGAGTGGATAAGATCATGACAAGTGTCATGATCTTATGACATGAGACAAAAAAGTGAAAGCCTGTCATCCACCTAAAGTGGAAAAGTGATCACATGATAACACCACTAAAGGTGGATCACCCACCAAAGGTAGAAAAGGGCAACAACAAAAGGTGGATGTGATAATGTGATAAAAGCACTAAAGGTGGAGACACCACATAAAATGGAAATGATAACATGATGATAATGCCACCTAAAGTGGAAATGCTCCAACTACTCCTATGTAATTCCCTAAGCTTAAGTGACGTATAATTAGGACCTAGGTGAGAAATAACCAAGGTAAAATACTTTGATTACACCAACACCCCCCCTTAAGTGTAACTTAGGGAGAATGTACACAAAAGACAACGATGCAAGATGGTTCTTGGCTACTAGGCCATGTTAGGTACCCATTAACAAATGCAATCCAATCTATCACAAATGGAGAAAAAGAGAAAACCCAATGGGACAAAACTCCTCCCCAAAAGAGAGATGAAAATACACAATGCTCTTGATGAAGAATGAGAAGGACAAAACCTCATGTAAGGAAAATGCCCCCCTCATAAGAGAGAAGAAAAGAGACCATGAAGCCCCCCCTCAATGTAGAATTTCTGACAAAGATGGTCCAAGATGTCAACCAACATTCCTCCCCATTAGGAAGAAATAGAGCCATTGTTGCACCAAGAATGTCATGTGACAAAACCAGGTACCGTTGTCAATGAGGAACCATTGATGAATCACTCACTGCAAGATGATAGAGATCAGGCATGGAGACACTGGTATGAGCATCAACTGGTATATTTTCAATTGGAGACATGTACCAAGTCTCACAAGATAGTTCTTAATCTACTGAGTATTGGAGGATTACATCAAGTATGTCATCAATGACAAATTACAAAGAGGTGTGGCACTTTATATTAGTGCGAGTACAACATAGCTCATGCAAGAGAATACAAAAATGATTACAATGATGAAAATCTGGAAATTGAAGGTTGATGCCACCAAAGAAACATTCTACAAATGACTGTTGAAATAGCCCTCTGTTTGGGATGTCACCAAGAAGAAATCGGGAGCAAATGGACCCCCCTTGGCTATTAGTTGGAAGATAGATCGCTGCATGATAGGTGGAAGAAAAAAAATTCTTTTTCCCAAATTTGCTTATTTATTGACATTTTTGTTTTTCCAAAAACTTATTTAAAGTTTAAGTAAAAACATTATTAAAGAACTTTATTAAACATAATAAAGAAAAAAAATTTTAACTTAAAAACAAATTATCAAATAAATAAAGAAAAAACACTTACTTTTTTAATTCTTCATTAAAAAACTTAATTAGAATAATAAAGAAAAATATTTTTTTAATATTTAGAAAAACTTTATTTAAAAATATTTAATAAAATTTTATTTTAAAACTTTAATAAAAAAAAATATTAAATTTTCTAATAAAATGACACTATTAAAAAAAAATTAATAAAACATCATTAAAAAAAGTTGTAAATTTATAAGAAATTAAATAAACGATAATAATAATAATTTTATAAGTGAAATTAATAAAAAAAATCCCAATAGATGGCAGAGCAGAGGAAGGAGCTAAGGTTTCACAGACCCCAAGATCGGTGGACTAGACGAGGCCAAGGTGCCTGGCCTCTCAACAGGAGGGCTAGTAGTCGTTCTCAGAACGGGGCTTGGTGGCCTCCACAACAAGCATGGAAGGCTCCAGTAAAAAATGACTACAACTCCTTTGTAAATGGCTCTAGG
Organism: Cryptomeria japonica; assembly: GCF_030272615.1. Classification (NCBI taxonomy): domain Eukaryota; kingdom Viridiplantae; phylum Streptophyta; class Pinopsida; order Cupressales; family Cupressaceae; genus Cryptomeria; species Cryptomeria japonica. The sequence goes on along the minus strand of NC_081407.1, from coordinate 3,994,578 downwards.
AATTTCTCTCAACAGGAAAAAGTGAAAAGGAATAGATGGGATTTTGTAGACTTCAGATTGAATGGGCCTTTTGATTTCAAAAGAATAGAGATGAAGTTCTGGAGGAAGAAATCTCTAGGTGAGGTACAAAGTCGAGAAAAGGTAAGCCGTAACTGTGAGCACACTACTTTAGTCTCTTTATCAATAGAAGGTCAAGCTTGGAATGAGTCGGTCAATAATGTGAAAGAGAAAGCTTTTTTCATGAAATGGAGTGGCCCCTAGCCGGCTTTCATACAAGTTAGAGATTGGTGTAGAGATCATTGGGGGAAGATGGACCTAAAAACGTTAACCAATGGCTTTTATTTGGTAATATGTCTAAATCCAAAAGATAAGGAGTGGATTTTTAACAGTGGACCATATATGATGAGGGGCAAAGGTTTTTATCTTAAGGACTGGACTCCAAATTTCAATCCTAAAGAAGAAACTATTACAGAGACACCAATGTGGATCAAGTTATATACCCTACTGCATGAGTATTGGAATCATGAAACCCTAGCCCAAATCGGAAACAAGTTGGGTACTTTTGTTAAGGCAGATGAGGCTATTACAATAAAGGATTATAGTATGTATGCCCGTATATGTATTCTATGGCAAATTGAACACCCTCTTCCTAAAATGATCGAGCTAAGGACTGGAGAATGCACATGGAAACAATCGGTGGAGGTTGAGGAGCATATAGAAATGTGTAAGGTCTGTAAAGGGTTGGGACACCCGGAAAATGAATGTTCAGTACAGCTTAAAGGAAAGGGATTGGAACAGGATACACTTACTGATATGCTTCTTAATAAGGAGGAGTCATTTGTTGCCGAAGATCCAAACTTTGTGGAGGTGATGGTGCTGAAGAAGGATCAGTTTAATGAGTGTGAACAAGGCATTGAGGATTCAGCAAATATTCTAGATACTTGGTCTTTTGTAAGGGATGAGGTAGGCGATCAAGGTTTTGAAGGTGAGTCGGTGGAGACTGGAAATGGTTAAGTTAGTAAAGGGACTCAAATAAATGAAGCTTCATTGAACTCGGGTTTTTAGGAAAGAAATTCAATGCAAAGGATGGATGGAGAGGAGGAGGAACCGTTGGAGAATATTAACAATCAAGGTACAACAGACCTGATAATGAGTATTAAGAATCTAGTGGTGGGTGAACTGAATGGCCCATCGAAGGGTACATCTATGGAGGATGAGATGAATTAGATGGGAGGAACACCAAATCTCAGGGATGGTGATGGTAAGTTGTTAAGTTGGCTACCCTCTAAAGATAAATTATTAGAAAATGTCTCGAGGGGGGAGTAACCTGAGGAAGCTTGTTCTATCAGTTAGAAATTTTCAGAGAAACTGGTGTTAGAATCAGCTTGCATAATGGACGCTGATGGGGAAGATTCAGAACCCCTATTTAAAGACATACAAATTTCTCCAATAAGGAATCTGGAAAGTTCTCTCGAAGAAGCGAAGGAGGATGATAACTCTTTTGAAGAGTTAGATTCAGACTTTCATTCAGAAGAAGCAGAGGATGGTGATGATTTGGACCTTACAGTGGTCATGGGCATCATGGATAAGAGATCTCTGGACCAAACTCTAACAAATAAATTGAAATCGTCAGTAGGGGAAAAAAAGAAGAGGGGACCAAAATCAGCTAGAGTAAAGTTGGAGATCGCAAGGTGTGCAGCAAGTCAAAAAAAATTGAGATCGGGAAAAGGCTATGCCTTTTTGTGGGAGCCATGAGGGTCCTATCATGGAATGTTAGGCGCTGCAATACCCCTGACAAGATTCGTTTAATCAAGCGATGTTTTGATCAAATGAGAACTGAAATAGTGATTTTACAAGAGATGAAATTAAATGGTGTAGATGTTGATAGATTGGTTAGAAGTTTTAAAGGGTGGAAATGCAAGATTGTTGAGTCGGTTGGAGCTTCAGGTGGTTTGGGCATCCTATGGAAAGATATTGTGGTGGAGATTCAAGTGATCAGAGCTGAAATTTCTTGGCAATGGGTAGAGGTATGGTCAAAACAATTACAATTTAGCTTCTACTTGATTAATGTATATGGGCCTAATAATATTCAGGAGCTAAAGTGTGTCTGGGAGGCCTTGTCAGAGGTTTTGGCAGGAAATGGTGACAAACTTTTTCTTTTGGGTGGTGATTTTAATGCCATTTTGTGACCTTTGGATAAAGCGGTGGAACAAGTTGGAATAATAAAAAACAAGGAGATTTTAGTGATTTTGTCAGTATTAATGGATTGCTGGATGCATAGATGAACTACTCGCTGTTTACCCTCCGGGCAAACAGTTCAATGCATCCAGACATAATACATAACAGAGGACAGTAATGCCATAGATTCAAATAAGCACAGCCACAATATTAAGTTGCACAACGAACATCAATTGCCAGCCAATAGAAAAGATACTATTCCATTCATAATCGTACTTAGGGCAAGTTACATCACATGGTATATAAAGGTACCAAGGGGGTGCGAGGGACAACCATCGCACCTGTAACTACCTACCCTCGGTTACATCACTAAATAAAGTACTTCCTAATTGCTTAATTACTTTTTATTCCCAACATACAATATGCCACCAACGTCATCCCCCCCCAAAAAAAAACAAGATCGTCTCCTGATAACTAAAACAAAATGGGATGATCAACAAAAAAAGAAATCATGACTGAGAATGGGGTTGAGGAAGCGTCCCTGATGGAGATGCCACTATTGATGTCGATGGTGCAAGTGTCGGTGTGGCTGTGAGACGTCCCCGTAGCTAATAGACCTGCTCAGTCTCAACATCAAGTCTCGTTTCACAATCATCTGCCTCTCCATAGCAATCTTCACCATCATCGCAGCCTCCAGTACCTCTTTATCCTTCCTATCCACCATCTCCAAGGTACTAGCAAGACGACTCTCCAACATAGCCCTCTCCTCTCGAGCTTCCTCCAGCCGTGTAGCCAAGGCAGCCTTCTACAATCTCTCATCCGCCAACTTTGCCTCCAGGTTGGTTCTCTCAGCTACCTACGAAGCCCTCTCCCAAGCCAACTGCTCCTTGTGCAACTCCTCCATCTGTTGGAGTCGAGCAGCTAACTCCTCCCTCGTTGTCACGGCTGCCTGCTGCTGGACCTCGGTGCCATGAGCAATATGTTGTGTACGTCTAAGCTCATAATATGTCTCCCTGAAGGTCTTCTCCACGCGCCTCAACAGGGACTGCGTAAGAGTCTCCCCAGCCTGCTCCTGTAGGCCCCATTCCTCCAACATCCGTAGAGTCTTTGTGGTGGGCCACCCTCAGGCCTCAAAACACTGGGAAAATGCTTGGGTGCAACCCCCACCCACAAACTCTAATAGCTGCTCAATCCGCCTCTTTGTCCGCACATCCCCTCATGACCGCATAGAAGCTATAATCCGTCGTGCTCCAGCAGCCATCTCAACTAGATACTGCTCCAAGTCTATGTCACTGCCTTCTCCGGGAGATTTCGGTATGGCGAACAGTTTAATGCGTCTAGACAAAATACATAACATAGGACAGTAATGCCATAGATTCAAATAAGCATAGTCGTAATATTAAGTTGCACAATGAACATCAATTGCCAGCCAACAGAAAAGGTAGTATTCCATTCATAATCCTACTTATGGCAAGTTACGTCACATGGTATATAAATGTACCGAGGGGGTGCGAAGGACAACTGTCTCACCCATAACTACCTACCCTCGGTTACATCACTAAATAAAGTACTTCCTAATTGCTTAATTACTTTTTATTCCCGACATACAATATGTCGCCAACACTTGCTACTCAGCAAAACTCGCCAAGGCCTCTAAAAAAATCTCGGGAAAAACTCAGCGAAAAACTTGGCAACTTAAAAACATGCTTAAATTTAATTAAAAATGCTCTTTTTTGCAAAATTTAATGAGAAGATGCATCCAATGAGTCAATAAATGAGAACAAAAAAGAAACAAGCTGATTCTAGATATATTTAAATGCAAAGTGTTTACAAAATCGCATCCTCATGAGGAATGTTGATGGCTGGAAGCCTGGAAGCAAAATTGTCAATAGTTTTTGTAAAACCAAAAGTAAATACATCATTACAATTACAACTTCCTCTTCCCAACTCTAGCAAATACTAAGGGAGAGGTAGAACTAGAGGGTCTAGTCCTAGAAGTCTGCAGTGGGCATGATTGTGCCTCCTCGCTTGCTATGGTTGGCTCGTCCTCCATCCTGGATGAAGCTATGTCTCCAGAAGCATTGGCAATGACTCATCATCCTCATCCTCTTCCTCCTCAATGTCATCCAACGTGAAACCAAATCCACCCCCCTCCTCCTCCATAGCCTGCCTCTCCAAATCAGTGATGTCATCCTCGGAAAACAATGGAGGCTGCTCCTGTGATGTCCAATCACTGTAAGGATCTGTATCATCCAAGTCAATTGGACCACCTTCTACTTCCTCTACCTTCCTTACGCGCAATCAAAAATTATATTGCACGAAAACAAGGTCATTGAGGCGTTTCTACGCTAACTTGCTCCTCTTCTTCGTGTGGATTGCTTCAAACAAGCTCCAATTGCGCTCACAATTGGATGAACTACAAGGTTGACATAAGATTTTGAGGGAAATTTTTTTGAGATGTGGGGTATTTCCACCCCAACTTTGCACCAAGCATCTGCAAATTAAAATTAGGTTGAGTAGCACCCCTCACCAGGGTCTGAGTGATGCAGAGGCATCATGGGCCCATCCATCTTTAATAGGGAACTTTCCATCTCCCCTTTGTTTGGTAACAAAACTCCATTCCAAAACCCATCAATAGGACCTATCTTCAACATCCACCAATACTCACTCTTTTTTCACAACCCTTGCTTCATCACAACATCTATGAAACACTTATCTTCTTGGACACATACCCTTCTTGACTATAATTGAACACATTCACCCTTTTCTCCTATGACAGTAACATACACCTTTGACATGTCAACAACTCTCTCAACACATTAAACCATTAAATGGACTGTGACTGTCTCATAACACACCCTAACAACCCTTGCACTTGACCATATCTTAAACCAATCCCATACACTTTGGAACCCAACTTCCACAACATTAAGAAACTCTCAACAAAATGCATTTAGTACTCCTTAAAACTTCTTTAGACTTGGACCAACCTTACACAACAAATTTGATACAAAATATGAACTCACTGCCAACTATGACAGTACAGAACTCTGTCACTCATAATGTTCAAACCCGACAACTTTAGGCCAATCACTCCGGTGAGAACCCCGACAACTAGGCTATGAACAACATATCCAAAATTTAGCATGATCCAACAGTGCAAATAAAAGTTAGGCCCTCTGCACCGAGACTATGTTTTTAATGGCAATCATAACATGACTTAGGACAGTCATACATACACTTCTGAGACAGCCACAAAACTCAATACAAAGAAGTGTTCCAAACCCTCTAAACACTTGAGAACATTTAAAACTCACTCCTACACTCCTTCAAACCACCATCTTCCTTTCAAACACCCTGCAAATACAAAATACTCAATCAAACTCCTTAAATATGCCTTGTCTCAATCTGGCACAGCATTCTCAGTTCTTCCCTTGATCCAAAACATGTGCAAACAATAGCATGGTCTCCTGCAAATGATAACACATAAAATACAGACCCTCGCAAAGCATTCTACAAGATTTGGGGGTTTATTACACGTGAAGACACAAATTTCTACATTTTGCAAACTCATTGTTTACCCTAGACTGGGGTTTGACTGTTTTGATAAAAACTTCAATAACTTTCTTGATACTTGATGAAATCAACTCAAATAAAAGCCACAATTTAAGGAATTCAATCCCTTAGCAAATCCATCAAATGATTAGACAAAATACCAAGATATTTATCACAGAAAATACTTGTTATCAGATTGTTACATTGTGAAAAATCATGAAAATAGCAGAAAACTCACACTTTAGTGATATCTCTGTGATGTCCCCGATTTTAGCCTGTAGTCACATAAATCTGTCCATTTAATTAAATGAATATTTACTATTTATTTGATTAATAGACCCACTAGCCAACAGTTAATTAAGTTAACATTTAATTAATTCATTCTCAAACCCTTCTCCTATTAATTAAATAAATTATTCAATTTATTTAAATTAATTCATTAAACCAAATTCACAATCAATTAAATGAATAAATCCTATTTATTTAATTTAATCCCCTTTCCTCTTTTAAATAAATAAATAAAACATTTATTTAAATCATTAAATCCCCCCCCCCCACTTGCATTCTCTTACAAATGCAAGTTGCAACCATAATTAAAATAAATTAATTTTATTTTAATTTAAATCCTATTTTCCCTCACCCACCAAACCCACTTGCAATCCTAAATCCCCTTTTAGACTCTTCTAACCCCTTCCTAATTAGCCTAACCCATCCCCTAAATATTGTCACATTCCTAACCAACTTGGGGTAACTTCTTAAAGCCTTCAAAGTCTTTGAAAAGCATTTAATGCTTTATGTGTTCAACAAGCTAACCCCTAAAGTCTTCCAAACCACTAATGGCTCTTACATGACCATTTATGGTTAAATCCACTCGCTCCCATGGTTAGAGACTTTACCTCTAACTCAACCCTCATTTAACCCATGGGTCTCTTCAAGCATTTATTGCTTTGACTATGGTTATCCTCATAAACTCTTGCACAAGAGTTTATCCACTAGATAAAGGCATTATTCCTTGAATAATGAATTCTATCATTCAACTCAACATTAACTTTACCTCCCAAGTTAACCCTCAAGTCATGTCAAGCATTTAATGCTTATTCCCTCTCCTCTCAACCCATCTCTTGTTGACATTTGTCATCCTGGGATTGGGTTGAAAGCCCTCACATGGATCTTAAGCCCTTCAATCTCGACCCTTGTTGAGATGGCTCAATCTCAACCCTCCATTGCTCCATTTTACTTATAAATAGAGCTCATTTCTTCATAATCCAAATCCTGAAAACTTGTATGCATCTAACTTATAGTGAATTTCAGAGAGCATTTAGCATAATCATTTCACACAGTCATTTTGGGCTAAAATTAATCTTAGTTAATTACATAATATCTCATATTTAGTTTGTTTTACAATTGTATTTACATAGTTTAAAGCATTTACAATCTTGAACCTCCATAAGACATCCAAAATAATGCAAAAAGCTACTGAGAGCTACACTCATTTGGGAACTTGGAGAGGAGAGGAACAAGGGAGGAGAAGCTACAAGAATGGTGGAAGGCATTTGGAGATGCCTTGTTGCATTTGTTTACTTTGTTAAATGTTCTATTTTGCTTCTAGTGTCTCTCTTGATATGCTTGCTTAGGATAGTGTTTGATCTTTGATGTTCTAACACTAAGACTTGTTTCTTGCTGCTTGTTTGTGTTTGTCATCCTAACGTATCCTTTTTGCAGAGCATCAGAGCCTTTTGGCTAATAGGAGTAATAAGGAGAAATTAATTAAATTAATTTCTTATAAAGTCATTAAAATAAATTAATTATTAAAAAGTGACTTTATAGTTAATTAATTTGATTAAAAGTGACTAAAGTATTAAAAAATAAAATAATAATTATAAAGTCACTTAATAAAATAAATAAAGTGTACCTACCCTCTTCTAGAAGCCTCTCATGATGGGTTATGGAAAAAGATAAATAGAAGGTGATGATTGAAGAGAAGGCGAGCTTGAATTGTTAATTGTTGATTGAATTGGTTTTGTAGAACCAAGTTGGTGTTTGCAAACTAAGGGTCTTTGGGAACGGAAACTCCCATTGATCGCATAACTGAGAGAGTGAAAGATCTCTCGAGGGGTTGCATAGGGGAGGTGACACTCCAGTCATCTCATTTGAGCTTATTGAGTTCATATCAGATTTTGGGTGGTTGTGCTTCAGATTCTCATATTTAGTGATAACCTTATCGATACATTCATCTTTGTGCAAGACTAATTTGGTGATATCCTCTTGGCTATAAGGCGACTTAATTCTGGAAATTGGAGGCAGATCAAAGACTTTTCACCTTGCTGTGAACAGCGGTCGTGAACAGTGCCGTCGCATTATATGGGCATATTTGTCAACAATATTCATCTAGCTCCTAAGGCAATACCTGTTGGAGATTTTTAGAGGAGTTTTGAAGGAGTTTGGAGGCAAATCGAACTACAATATAGCTGTTGTCATCAAAAGTTGCAGACCAAGGTTTTTCCATGATTTGATTCATATCTTCTCTCACATGCATCGGTTTTGATCACCATTGGTTCCTAAATTTATTTGAGGATGAGGCTATGTCTTTGAGGTAATTTCTTGAAGGATTTGGTGGCAATATTATTTTCTATGAGAGGCCGAACTTCTGCAGGTCCGTCCCCTTCAAGCCCCATCGATTCCATTATTCAATGCTCGAGTTTTCTCAATGATCATTTAAGGAGTAAGGTGCTGCTATATAGTTGGAAAATTGGGTCTCTTAGAAGGAGAATTTTGAGATGTTTGAATGCAGATTAGAATGTGTTCTCAGACCAGTTAAAGGCAGCAGCAGGGCGGCATAAGTACATGCACATTGGAGCCTTGTTTAAGGTGGATAATGCTTGTCATCTCATCGCTACACTTCAGCGATTTATTCCAGGTTCAACTGCTGATCAAAACATTGTAATTTCTAGTTTGAATGATAAGTTTAGGACTGAGAGTTTGTCTTCAAACTGTCATATAAATCAGCCCTTATATATATGATCATTTGTTATTTCTATAATGCCTTTGAATAATCAAATAAGACATGGAGTAAGGGGTTTTTGAAGTTGCATCTATATTTGTATTTGTTTGAAGATGTATGCCACATGTTTGACAAATTTTCTCATGAATGTAAGTGTATTGAATATTTATCTTTATGCATTGATTTAAGGCCTAGAGAGTCATTTAAGCATTCAGATAATCATTTATGCATTGGAGGCCGTTTGTAGTTATTCTCATAAGGATAAATCAGACTGATATAATAGACCAGCGAGTTAGAAGGTGGCATATGAAGTGTTTGACAATATTCCTTGGGTTGAAAATTATCAATTTCCACTGCTAGTTGACCAAGGGATGTTACAGTGGTATCAGAGCCGAGGTCCTTCCATCCTGTGTGAGAAAAATGGCTTCTAAATTTGTTGAAGAAGCAATGATTGCTTATGAGAAGTATAAAGCACTTCCAGAAAAGACCAAAAGTCTTCTAGATTTTGATTCCTATTTGGAATATTGGATGGATTATGGCAAGCACAAAAGGAGAACAAAGAATAGAGATACCTCACCCACGATATTCAGGAATTTATATGATGATTTTGTCAAACATGCAGATTCAACTCAAGAATTCACGAAGACAGCCATGGGGAAAAACTTGTCTACATCATCTTTGCAAGAAGTTTCACTTGAGACTTCTACTTTGGAGGCTAGAATAAAGCATGTTAGTGTTACGGGTGACAATGGCATGGATGATCATATTGCTTCACATGATGAAAAATCTGACTATGGCAGCCAAAGACAGTTGGAAAATCAGTTCCTTGTAGCAACTTATCCTAGAGAAGAAGAGGAGACAAAACAAGACTTGATGGTAGTAGGTGTCGAGGGTGAGAATTCCAATGGAGATGTACTTGTGAAGTTTGAAGAATATGACAGGTTTATTGATGACAGCGAACACATTTATTCACTTCACCATGAGAATGAAGATACCTTGGAATCATCTATAGATGATACTCAAGCATTGGGTGTTAAAGATCTTAGTGGAGCAGCCACTAGTGAAGGAGACACTTTGCAATGGCATGATATCATCACTGATCTGTTTGAAGACAGCAGCATTATGTTCCATGATATTCATGAGATTACAGCCCTTACACATGAAAGAGTTTGTGAAGATGAGCCTACAAGTGTTGAGCATGAAGAAGAATTGCTTGTAGAAGTTGAAAGCATGACACAAATTCATGACAGGAGTGCTGATTGTTATAACAGCATTGTTATAACTCTACATCCTCAAGGATATGCAGCTCATAATTATGGAGAAGACAATGTTATGGAAGGCAGTCATGAGACACGGGTTGCTGATGTAAACAATAAGAGAGATGATTTTGTGCATCATAGCATAGAAGGCGTAAAAGGGACTCAAAGCTTATGTGAAGTGTGGTTAAAGAAGGCTAGACAAGCTAAGTTGCTAGCTGCCCAAACAAAGAAACACCTACAAAAGGTCAAGGAGTGCTGCAACCATATAGAACATAAGCGTAGTGACCTTATGAGATCAGCCACACATGAAATACTTTGGGGTGTTAAGGAAGACACCTACATTACAAATTTGAAGCATGCATCTATTTCTTATGATATGGCAGCTATCCACTTGTTGATTGGTGACTTAATCAACCTTGATTCTGCTTGGGTTAGTGGTTGTCCTGTGTTGTTCTCCGAAGCACGTTCATATTTGGCAAAGTCTACACCAGCTATCCAGTGGCATGAAGATGTGCAGGAACATACCTATTTGATGTGGAATGAGTATGAGATGGTTTCCTTTGATTTACAATGGTATGTTGACATCTATGACAGCATTCATGTTGCTGATCTGAATTATCTAAGCAATGTTGGGTTGCCGTTTGTGTTATTTCATTGGCATGCGGGAGTTCATTTTCACATTTTCTTGATGGTCAGCCTTCATGGATGGGTGATTCATGGTGATTTGAGGAGTCATTTCATCTTCATCACATATGGTAGGATTGATGGATTGGTTTAGGATCCGGGTATTGTCAGGGTTGAGGCTTGCACTCTTGTGGCACATGATGAGGTGTTTGAAATGATTCAGCAGATGCAGTTGATGTTACAGGAGCTTTGGCATGTTGATAGGGACATTACACAGTTTTTCATTTGGGATTCAGGTGGTGTGATTCTTTAGGATGTTTTTGTTGAGCTATGGAGATTGCTTGGAGACGAGCAATTTCAGGAGGGGTGGATTGTAATGTCCCCGATTTTAGCCTTTTGGCTAATAGGAGTAATAAGGAGAAAATAATTAAATTAATTTCTTATAAAGTCATTAAAATAAGTTAATTATTAAAAAGTGACTTTATATTTAATTATTTTAATTAAAAGTGACTAAAGTATTAAAAAATAAAATAATAATTATAAAGTCACTTAATAAAATAAATAAAGTGTACCTACCCTCTTCTAGAAGCCTCTCATGATGGGTTATGGAAAAAGATAAATAGAAGAGGATGATTGAAGAGAAGGCAGACTTGAATTGTGAATTGTTGATTGAATTGGTTTTGTCGAACCAAGTTGGTGTCTGCAGACTAAGGGTCTTTGGAAATGGAAACTCCCATTGATCACATAATTGAGAGAGTGAAAGATCTCTCGAGGGGTTGCATAAGGGAGATGATATTCCAGTCATCTCATTTGAGCTTATTGAGTTCATATCAGATTTTGGGTGGTTGTGCTTCAGACTCTCATAGTTAGTGATCATCTTATTGATACATTCATCTTTGTGCAAGACTAATTTGGCGATATCTTCTTGGCAATAAGGCGACTTAATTCTGGAAATTGGAGGCAGATCAAAGACTTTTCACCTTGCTGTGAACAGTGGCAGTGAACAGTGTCGTCACTACAGTGGTCGTGAATAGTGTTGTCGCTACAGTGGTCATGAACAGTACCACTACAGTATATGGGCATATTTGTCAGCAATATTCATCTAGCCCCTAAGGCAATACCTATTGGAGATTTATAGAGGAGTTTTGAAGGAGTTTGGAGGCAAATTGAACTACAATATAGCTGCTGTCATCAAAAGTTGCAGACCAAGGTTTTTCAGCGATTTGATTCATATCTTCTCTCACATGCATTGGTTTTGATCACCATTAGTTACTAAATTTATTTGAGGATGAGGCTATGTCTTTGAGGTAATTTCTTGAAGGATTTGGTGGCAATATTATTTTCTATGAGAGGCCGAACTTCTGCAGGTCTGTCCCCTTCAAGCCCCATCGATTCCATTATTCAATGCTCAAGTTTTCTCAATGATCGTTTAAGGAGTAAGGCACTGCTATATAGTTGGAAAATCGGGTCTCTTAGAAGGAGAATTTTGAGATGTTTGAATGCAGATTAGAATGTGTTCTCAGACCAGTTAAAGGCAGCAGCAGGGCGGCATAAATACATGCACATTGGAGCCTTGTTTAAGGTGGATAATGCTTGCCATCTCATCACTACACTTCAGCGATTTATTCCAGGTTCAACTGCTGATCAAACCATTGTAATTTCCAGTTTGAATGATAAGTTTAGGACTGAGATTTTGTCTTCAGACTGTCATATAAATCAGTCCTTATATATATGATCATTTGTTATTTCTATAATGCCTTTGAATAATCAAATAAGACATGGAGTAAGGGGTTTTTGAAGTTGCATCTATATTTGTATTTGTCTGAAGGTGTATGCCACATGTTTGACAAATCGTCTCATGACTGTAAGTGTATTGAACATTTATCTTTAGGCATTGATTTAAGGCCTAGAGAGTCATTTAAGCATTGGAGGCCATTTGTAGTTATTCTCATAAGGATAAATCAGACTGATATAATAGTCCAGCGAGTTAGAAGGTGGCATATGAAGTGTTTGACAATATTCCTTGTGTTGAAAATCATCAATTTCCACTCCTAGTTGACCAAGGGATATTACAATCTCATTACATATTTCTACCCCTTCTGCCCATTTTTTATCATTTCAAGTCTATATAAACCATTCCCTTCATGGGAACCGAAAACCAACTCCTAACTACCCATTCATTCACTTTGTGGGTGTTTACAACCTTAATTTATTGTCAAATTGACACTTTTAGTTGTTAATTGACAAGTTTTTAACCTTTTTCCATCTTGACACTTTCTAATCAACTTTATTACATTAACATGGTCACAGAAGACCTTATGAAATTTAAAATGTTCATTAAAATCCTAATCTACACCTTGAACCCCATTACATTACTCATTTTGACATTGTTTTGCCCACATGACAACTCATTACAAAATGACTCAATACATGAACAATATGACTTCAAATGGCATTATTAGCCATGATTACAAAATCAAATGGTCAAATTGACCTTACATCTCAAATTTCTCATAAATCTTCATTATGGCCTCATGGTGGCAAATCTTGTCTTGGGTGCTTGGTGCAGGAGCACCTTCACAATTTTGGCTTGTTTGATCCTGATGGGATCAAGAATTGAATAAAGGACTATTGTAAGAGTCCAAGTGTGTGTTTTAGGTTTCATTATATTTTAAGTTTATCTTAGAATTGGTTAGATAGTTTTTCTCAAGTTTTCTTTCTAGTTTTGGCCCATAGTGCCTTGTAAGCCAAAAATGGCATTATAGCGCAAATATGCTCAAAACCGTGTAACAAGAATAGAAAGGAATTGGAGTAGGTGTATTTATTTATTTTAAACCATCTCAAATGATTAGGTGGAAGATATTTGTCTTAAAGTTCAAAAATGCACGAAGAGTCAAAAATTGCCAATGTTGTCAAGCAATATTTTGACAAAAAGTGAGAAAAGTTGTAAAATCACTCCACAAAGTAGTTATGGATGCCATAAGGGTTGAAATGGTTTGAGTGTGCCTATATAAGGACACTTCAAACATTGTAAATAGGTTGGATTGGTATTAGCAAGAAGAAGTTAATGAAATATGACTGTTTTTCATGCTTTCTGAGCAAAAATTGTTGTAACAGTCCATACAGAGCAATATTTCCGTACTGTTGTTTCATGGGAGTTTGTGTCATGGTTGTATGAAGGTTTTTCATTCTTTGTGTTAGGGTTTTTATTGTGTTTTGGTTTATCAAAAAAAATATTTTAGTTTTTGCCAGTTTGCTGCCCTGAACTGGGGTTTTGAGGAAAATGGGTTGAAACACTTGGTCTCCATGGGTAACCAAGAAAAAATGAACCTTAGGGACCAAGTTGGACCTTTGTACATATTTTATTTTAAGTTCTTGCTGTCAGTCATGATGGAAAAAATGAATTTGAGCACTTATTAGGCAAGTTGTCTAACTTGGCTAGTATGCTTCCTTAAAGCTCAAAATGTGGTTTCTAAGCACCAAGTGTTAAAAAAAACTTGGACAGAGGTCTGCACCTGTCCTAGAAGTAATTTGAAGAAAGTTGGAGCACCAAACTTTATCCATTTTGCATTATAAAGTGTCACTGTTTGTGAAGGGCAGCAAACTCTCTGTTTTGGGAAATATATTGGTTTTTGGCACCAAGATTGTCTTTGAAACCTTCTAAGCATGAAGTCTTCTCCATACTTGTTCAATGCAGGTTTAAATTTTTGTTGAAAGGTTTATCTATTCTTTGGTGCAGGCATTTTAGAAGTTCTAACCTCTAACCTCCATTGTGCAAAAATAACAGTGAAAGACAATGAAAACAGTGAAAATGACTGTTTGTGTCGTCTTCTACAGCCGGTATGCCAAGTGTTAGGTAAAATGACAAGTGGTATGTGTTTTTATAGTGTTCTAAAAGGTGTGGAAGGGTCTATCCATCAGTCTAGGTCCTTGGTTTGTGAAGGAGGAGTGTATCTAACAAAGCAAGCTTCAAAACCCTCACAAAAACCCTTGTTTTGAGGCTGCAAAATAGGACAGTTATAAATTGACCTTCCCAAGACCTCTCTTGGCACTAATTCATGATTTTGGCCAAAAGGGTACTCAAAACTATTCGCCTTTTTCAAAGATTCCAAGTTGGGAGTGAGTAATGAGCAAAATAGTTCAGGAGGGCTAAAAAGGGCTTATTCCTTGTAGCCCTGTTTTGAAGAAAATTAAGAATCCGATTGGTGCAAGGTTAAATGGTCTTGAAGAACCATTGGAATCCCTTTGAAAACACTCAAGGAAACCTCCTAACACCTCAGTATGATCAGAGTTTCTATATTTGGGATTTAGACCTATAAGAAGGGTTTGAGTAAGTGTTGAGTAAGTGAGCATAATAGTTTGAGTTAAGTGTATGAACAAATGATGGGAAGAACTCAAGGAGGAAGTTGTGGGTTGAGTGAAGCTTGTGAACATTGAAAGTGGGCCTTATCTAGAAAACCAAAACCTTTCCTCACTCATTTGAAAGAGTCTCTTAACAGGAAGATTATACTTAGCTTTAATTGGTCCTCCTGTGGGTTTCTCCCTATCAGTGCTTTTGCACCACTGAGGGTGAGAAAGAGAGGGGTAGAGAGATAGGTCTAGATCTTGGGGGGAGAGGAGAGAATGAGATGGAGTGTGGTAGAGAGGGGGATAGAGGAAGAGTGATAGGGAGATAGATAGGTCTGAAATTTGGGGTAGATAAAGTGAGTGAGATAGAGAGAGCGAGAGAATGTTGATAGGAGCTTACTGATTACTAAAATTTGACTAAGTCTGAAAAATTAAAAGATCTTCTAAAACCTAGAATTTGCATTATAACTCCTAGAAATTTCAAACCACTCTCAAACATCCTGCCAATACACACATGAGATTATGATCATGATTCAGATATTATATATTATGTACATGATACACGATCTAACTGTGACTGTATTTTGCGTTTCATATATATAATCTTGTATTAACAATCAGGTTCTTAACTAACACCGATTAACATCAATTACTAAACATAATGCATAGGACACCGATTGGTATCGGGTGTATTGTTAATGCTAAACACACCGATTGGTATTGGTCTTACACCGATTAATATCGGTCTTAATGTTAAATGATCATGCACCGATTGGTATCGGGTTTGATAGTAAATACTTACCCACCGATTAAGTATCGGGTTCAATGAATAAATGCATACACACCGATTACCGGTATGAAGAGGCACGATCAAGTAATATCTTGATCGGTCATGTCTAATAGACATGACCGGTCAAGGTATTGCTTGATCGGCTATGTTTGTATATATATCGATCGGTAAAATGAAGGAAGAACATCGAAATTCATAAATGCTCTTTCTCCATCTGCAACATACCAGACAACAATCAGATTTATTATATTAAGAGGTTTCCTATAACTTGTTTTGTGAACATTTCAACTTCATGCACGCTAGAAGAGCTAGCAGGTGACTGTGCTTCTTCTATCCTTGGCCTTTTCTATTGTGGCTCTTCTTGCTGAATTTCCTTTCTCTTCTTTGCTTATGAATTCCCAGGAACGCTTTTCTCCTTCCTATGTTCTACTCTTTCCTGCGGAGTTTCTTCTTTCACTGGCTTGGGATCCTGGTGACCCTTCAGTTGCCTTGTCATGGGATTCCAAGTCTCCCATCAGATTGTAGGTCAAGTGGGTATTCTTTGCTTTCAGCTTTGGTATGTGCCATTCAACCCAATGTCTAGTGAACTTTAGGACTAGCCTACTTAGGACATCTTAATCATCAGTTTTTGGTTCTGACCAATTTGGCGCCTGAATAGGCATATCCTTCTCCTTTTCATACTTAAATTGAATAATATTTTCATCTTCTTCAATTTGATCTGGCACCTATATAACTTCACAAATTCTTATCAGCTTGAGAGGCAACCTAGAAAACATTCTCCTTCTGACTTCAAAGTCAGCTTTGGCATTGGCCCAATAATCTTCTAGCTAAAAACTTATGTTTGTGTCTTACGCCAACAACCATCCTGATTTTATCTTATGGATCAAAGAATGTCCTTGCGGTGTGAGATGCTAGGTGGTAGAATAATAATTCATTCATTGACTTTTCTATCGTTGCCAATGGTAGACACATTTCCTCATAATCTCCCATGACAATTGGGAATTCAAGCTCTGACTTCTTTTCAATTTTGTCATAGGCAATCAATTGTCTAGTAACCTCCAATAGCACAATCTTGTCCGTTGGATATCTTGGAAGCTTATATGGCTAGGCAGAGAATCCTTGGACCCATATGTAAGTAAATTTTGGAAATTGAGTGTACCAAGGTCCATACTTCTTTACCAACTTCCTCGCTTCCTGTGACAACCTTGTGTGAAGCCCTCCTTGCAACGATCTAGTGATATGTATAGTGAAGGTGTCACTTGCATTCTTGAAAGAAGTAAGATTTATACAAGTGCAATTGTGGATAGCACTCTTGAACTTTCAGTTGTCCTAGTCTACATCCCATGGGTTTGCTTGGCAATCTTTTGAACTTGCCCATTCTAGCCAGCAGGTAGACAACATGAGCTCATATATAGAAATATTGAGATTGCCTTAAATTCCTCAGTTGCTCATCCAAGTTGTTGCTGATTATTTTCGCCCAATCTATCACCCTTATTCCTTCCATTATTTCGCCAATGAAGTAAAACATCCAAGATTCAAACATGAATGACTCGGCTCATCATCAGCACAAGATCAACGTATTCTTGTTTGAAATCCATGCTAGTGATATGCTTGGGTAACTTTGAAAATGAGGCTTCGTCTTTTGCATCCACACCTTATTGATTATTCTAAGGCATCTATCAAAGCCAAAATCATAAATTAACGTTGATCTTTTCTTGGTCTTGTATGTCATGGACTGGTATGCAGGAATCCCAAAAGTTTCCCCAATTGCTTTAGCTGTAAGATTGGTCAAGAGTTTGCCATTAGGTGCTAGAATAGCCCTTCTTTTAGCATTTTAATGCTTCGCACATTCCATAATCAGCTTCGGGCATTGGATGGCAGGAGGGAAGCTGACAATTGCTACAATTCCACTTTTGACTATTTTATTGGCAATTGCTAATGGAGGATGTCCAACTGTTCCATATACTCTTTTTTTGAATTCTCCCAACCTGAAAGTTCCTAGGTTGGTGTCGTTGACTTCTCCATTTTGAAATGATTTTTTATTCTGGGAGAAATCCTCTTTTTTTGTTCTTGATTTGTGCTTGTTGGGAGGTATTTGCCGCCTTGCTGGATTCCGCCATTCCTACAAAATAAAATAATTAACATTAAATTTGTGACAAAAAAATTCTATAAATCCATTGAGGAAGGAATTCCAAGCTGACAATTCCAGACTTGGAATAAATACAAACCTCCAAAGTAAGATCCTCTGGAAAATAATAAAAAACTTTGCCCTAGCTTTCTTCGCTTTGCTCTTGCTTCCGATTTCTCCAAAACTTGTTGTAAAGAATGAACTCCAAATCGTTGCTTAAATAGAAGTCACCCACTGAGTGTAATGTCCCCAATTTCGTGAGCATCAGAGTTCGAGGGGTTAGCCTATTATTTTGACCCTCGTAGGCTAGTATGGTGGATTAGAGGGTCCAGTTTGGGAGTTTTGGAGCTCTTCAAGTGGTCGTTGTAAGTGTTTATCTCACCAGATCTTTCATTTGTTCCGAGGCATTGATATTCAGAGGTTCTTGGTTCCGTTTTGAGGGACTTACTTTTTATAGTAAGTCAGTGGATGTTAGAGAGGGACCCTTACTATTTTTAGTAAGGCATCCAGATTGTCAGTGGGAGCAGTGGGCTACCCAGTGATGAAGTCGGAATCATTAAATAATGGTTATTCATGGAGTTATGACGACATTTAATTATTAATAATAATTAATTATTTTAAGGGAATATTATATTTACTTCATGTGACTTTATAAATAAAAGGGATTTAATATCATAAAGTCAAATTATAAAATGAGAGCATTTAATGACTTTATTATAAAAAAACATTTAATGATTATAAAGCCAAATTATAAAGTGCATATGAGGAATAATATAAAGTACCAATTTCAAAGGAGATATAAGTGAAAATTTATATATATACTTTATATTATTTTGTTTTGCACTAAATGAAGGGATCGACCATTTTGAAAAGTTATTATAAAGTTTTATTAAACCCTAAAGTGGATTTCAAAAGGGAATTAAAGGCATTTAAGAGTTGAGAGGATATAAGGTTTCAAAAAGCAAATCAAACTCATTATTGATGATCATTTGTCTTTGCTTTTGGGTGTTGTGCATTGAGACCTAGGGTTTTAGGCAACTTCAGCATTGGAGAACGAAATCTCTTCAGTGCTTATGCAATCTTGAGGCTATGAAAGACCAGCTGAATCATTGCTTGACTGTGGGCTTCATACAGAGGTCCAGTTGGTGCTTCATTGGATAAGATTTACATTTCTTTTAGAATCTTCAAGGGGTTTTCGGAGAATATCTTTTTGCAGATTTAAATACATTGGAAGAAGACATTGTTGAAGATCTTCATTATTGCTGCTACGACTTTATATTAGAAGTTCATGCCAGAACAGGGGCGGCTGGATGAGAGGCACGATTTAGCTTCAAAGAGACTCCATTCTTTGCACAAGGATCTGCCACATCTTCATCAATCATAAAAACTTCTTTACTTCAGGTTCTTTCAAGTTTTTCTAGTGTAGTTGGCATCATTTTTATAGTTGTATTAGTCGTTGTTCTTAAGTAGCTGTAGATGCACATTTATATCAGTTTGGTACTTGTATTGGTTACATCATTGTAAGCCAAGAGTCTTGGCCTTTTGCTTGTCATTTCAGTTTGTAAGCAATCTCATTGCATTCTAATATCATTGTAGTCACAAGGAGTTTGAATGTCAAGAGTTGTCTCTCTCATATTTAGTTTGCATGCCAACTATTTGTATTAATGTCTAGCTTTTGTAGGTGCATATTTACATTGTGTGGGTCATCTATATGCATTTAAAAAGACAAAAAGAATTGCATTTCCGTTATTGTTCTTTGCCTAGACATCTTAGTAACCATTTGAAAGCATTTAAATCACATTTGACATCATTTCAAGCAATCATTATCAGACTGAAACATAGAAACGGCAAGTAAAGTGGTTGTATGCAAATTGTTTGACGATATTCCTTGAGCCTCTAATTAGCATTTTGAGGTCAGAATTGGCAAGGGATACTACATTAAGTTGCTAAGTTGGCGAGGAGATAAATTTAGGAGCTGCATTAATTCTCTTTCAATTATGCATCATGTTTCCTCAGACAACTCACCATGCAAGTGGACCCCACCATCACTCTTGAGTTCAAAAAAGGAAACTTCTATAATTTTCCAAGTTGTGCTTTATTAATACGGAATATTCTTTTTTGCATGTTGCCAACTCATCTTTTACAAGATGCTTTCTATCTTGGACGTACAAGGAAGATTTTGGAAGATTTTCTTGCCTTGGAGGAAATTTAACAATCTTTTCCACTTCTGAAGGATTCTTGAATGCCTATTAATCTTGGAGAGAGAAAATTCTTCCCTAGTGGAATTTTGCCTTGAAGGAATTTTTTGATGTTCATGTATACTTTGTCCAGAAGGGAGATTTTTTTGACCAGTAACCGTTTTTTCCATGTCCAATGAATTCGTCTCGTCTAGAGTCTTGAGGAGAGAGAAATCTTACATACTTAGCCAATTAATTTTTCTTTGTCTTGGAGTTCTCCAACTTTGGCGCTAAGGAAGGAATTTTGATGAAGAGGAAAAAATCTTCCATGACTTTGAATTCACACTCCCTCCTCTGTCTTGGGTGCAAATGAGTAGTGGAGGAATTTCCACCAAGAGGAAAATTCCTCCATGATTGAGTTTTGGCGCCCACCACTTGTCTTGGAGCGCAATTCTGAAGGAGGTGGAGGAATTTGCTTGAAGAGGAAAATTCCTCCTCAGCATGTGATTTGCACCCAACTACCTGAGTGGAGCGCTTTGGTGGGGGTGTAGGAATTTCAAGGATTTTGGAAAATCCTCCTTGCCTTGTGAAATGTGCCCACTTTCCAGTCTTGAGTGTTATTTTGGGATAGTGTAATATCCCCTGCTGTTATGTGACTGAAAGTGTAGGGAATATTGACAAACAACTGTCTGATAATCTGCTATTCTAGTTTTCTGTCTGTATAACCTGTGTGTTATGCAATCTGGACAACCAGTATAACTTGCGTGTTATGCAGTTTTTACTTGGCATATGATTAATGAAAAACTTCAGACTTCTTTAAGAGTATTAACCTGTAATATTCCTTGATAATATAGGTGTGAAAATGATGGAATCCAACTCAAGGAATAATTTCAAACACTTCACATACAAACACTCAGTTTGCTGGTCTGAGTTTTAGTCTCATATAATATTGTTTTGGTGACTACACAGCATCAAAATTGACTGCAAATGATCCCTGTGATGTCTAGGCTTGAAGTATAATGCATGAATAACTTCTATTTAACCCCTCGAATGCATATACATGACTTTCAAAGGTGAAATGTGCAGTTACAGCCAGCAAACATAAAGACAAATATTTGGCATGCGAACTACAAACATAATGAATATAGATAAGATCATATAGAGAGCTGCGATGTCAATCTCCTTTATTATTTGTAATCATCAATTACAATGAACAAGTAGTTACTTGGACTCTTATCATTCAATAATATTTTCAGATTCATGGCATCTACAACAGCAACATATATATAAGATCAATGCATTACAAATCCATTAAGAACCTGGTAGGAGAAGTTGCCCTATGTTGGAGATGAAGTAGCAAGCAATATCCACTGAAATGGAGGCCTCAGAAGTGCCAAATAGATTTCCTCTCAAAATTGCCCCTGTTTCAGATTGGTTTCAGACTGTAACAAATAATCAGCAATTCACACGAGCCTCCCTCAACAGCACATTACATCAAAATGCCCTCACCAATGGAGTGCTTCAGCTGAGAAGTTAAATCGATGCATGGTTGAGCTTCACTTCTTAAAATCGTGGTCTCCTAGAGGCTGTTATATCAGCTGGGTATGACTGAGTTACAACTTCAGAATATATAATATTCAAACCAACTTCTAGGGAGTCAAATAGATGAGGAATCCAAGCACAAGGATCTTATCAAAATCTGAAAGTGACTCTAGTGCAGATCAGAATAATCTGCAGCCCTTTAATTTGCTTCAAACCCCTCAATGTCACCCTAGAAATGTAGCGCTCCAGTCAAGTAATGAGGTAGATGCAAATATGGGTTTCTATAAGCAAAATCATGGGTTCCCCTGTAGCCGTGGCAAGTCTGACAATTTCTGAAATAAACTCAGCGAGCTGGAAGGTGGAATCAGCATTACTGAAGCACAATTAATGAAATCCTTCCATAACAAATGTCTCCACTTACTTTACAAAATCGAACTTAGGCTGAGTTGGCCTTTGGCCACAATTCAAGCACAATTGAGATGACTGAAGTATCACCTCCTCAATGCAACCCTTCAAGAGATCTTTCACTCCCTCAGTTATGCTATCAATGGGAGTTTTCGTTCCCAAAGGCAAAGATCTGCAAAAGCCCCTTGGCTCCACAAAACTCAATCAATACCAAAATCAATTCCAAGCTGCCTTGAAGCTCAACTAGATCTCCTTTAATACTTTTTTTAAGTCCATCTCTAAAAGCTTCTAGAAATAATATTATTTCACTAAGTGACTTTATGATATAATATTAAATTAAGTCACTTTATTAAATTAATTAAATATAAAGTCGCCTTTTAATTTTAATTTATTTGATAACTTTATAAATAATTAACTTAGTACTATTAATTAAAATAATTAATTAAGCTATCCTTAAGAAATATCAATAATTGGGACAACTTAATTAATTAAATTAATTTATTATTCTTCCTCCATAAAAAGGGGACATTATAGATAGAAGAGGAATTCTCAGTGAAGGATAAATCCTTTCATGCCCTAGAATAGATTTTCATGCCTTCGCCATTTCAGGATAGGATTCCAAAGCCAAATTTTTGATCATCTGCTTGCTTTTTCAACTTTTCCGGATTTAGAACTTGGATTTTCAGGAATGTTGTGCCATCAAGTGCCTTCCAACTACGAAATATAGACCTGGCAAAAATAGACTTAGTAAAAATAGTAAGTTCTTCTGAAGATCAAATTAGGGCAAACTGGGGCACAGGGACACTAAAAATGGACTTACTAAAAATAGTAAGTTTGTTTAAACACAAAATTAGGCCAATCTGGGACTTAAAGAAACTTACTAAAATAGTAAGTCCTTAGAATTCGCTCTTATTACTTCATTGCTTCATTCATATTTCTCAAAACCCTAAATTACTGACCTCAAGTCTAAGTCTGAAGAGTAAAAATCCCTAAAATAGACAATACAAGCTCCAGACTTAGCCAAATCAAAACACTTGCAGACTTGACCAAAATTTACCAAAACACTTGGGGAACTGAGGAGATTGAAGAAACTACTGCCAAACAACCCAAAAGACCAATTGGACCAAAAATGTAGGGGGTCCCTATTTGGAACGGGGTGATGTGTGATTAGGTCACAACAAAACCTAGGTGAGAAATAACCAAGGTAAAATACCTTAATTATACCAACATATAATAAGTCACCGGATCAACCCTGATTTTCATTATTCATCATTGGTATCATTTCAGTATGGTCAGATGTCGATATTTAAGTTCTTCGGCAGTTTCCACATCGAGGGTGAATTGTCGAGCTTTAATTTAATTTTTTCGCTAAGGTTCCTTAATTTTCTAATAAACAGTAATTTAGGATTTTGTGCATGAAATTCAGATGTAGCTTATTTGATTGATCATGGTTATATAAACCCCATGTCTATGGCCCTCATGTAGATACATGAACTCCACTTGACTTAATTAGCACCCTGTAAGGATCTATTTCAACTTTGGCTTTGGCAGTCATTGGTGCTCTGTAACTGTATTTGTCTCTGGTCTCATTGATTCTAGAATCTGTGCTATTTGTCAATTCTGTGAACCAATCATGAATATTGTCATGATTTTTAAATCTCGAAACATTTGTTACTACACAGGTGGGTCTGCTCCTTGACAGGAAAGAGTTCCAGCAGAGAGTCAATCATTACTTCAAACTTCGTGGTCCACCTGAGCACTGGGCAAACCCTGGTCCTTTCCAACGTAATGAACCTCAGCAATTGCTTGGCAATCACCTTGCAGGAAAGGACAGGTTAGCAGTTGAATTATTCTCAATCTTGTTCTTCTGATTGTCATCTTTCACAGCTTTCATTTATCTTTTCTTATGAGACAACTTTCTAAGATTCAATGGCACAAATGGATAAGGTTCATCTGTGTATAAGGATGAAAAATTGTATGTTTAACCTCACATTAAGTATATTCTTTGTTGTACTAAGGTTTCATGGATTGGTCTTCACATGTATATAGTAGCATGGTTTGGTTGTGTACGGATGGACAAATCTATATACTGTGCAATGGAATATTCATATATTTTGTGAATTTAAAAAGTTGAAGAGGTGCATGATAGAAGTCATTTATTTTGCATGTTTCTCATTATTTGATGTGCCTACATGAAATGCCTAGTTTCTTTGATCTTTCCTTGAAAAATGGAGTAAAGATTTTCATATTGTCTTAGTGAACTTGAAATGCCCAACCTTAAAAAATAGTTCTATTTTTAGATCTAACCTTTTTCTCAAAGGTATAGTTCATCCTAACTAATCAAGGTCAGTGATGAAGTTCCTGTTCTAATATAGTGTAATTTCATTTGGTATAATACAGGTACCCTGTGTTTTTCGATGATATGGTTATGCGTGCCTTGCCAGTGATTCCTTTGATTACATACAGGCTTATTGAGAATGATGCGACAGACACTGCAGAGAAAGTTCTAGCTGCATATTCAGAACTCATGGTTTATCATCCTTTTCGATTCACATTTGTTCGTGAGATTCTTGCATATTTTTATGGTCTCATTCCCAGTAAGCTTGTTGTGAGAATTCTAAGAATTCTTGACCTTCCCAAGGTAACTTTTTGTTGGATATTGATTATGCTTTTAGAAATTACTATTTGCATGTTATGTTACTTCTGGATCATTTTTACTAAATCACCTTCTAGATTCATTTATTGAATTAATCATAATTTGGTTATTATTTTGTTGCAGATTCCTTTCTCAGAAGCATTCTTACAACATATTGGGTCAAACTCTGGTTTATGCCCCCCACCTGATTATTTCAGTAATCTTTTATTAGGCCTTTTAAATAAAGTTATACCTCCTATAAGGTCAAGTGCCTCCATGGGGGATAGTTTTGGCACATTTTCACGTACAGTCGGGAACAGGGTTCAAGCAGCAGCCCAATCTGTAGCATCAAATGTTCCTGAAAGTCAAAAAGTTTTCTACCAAAATCAGGACCCTGGTACATACACTCAACTATTGTTGGAAACTGCAGTGATTGAAATCTTGTCACTGCGTATGCCCTATAATCAGATAGTTTCTACACTTGTTCAAATAGTTGTACATGTACAGCCAACTCAAGCTCAATCCAGCCATTCTATGCAAAGTATGTCAAGTGGAATCAGTCAAAGCTCAATTTTGCCAGCATCACCATCAGCTGCAACTGCAGATTCTATGAGCACAAGTAGATCAGCTGCATCAGTACCTGGGCTAAATGCCACTAGTATTGCATCAGGAAGTAACAATGCTGTTCAAGCTTCATCTTACCTTATGATTCAAGCATGTGGTCTTCTGTTAGCACAGCTACCACCAACCTTTCATATTCAATTCTATACAGAAGCAGCCCGGATAATCAAAGATTGTTGGTGGCTCACAGATGTGACAAAGTCGTCAATGGAATTAGACACTGCTTTTGGCTATGCTCTGTGGGATCCAACATGGGCTTTCCAAGATAACACTTCAACTACAATTGGTAAACTTTTGAATTACTATACCGATTTACCTTTTTCAAGGTTCACATGTCATGAGTTTTTTATGTTTGACTGCCAATAGAACTTGAAGAAAGAATACCGTCACTTTATATCAGTTAATAGCACTCTGGAATCAATGCATTAGCTAGGAGTTTGATGAAGTTAGCAAGTAGACGCTTAGAAAGTAAATACCAAGAATTTAGGTAACAATTTTTATAGTCAAGGAGCAATGAGTAATTACTTGGTCCATAATGTTGGTGTAATTATACAATTGCATCTTATATTAAGTTTATTTAAGTAATTTGACTTACTTACTTGTAAATTATGAATAAGAGCACATATCAACTCCCTTGATCGATGGGATTCTTTGCCATCTCTACATCATTCATCTCCTTGATTGATAGTATTATGTGCCATATCTCTCATCAGGATGAGTAAACTTGATGCCTTTTCTCTTACATGTACTACGGCCAATTCAATCTCCTTTGGAATACTTGTCACCCTGACCTGTGCATCCTAGTGTGTATATATTCCAGTCCATTTCCTTTGTTTTACATACTCTTGAATACATATATTGGAATGTTTTTATTCTTTTTTATTTGCTTTTGAATTAGTGACATCTTGTTATTGTTTTAAGGTGATTTAATATTGCATAATCTTTATTGAGTTTAAGATGGTATTATATGATAGATTAGGTGGCATTTGATTTCATATTTTGGATAATAATTTTTCTTTTTTCCCCTAAGGTTTATATTCTTCAATATTGAAGTTTTTTAATCACTCATTGCAAGAGGTCATCAAGGAGGAACTGACTATTTCATTGCATTTAAAGGGATCAAATCTTCTCAGTCGCTAAGCCCGATTCAAATTTGGGTCTGCCAAGTTTTGTGGAGTCTCCAGGTTTTAAACCATGCATTATAACTCTCTTGATCACAGCTAATTGTTTGAAGCGACCTCTTATTCACAAGGAAGCATGCAAAAGTTAAAAATACCAAAATTGCTTGAATCCTTTCACTGGATTTCCACTTTTGTGAATTTTCGTTAAGTATTTTATTACTTCTGGTTAAATATTAAATATCTTTAAAGCATCTTATGATTAACTTTCATTTTATGGCTGTGCTTGGATAATAAATAGAGCAGCAGATCAAGGGCTTAACCATCCAAATAAAATACAGAAGAGCTATCCAAACCCCCAAAAATGTATGATACCCATAAACAAAGAAAGAAGAAAGAAAAAAAGATATCCACAGTTACTTCTGGAGTTTCTCCCAGATCTTGCATCTCTAAATGACATCTAAACATATAAATGGCTATCCAGAAGCAGCTCATGTAGAGCAGGGAGTTCTGTTACCTCTCTACCCACTTGTCATTCCATTTCGGCTTTAGCACAAATCAAGGCTGAACAGTTAGCCGATGCTAGTAGCAGTTTCAACTTTTTGCCAGTAAATCGTACAAATCTTCAGGCATTGTAATTTTTAATAGCTATCGTAAAGCTTCAGCTTTTTAATAGATCGCTACCGAGGCAGACACCAATTAAATAGACCATGCTTTAGAGTAAACGAGACCTTATCTGCTTACATCCTGAGTTTCTGTAACCAATGTTACATGATTAGTCTGTTTAGGACTTAGCAGTACGAAAACTATAAGCCGGTGTTGTGCTTTTTTATGTCAAGACCTCAAATATATGTTAAGGTCTCATGTATCGACTTCTGTAAACAGGAATAGTTCCCAGTTTCAGAATCTTATACCTGGAGCTTGATCGGAAGCTTTCTCCTTTGGTGTTTGCAGCCTTTACAGGGCCTGCAATTTGGTACAATATTTTGTTATATATTCATATAAGTTTCCTTTGGCTTATAAGAAAAGAGCTATATCAGCGTGTGGTCTTAGACATATCTAGTGGTTTAAAGCAATATGTTAATATTTGCAAGGCAGCGTCTTTGTTTTTATGGGTAATTATCTATTTCTTGGCTGTTTATGAGATGTTTAACATTACAATTCTTTTTTGCTTCTATCTGATGCCTGTACATGCACATATTAAGTAAACTATTGGCTGCGTATGGTGAAGTTGAGATTACTTTGAACTGTACTCTTTTAGTTAATGTAGCTTGAGCATGACCTATAAGAATATAAATCTTGCACCAAAGAATTTCCAGAGAAGTTGCATAACCTTATTTTGCAAATATCTTGTTTTTCAGGAAATCTTGTTGCCTTGGTTCATGCTTTCTTTAGCAATCTTCCGCATGAATGGCTAGAGGGGACACACACTTTTATAAAGAATCTAAGGCCAATCACTACTATTGCACAATTGCGACTTGCTTTTCGAATCATGGGCCCCCTTCTTCCACGTCTTGTTATTGCTCGCCCGTTATTTAAGAAGGCATGCAAGCTTCTTTTCCTCCTTGTGTTGTTAAGGAGTAAATGTTTTTCAAGTTTTCATTTTCAGTTGTCATATTGAAAGAGGACATTATTGAGATTGGTTTGGGGGTTCTACTGTTTGTCTTTTTGCAGTTGGTAACAATTTAATGTACATTATTTAGAATGGTTTGTAGGTACTGTTGTTGATTTCTTACATGTGATATTTTATGCACGTTGCAGACATTGGCCCTTCTTTTTAGTGTCTTGGCGGATGTGTTTGGGAGAAACTCTCAAACATCGATTCCAGTTGAACCAACAGAGATTTCAGATCTTATTGACTTCTTGTGAGTTAAAAATTATTGATTAAAGTTGCTTTGTTGTTTTTTTCTAATTTTTTAACATACTGACCTTACTTATTAAGCGATCCTGTTTATGTTAGGCATCATGCTGTAATGTATGAAGCTCAAGGAGGCGCACAAAATGGTATTGGGAAGCCTAAGCCTGAGACCCTAAGCTTGTGTAGCAAAGCTGTGGAACTTTTGCGCCCTGAACTTCAGCATCTTCTCCGCCACTTGACAACTGACATCAATTCATCCATCTATGCATCAACTCATCCAAAGATAGTGCAAAGGCCTCCTTCACCTTTAGCAGGTGCAGTTGTGATTTAAAGCTGATTCTGTACACACAATGTTATTTCAACCGATTTTCGAAATAAATGAGATGCAACTACCATTCTAATGATTGAATCTGTGGAGATAACTTTAATAATCTTTCATATTCTCAACACCTAATTCTAATGCAGACCAGAGCCTTGATCTGCGTGGCAGCTGTCTCTAATGGGACTTCCACTAACTGGATTAGTTCGTATTAAATGGTTTTTATATATACTAATTTATAGAGTTCACTTTCGTTTCTAAGGTCCAATTCTAGATTTTGATTATTAGTGGTTAGTAAATTCTGGAACTCTTGACATGCGATTATAAGTTGTATTTTTGTTTCCTTATTTTATTTTTCACTAGTCATTTCTTTAAATTAAACTAATTTTAGTTATTATTTTGGAGATCAATTATGGTAATGAAAGAAACGTTCATCAATTTGTGACAATTTCATGTAAAATGATTTATTAAATGAATGCATAAGTGGAAAAGAAGCCACTTTACAATATCCAAGGAATACACCGGATGCTGTCAACAAAGTGAGCAAAGACAGATTTTACAATGAACGAAATACTTAAATTGTAACAGTAATACTTGGCGCGCCATCCTAAATCTTAAAGGCTAGTAGTCATAACGTTCGTGATAGCTGCATCCTTTTCTATCCTTAAATCTATTGTTTGAATGCCAACAAGTTATGCCTTCGTAATTCATTCTTAAAAGGGCAAGCGCGACTAAACAAACCCTCAAAGATACATTCTCGAAGGGAAGATAGCAAAATGGTGATGCTAAAGCTTGTTTAATTTCATGATGGTTTTTTTCTTATATTAAGGGTGAGGTCTCATGAGGGGCTTAAGTTTCTATTTTTTAAGGAAGAGGAGGTTCTCTAAGTAAAAAAAAATCTGCTATTTTTTAAGGAAGAGGAAGTTCTTTGAAGGAAAAAAAATTGTGCTAAAAGATTATTTAGAATCTTTTCCTAAAAAGTAGAAGCTCCTATTTTTTGGGCTTGCATATTTGAGTAGGTGAAAATGGGGTGGGGCTAGAAATTGCCTAGTCACCTTAAAGATGTTCTATGCCATATATCAAATATTTAAGTTTAGGTTTCCATTAAAAATATATTTTAGAGGGAAAATGAATTTCTACATAGTATAGAAGACAAAGAGATTATATTCATGAAACCAATAGCTTCCGTAAATTTCGGAGCTTTATTTTTTAAGTTGAACTCCACTACAAAATTTATAGAACCAACAACTTAAAAATTTTCCTAAAAAATCTCAATGGCTCCAATTCTTTTTTTTAGGAAAGCCCCCTCCATGGGACCCCAACCTCAACGTGCACAAATGGTGGTTTGTTACTATCCTTAGCTTATGAGCTATATATATGCTCATAGACCATACTATTTGCAACAACAAAACCTACCTCTCATGGCACCCTTTACATTTGGCTTTTCTAATTGGAGTTAACAACTATTGTCTTTACATAACACGCTTCAACTAATCATTGTTGTAATATAAGTGGTTTAGGAAGGGGTCCCATGAGGGGGCTTAAGCTTCTCTTTTTAAGGAAGAGGTGGCCCCATAAAGATTTTTTTTTTTGCTATGGGATTATTTTAAATCTTTTCCAAAAAAAATAGGAGTCCCTTCTTTTTAGGCTTGCAAATTTAAGGAGGTGAAAATGGGGTGTGTCTAAAAATTGCCCCACCAACTTAAGAATATTTTGTCACTTGTCAATCATCTGAAGTTTAGAGGGAAAACTCAATTTATTAAGCACCGGCTTGTTTAAATTTAGGAGCTTAAAGTTAAGTGATCTACACTACAAAGTTAATGGGACCGCAAGCATCTTTAAATTTAGGAGCTTAAACTTTTAAGTTTAATTGTCATACAAAATTCATGGGACCGCCAACTTCTTAAAAAATCTTAATAACTCTAGCTCTATTTTTTAGGAAGTCTCCCTCCATGGATCAACACCTTCAAACCCACATCATCTCGACTCAAATGAAAATATACCCATGTTTGGCATCACAATTTTGGTACTATTAAGCACAACTAATTAAACGGCAACACTGCATTATCATGTATGTTTCTTGCTGAAGGTAATCTAGTAATCCTTGATCTAAAACTCCATCATTGTTTTTCTTGATGTTATGTTTCTGTTTCAAAAAGTTTAAGAAGAATGGAAGGAGAGTTCTTATAACTTTTGTATGATTAAAATGATTGAATTTAAAAAAATGTATAAATTTGTGATAATGTTCAAATTAATTAATAAATCTTTTAATAGTCTTTATTAAAAATAATCTAGAAAATTAAAGTAGTTGGGCTTATTTGTTCAAACCACAAGCTCATGAATCACTAGATACCTGTCACATATGGAAATCAAGCAAATTAGATTTGCTCAATAACTTAAGAATTGTATTGATGCATAAAAAATTAATAATTATAACAAATGAATCATTGGAGAAGAATGAATGCAACCCTAGATCTAAATCCTAAAGCAAGATTAAATCAGCTAGTATCAATTGTTACAATCCTAATGAATGAGACAATATAAGCTATTATTAGCATAATCTATAAAAGGAAAAAACACCAAAGTTTAGTTTAAGTGAATAAAGTAATAAATGACTTAATTATATAATTAATTAGATAATGTCCTAATTATAAGACTAACTTAGGGAGAAGTTAAAAAATAAATTATAAATGTAAAAATGCAAGCATGAATCAATTTCAATAACAAGGCTTGATTAGGTAACAATGTACTAATATAAACTTTTACAAC
This sequence comes from Cryptomeria japonica, assembly GCF_030272615.1. Lineage (NCBI taxonomy): Eukaryota > Viridiplantae > Streptophyta > Pinopsida > Cupressales > Cupressaceae > Cryptomeria > Cryptomeria japonica. Next base: position 3,963,252 of record NC_081407.1, on the reverse strand, counting down.
TAGAGAAAATGGAAAAACTCAATGGAAAAAAATCCTCTCCAAAAGAGAAGAAAAAGACGAGGTACATGTGAGTAGGCATTAAGGGTTACATATGTCCCCCCAAGTACTGAATTAGTCACAGATGTTCTATCCCCCCCATAATGAAGCTCTAATGTCAAAGGTGAATGCTCGGATATGAATGTTGATGAACATCCAAGAGTGGCAAACTATGTTCCTCCCATTACGAAGAAATAGATCTAAAGACCAAGATAGAATTTCCTTGAAAAAGAGATGGAAGGAAGAGCAATTGATGTGTGCCATGATTGCTCAATTGTCCACATTTTTAAATCAGAACTTATGCCAAATCAATTGAAACAAATTCAAACACCTATGAAGATACATAATGAACAATGGTAGAAGGCACTGGCGAAGATGAGATGAAGGAATGTTGAAGTTGCCATCAAGGAGGAATGAAATATCATGTAATGTCCCCAATGTCTAGAGTATATGATGTATCAAATAACCCTACAATATTTGGCAAGTACTCGTCCCACAAAGTTGAATTGGAAGGGAACAATAGTCTTGCTAAACTGAGTTGATCTTTAAATAAGCAGGAGATCGTGGAGGAGGCTCAACACAAGTCTCAAGAACCAAGGTGATTGACTGAAGTACACATAGGTTCAAGTCACCAAACCTCTCCTCAAATAGTTGATCCACTCTAGATGCATGAGAGTGAGGATCAAGCAATGGAATTGCAAGCTTGGTGGGAGAAATATGAGATAACTCATATAGTTGTGATTGGCGATTAACACTGCCAAGTGCAATAGGCTCTCTGTTGTGTGTATCTCTAATGGGCATTGAATCATGTGTGTACTTGATTGTCTTGCTTGTCCCACTATGACTAATCTGGTAGATGGGAAGGAGATTGGAAGATAATGAAGGGACACAAAGGACATCATTGAATGTTCCATCATCAAACTCTATAGACCCACTCCCAGTAATACTCATGTAAGTGTTATTACCCATCAAAATTTGTGGAATAGTATGATGCTCGAAAGAAGAGAACATGCCCATAGATGATGCCATATGATGAGAGGCTCTTAAATCAAGAAGCCAATTATTTAATTGGAGATGTGTGGATGCAAAGAGAGCATGACCCTTAATCTTGGCATTGCCACATGTCATAGAAGTTGACCCAGAATATGTAGGTCATGAAGTGGCAAAAGGGATGAACTAATGAAAGTAGCTCAATGTTATACTAAAGAGAAGGTTTTGCAAGTCATCAATCCTTTATATATTACATTAATGCTCACCATGTCCTATCTTAGTCCAATAGACACACTCCAGTTTATCCTTCTTAGGTAAATACCTTCCAGAGGAGGAAGAAGAATCTGAAGAATCTTGTGATTGTGAGTCCTTGAGTTACTCATATGACTTGGAATCCTTGTGTTTCTATCTTTCCTTTGTCATGTGAAGCCTTCAACCCTTTGTTGTCTTGGGATGAAAGAGTGTCCTATGATTTGGTAGATTGCATCACCCATCTAAACCAACTTAAATGCTTCTGAGTGAGGGATGAAGCAAATTCATCAAGTGGAGGCATGGTTCAAACTATTTACCAAGTGCATCTCTAGTAGCATAAACGGTAGAAACAAAAATTGAATAATCAAAACCAACTTTGGCAAGGAAGGAGAGGAATAATTAAGAGTCTTGTTTCTAAATACAACATTGCTACAACTGCAATATGAGGGACTTGAGTTTGGTGAAGAAGTATTAGATGTTGTGAAAAATTGTAGGATTCAAGCGAATAAACTCATTTCCCTATCCAACCTTCCAAACAAAGACATCCAATGTAGTCCATAGCTACTTGGAAGTGGTACATGAAAGAGAAGATCGGGGGATAGAGACATGCATAATGCCCCAAAAGCCTCATCACACCCAGTATACCACTTTCTCTTCTTCACAACACATGTAGGTTCAAGTTTTGTACCCATGGTCACTCTGTGTAACTTTACTTTCTTTAGACTAATCTCTATATCATGTTTCTAATTATGGTAGTTGAATGGAGTGATGGGTGTAAAATGATGTAGACCCACGACAAATGAATGAAAAAACTACAAAAAAGGATTGATATAGTAGTATAGACCCTCTCAATTCCAAAAACAACAATTGATACATAGTGAATATTTTGGAAAAAGGGCCTAAGATCTATGTAGAGGATTGAATCAGCTTTTGATGACGCAAGAATCGCATAAAACAGAGTTTGGACATGAAACTTATGGCCCTCCAAGCACAAATAGCTAGATTTGATTTCAAAGGCCTGTGAAATTCACCGGTAGAAAATATGCAAAAAAGTTCTTTGCCATTGAATGAAGCTTGGAACCACCCTTCCAATGATCTAAACTTTTCAAAAATTGAACACCGTATGCTTAAGATATAACCAATTTTGTGAAAACTATCTAATATGCCTTAGAGAGCAAACAAGGAGCTTAAAAAACTACCCCCTATCCTATACCAAGGGGCCTAGATATAGGCTTTTGGGCAGTCAATGGAGCCCTTTGTCACCCATGTGACCAAGGTTGGGGTTAGGCACTTGTTGGGGGTTACGAGCAACAACAAAGCCACAAAAGAACAACAAAGGGGCATGGGGGGCACATGTGTGATGTGAAGGCGATGTGGTGGTGATAGGGAGGCAAGGTCACCATTGGCGAAAAAAGAGACTATTCCTATATGTTGTCATTGCAAAATAGGAAATCGGCTTCATTGAAAAAGGTTGTCGAAAAAAAGTTTTGTTGGAAAAAAAATTGTCATTGTTTTTTGCTTACACTTACACTTACGCTAGAGCTAGGTATGACTACATACGATGTTGTACTAATTTGTATCAATCCATACAATTATGCAAAATTTGCCTTGCAAATTGTGCTCAACAAAAAAAATTGCCCCTGTTTCAACTTCCCTGATTTTGGTGAAATGATAGAGGATATTAGGGTTTTTGGTCGCTATGAGTGCGATGGCAAGGTTCATTTTTCTCTGAAGTGCCCAAATTTGTTATTGACCCTCAAATGTTGCCTTGTTTTTAATGCCCTCAACGAAAAATGTTTAAAACTTCAATTGCCCTGATCTTGATGAAATGATTGTTGAATTATAGCATCTAAGACTAGAACTCTCAAAATTTGGATAGGAGATTAGAAAATATATAGTCGTGATACTAATTTGGAGTTATTTATTCAAGCCCACAAACCCACGAATCACATACAAACAAAACACCTATCACGAATGGAGATCAATCAAGATAGATTTGCTCAACAACCTGAGAAATGTATTGGTGCAAAATAGATTAATACTTAGAATGAATGAATGGATTCTAATAGAAGGATGAATGCAACCCTAGATCTAAACCCTAGAGAAAAATTAAATAAGCTAGTGCCAAGTGCCACAATCATAATGAATGAGACAACATATGCTATTATTAGCGTAATCTATTAAAAGAAAAAAGCACCAAAGTTTAGCCTAAGTGAATAAAGGACCTAAATAAATAGTCCTAATTACTCCAACAAAAATTATAGCCTAATTTTCATAAACAATCTTTGTCCTTACAAACACTCAAAATCTAATTTTCTATTCTACTCATAATTTTCTAATATGTGTATTTTTTTTCTCTTAGTTCTCTTCTTTCTTCTTTTGTCGATGTTTTATTACTCAAGATTTTATTTAATGTTGCCCATTTTGGTTCAACAAGAAGCTTAGTTGTGAGGGATACAAAAAGAAGAGAACCTTGGGAGGTTGAAAAGCATTATATGTTCTCCGAAATATATGTAGAGATCATTGGAGTATTTTAAGGAGAATTGTCTAATTATTTATTAATTAGGTCTTTTAATTGCTTTTTCACTTGAGCTAAACTTAGGTGTTTTTTGGTATCTGGAGTTTTCTTTTCTAGCTTTAGTTCTAGATGTAGTTGAGCTTAATCTAGCTCCTACTTTGCAATTCTTAAATTCTCTTAATTTTAGCATTAATTTTTTCACCTTAGGTTTCATTCATCCTTTATAAGGATTCATTCATTCATTGTAATTGTATCTCCAATAACATCTAAACATGTGTCATTCAACAACACTTCACCCATTTGATGAATTCCTTCTTGCAACAAGATTTTTGACACATTCTAATTTTTTTGAGCCCTTCAATAAGCTCTTGGGTCATTTTTGAGGTTCCTTTATTAATAGGAATTTTGAATTCCTTTTGTTTATGTTTGAAACTCCATTAGATTAAGTGGTGATTTCTTTATTACCTAATGTCAAGGTTCCTCAGGAGCTCCAACCTTGTTGAGATCTCAGCCCTCAAGGTTTCGTCCAAACTTCTTCCGTCGTTGGATTCTCAAGCCTCAGGGTTTGGATATATGTTATGGCCCTTCAATCTCAGTCATGTCAAGACTTGAAGTAGGATTAGAAAATGATGCTCATGGAAATGGGGACAAAGCAACAACAAAGTTCAATGTTAATAAGTTAGTTTCAACCATAAAACCAAAACAAAGAACTAAAAACCATTCCAAACTGATGCTCTGCAAAAAAGGATTAGAAAATCTGTTTGATGGCAACACACACAAGAGCACAAGAAACAAACATTAGTGTTAGCAACAAAAGATTATCCTAAACAGGCATATCAAGAGAGATATTAAGCATGAAATAGAAAGCATATAAACATAGAATGAAATAGCTAATCAAGATGCTCATAGTTGCTCCTCCCTTGTTCCTCTCCTCTCCAAGTCCCAAATGAGTGTAGCTCTCAGCTTTTAGCACTAGCCATGGATGCCATATGGAGATTCAAGATGGTTGAATATGATAAGCAAATACTATGCAAGAGTAGATAGTGATGCTATGAAAAAGCTCTATGCTAATGTCAGTATAACAACAATACTCTAAAATGCTTCTCCTTTTGCTTGAGGAGAAGGGTTCTATTTATAGAAGAAATAGGGAAATGAAGGGTTAAGATTGAATGGTTTAATCAAGGGCCAAGTTTGAAAGTTGGGGATCCATGTGCACAATTGGCACCAATAAAATGGTGACAAGTGTCAACATAGGATTGGGTTGAGAGAAGAGGTTGGAGGCATTAAAGGCCTGAGAAGACCTCATGGTTATCTAGAAGGTAAGGGTCAAGCCTAAATTAGGATTACCCACTGGATTAAGAGTTAATCCAAGGATAAACCTTTGTGCAAATGTTTAAGAGATAATCATGGTCAAAGCATTAATGGCCTGATGAGACCTTTGGGTTGGGTAGAGGTTGAGTCAAAACAAATGTTTTAACCATGTGGGAGGGTTGAATTAACCATTAATGGTTATTGGAGACTTTGGGGATTAAGTGGTTGAAGGTTGAAAGCTTTCAAAGGTTATCCAAGACTTTGAGCCATTTAGTGGTTGAAGGTTGGAAGCTTTCAAAGGTTATCCAAGACTTTGAGGGTTAATTTGTTGAACACACAAAGCATTAATTGCTTTTCAAAGACTTTGGAGTCTTTGAGAAGTGACTCCAATTTGCTTAGGAATGTGACAATATTTAGGGGATGGATTAGGCTAATTAGGAAGGGTTTAGAAGAATTTAGAAGGGGTTTAGGCATGCAAGTGGATTTTGTAGGAAAATGCAAGTGGGAGAAATTTTGGTATTTTCAATTAAAATAAAATCATTTATTTCAATTAAATGGTATAATTTGCATTTGGATAAATATTCAAATAAATATTAATTTATTTAAATGAGAAAAATGAAGATAAAGCATTTAAAATGCTTGAAGACTTTGAGGGAAACCATTAAAGGCTTGAAGACTTTAAGGAAAACCATTAAAGTCTTTAAGAAGACTATAGAAGGAAGCCATCAAGTTTGAAGACTTTTTAAAGCCATCAAGTTTGAATACTTTAAGGGAAACCATTAAAGGTTTCAAGTGGGTGAGGATAAATAGGATTTTAAATAAATAATTTATTTAAAATAGTTGTGCAACTTGCTTTTGTAGGAAAATACAAGTGGGTGGAGGATAAAGGTGATTTAAATAAATTATTTATTTAAAATAATTGTGCAACTTGTATTTGTAGGAAAATGCAAGTGGGTGGAGGATAAAGGTGATTTAAATAAATGATTTATTTATTTAAATGTGAGAGGTGGGATTTTGGGGGTTTTAAATAAATATTAATTTATTTAAATGTGAGAGAAGATTTAATTAAATAAATATGATTTATTTATTTAATTAATGGTCTGAATTTGGTTAAGTGAATTAAATCAAATAAATTGAATAATTTATTTAATTAATAGGAGAATAGGGTTAAGATGAATTAATTAAATATTAATTTAATTAATTATTAATTGATGGTTAAATAATCAAATAAATACTAAGTATTCATTTAATCAAGTGGAAAGATTTATGTGACTACATTTGCCCCTCTTTGAGACGGTGCGGTTTATCGCGTCGTTTCAAAGAAAGAAAAATAGGTGTGAAGAAATGCCCCATAAAATGTAAATTTAATGGGTGGTATGCCCCCTCGAGAGATGGGCCGAATTTTTTTGAAAAATCGGGCGATCTCTCGAAAAAGAATGAAAAGTGGAGGGGAGGTAGAATAGAAGAAATTAGAACTAATGATGAAAGAATGGGAGAAAATGGAGTGAATATGAAGAAACAACAAGCCAGTGCGTACCCTGAGGTCATGCAAGAGATACATAGCAGATGTAGTGTGGGGTTTGGATTGATGCTATACAATTGATCAAAATTGTTTGGACAATCTGGTGCAATCGGTTTAATTGCCCCGGTCAAGTCAAAGCGTGACAGTTGATGTCAGTTGGTCGCTTGAACATGATAAAGTCTGAGTAAGTGAATCAAAGTGACCTGATGTGACTTAGACAATTGATGTAATTGCCCGATGAAGTCAAGGTATATGAAGCAAAATACTCATTGAGACGTAGACAATTGATGTAATTGTCTGATGTGGTTGTGTTTGATTGGTTGATCAATTGATAGTGTGTGCGTGTGATGGATGGTTGTGGGGAATCATGGCAACCCCGTTGAGACTAGCTCATTGTGATAAATGCCTGATGTAGTCTAGGATTACCATAATCGATTACCTGTTGAGACCCGAAGATACTTGATCAAAGTATCTATTGATAGTCTAGGTGTGTGGGAGTCGATGTATCTGTGTAGATAGAGTAACTGGCTTAATTTTGTGGATGAGTGAGGATGGGAAGCGATGAAGGGATTAGGATGATGTTGATGATCAAGATAGGGAGGGTGAGGGAGGATTTGATGTTAGATAGAAGATATGGAGGACTAGGATTGAGTCCTATGGAAGAAGATGAGTAAAATAGAGTATGCATTATTATGACTACGTATGCATGATATGCAGCTATTATGAATGTATGGATGGGTGGAATGCAACGAAATGCAATATATATAAATGAGATGGAATGACGATCCATGGTGCTTTATTTTTCATCATTGAGCTTTAAAATGTTGTAAGAAAATACAAGCAACTTGACATAAAGATTCAAGATGACCAGAGTATTTCTTACATGGATTTTTATATAGCAAGTTAATACAAGCAACTTGATATAATGGATCAAGTTGACCTGAGTATTGCTTGCGGAACAGACAAGGATTATCTCTGTTCATGCATGACTTGGATCGTCCTCCTTGATCTTAGGCTGATCATATCCTGAGACAAGTGCATACCATACTAAGAGATAAAAACCTTTATCCAGTTTGGATGAGGTAGGAAGAACCAAAGGAAGAGCATTGTACCTGCAAACAAACAGTATATACATAAAGAATAAAGAATAAGGATCCTTGGTAATGGTGCATGCTCATATGGTCGAGGTATACGCTGTAGTCAGCAAGCCGTAATGATCTATGACTGCATTTTGCATAAGATCATGTAGCTTGGTGAACTTCCCACGTAGACACCATTAGTACATGCCCCAGTACTTCATCGGAAATAATGCACAAACGATACAAAACAATGTTGAAAAGATCCCGATACAGATAAACAAATGAATTACTCACAAATCAACCAAGTATTTGACAGCCTAACAGAATTTTCTTGTCAAAGAAAACATCATCTTGTCTTTGTTTTGGTAAGGAAGGATGCATCCTTGTTTTAAAGACAGTTTTGGATTGTTGATGTGGATTGTGTGGTTGTTTGGTAAATGGTCATTGTGTGAGTAGTTTGTCGCAATGTTTGTTTTGGTATCTGCATGGATGAGTATGTACAAGGTGTTGCCATGTTTTTGTGTGATTTTTCAATGGTTTTGTCGATGTTTTTGGATTTTGAATTGTTTTGAATGTTTTTGGTATTTTTGCGAGATATTTTTGAATGTTTTTGGATTTTTGATGATTGTTTGAATGAAGAACTTAATGAATCATAAGACAATGTAGAATCCACTTCCATCAATAGGTTAAAGGCATTGCCCCCAGTTTTAGACATGACTATGAAAAAGTGGGATGCAAGATGTATGGAGTACTATCATAATTGCAGAGGAATAACAATTCATGGTTGATGGATGGATGGATGTATGTATGAAGTAGATGTGATCGCCACAAGTCTGAAAGATAATGGAGCCATAGCCTTTACGAGTGGTGCCTGTTTGCCAGGTTTTCACCATCGTTCTTACCCAAGGTGCCACCGGAGTGTTTGTTCACCGTTTGGATGCATGATTTTTCTTTACTTTTTTGAATGTTTTTATATTTTCTTCAGGACATTTTTCTGAATGTTTTTGGTATTTTCTGATATGAAGAGGAGCCTGATGCCTTGTACACCTTAGGTATAAAATCTTTTGAGGTGCATGCTATTGATTGGATCTGCAAGCGGTTCTCCTTCTGAAGTAGCCAACTGATATGCCCCGGACCCGAATACAGCAGTGACAACATATGGGCCCAGCCAGTTTGATTCAAACTTACCCTGATGTTCTCTGTTTGGTTGGTTACGAGGATTTTCTCGAAGAACAAGATCACCTACCTCAAATGTACGAGGTCTAACTCGGTGATTGTAGCTTCTACTCATGCGCTGCTGATAGGCTTTGAGATGGTTGTATGCAGCTTGTCGCTTCTCATCAAGTAGCTCCAAGTCCTGAAGGCGTGAGACTCTGTATGCGTCATCATCAATGAGATTGTGCAAGGAAACCCTTAATGATGGTATCTCGACCTCAATAGGCAAGATAGCTTCTGCACCATAGACCAATGAATAAGGAGTTGCACCTGTAGGGGTTCGAATGCTAGTTCGATATGCCCATAGCGCTGGATTCAATTGAACATGCCAATCACGACTGGCATCATTGACTGTCTTCTTTAGGATCCTCAATATGTTTTTATTGGATGCTTCGGCCTGACCATTGCCTTGTGGGTAATAGGGAGTGGAAAAGCGGTGTTGGATATGAAATTTCTCACAAAGCTCACGGACATCCTGATTTTTGAAAGGAAGACCGTTATCTGTGACAATGGACATGGGCACACCATACCGACAGATGATGTAATTGAGGATGAATGAGGCGATCTGCTTGCCGGTGACTTGGGTAAGTGGAACAGCTTCGATCCACTTGGTGAAATATTCGGTGGCGGTAATAATGAATTTATGGCCATTGGATGAAGATGGATGGATTTTACCCACAAAATCAAGACCCCATTGACAAAAAGGCCATGGTGTTGTGATTGGTTGCAGTTCTTGAGCTGGTGCATGTATTAGGTCGCCATGAACTTGACATTTTTTGCACTTCCTAACAAAGTAGTAGGAATCCTTTTCCATAGATGGCCAATAGTATCCAGCTCGCATGATCTTCTTGGCTAGTGATGGACCACTTGAGTGAGTCCCGCAAATTCCTTCATGTACCTCTTCCAAAGCCTTTGTTATCTCACCTTGTTCTAGACATCGAAGGAGAGTACCATCAAGACTGCGTCGGTATAGGGTTTCGGCAATAATGGTATATCGAGCAGTTTGGCGAATGAAGGTTTTACGTTGGTTATTTGATTGGTTGGGAGGAAGGGTGTGATCGCGGAGATAGGTGTAGAACTCACCGTACCATGGGGATTCAGAACCAACAAGGCAACATATCATTTCAGATTCGGGGATATCATAAGCGGGAATCCAAAGTTGTTCTACCAAGAACTCGTAGCGTGTTGAATTATGTGGAAGATCTAGTAGAGATGCGATGGTAGCCATGGCGTCAGCAGCTCGATTCTGATCTCTTGGTATCTGCTCAAAAGTGATAGTAGTAAATGATGTCTTTAGACTGTCCACCATTTGCTTGTATGGCATGAGTTTATCATCTTTGGTCTGATATTCATTAGTTGCTTGTCGAATGACCAGTTGTGAGTCGCCATATACTTGTAGTTCTTGTAATTTCCATTGTACGGCTAACCTGAGTCCTGTGATCAAGGCCTCATACTCTGCTATGTTGTTTGTGCATGGAAATGTGAGCCTGTAAGACTTCGGGATGCTATCACCTTGAGGTGTGATAAACAGAATGCCTGCCCCCGAGCCGTGCCTAGTGTATGAACCATCAAAGTATAATTTCCATGACTGTGCTTCTGTAATCATGAATATCTCTTCATCTGGAAAATTGGAAATGAGAGGATGATCGCCTATGAGAGGTGCATCAGCCAACTGATCTGCAATAACTTGACCTTTGATAGCTTTACGGTCCACATACTCAATGTCAAATTCACTTAGAATCATTACCCATTTGGCCAAGCGACCTGTCAATGCTGCTTTGCTGAGTAAATACTTGAGTGGATCAATCTTTGCAATGAGTTGTACCTTGTGTGTTAACAGATAGTGCCTCAGTTTAGTGGCTGCCAAGATTACTGCTAGGCAAGCTCGCTCAATAGGTGTGTAATTGAGTTCATAGCCCACAAGTGTGCGAGAGATGTAGTAAATAGCACACTCTTTTCCTTCTGCATTATGTTGTGCCAGTAGTACACCCAATGCTGTACTTGTTGCTGAGATATAGAGCAATAATGGTCTACTTGGATCTGGTGGCATCAGCAATGGTGAATTCATGAGATAGTCTTTAAGCGCCTGAAATGCTTGCTGGCATCTGTCATCCCACTGAAAGCGGATGTTCTTGTGTAGCAGGTGTGTGAATGGGTGACACTTATCAGCCAATTGTGCAATGAATCTGCGGATAGATTGAAGCCGTCCTTGTAGTGTTCTTAGCTGACTGATATTCTTTGGAGGTGGCATGTCCATTATTGCCTTAACCTTTGCTAGATCGACCTCAATACCTTTGCTTGAGACAATGTATCCTAGAAGCTTCCCGGAGGTCACTCCGAAGACACATTTCTTTGGGTTGAGTCGAACATGGTACTGTTCCAGTCTATCAAAGATTTTATCTAAGATGTGAAGATGTCCTTCTCTAGTAAGTGATTTTGCTAGTAAATCATCCACATAATCTTCCATTATAGTATGTATCATGTCATGGAAGATGGTGGTCATTGCTCTTTGATAGGTCGCTCCTGCATTCTTTAGACCAAAAGGCATTACATTCCAGCAATATGTGCCCCATGGACATGTGAAAGCTGTCTTATGTTGATCTTCTGGTGCGATCTTTATTTGATTATATCCTGAAAATCCATCCATGAGTGAAAGCATCGCATGTCCTGCTGTCAAATCTACTATGATGTCGATATTTGGTAGAGGGAAGTCATCCTTAGGACATGCCTTATTCAGATCTCTGAAGTCTGTACAAATGCGGATGCCCCCTTTTGGTTTGCCAACTGGTACAATGTTGGAGATCCATTCTGCATAATCAATTGGTCTAATGAAACCAACATCCAGGAGTTTCTTGAGTTCTGTTTTGACTAGCACGGCAATCTGAGGATGCATCTTACGAAGCTTCTGCTTGACAGGTTTGGCTCCTTTTGCTACTGTGAGATGATGCATGACTAAATCAGGATCAAGCCCAGGCATGTCTGCATATGACCATGCAAAGTTGATCTGACGCTGTTGGAAGAACTCTATAAATTGAGGTTGTTCCTCTGGAGTGAGAAGAGATGCCAGATGTATGATATGAGGGTTTTCAGGAGTCCCCACATTGTATTCTTTGGTCTCCTCAATGAGGATCATTGATCGTTCCTGTTGTGTATTAGCAGGGAGAATGTCAAACCCTTCATCCTCAGGCGCCTCAGAGAGGTTTTCACCGTTGGATACGCTCTTTCTTTTTACTTTTGTTGGATCAAACAGTGCCACAGTGTGGTTTTCACTAGAAGATCCATGTTTTAATGTTATATTTTTGCAGCTGAAGGGTTTGGCATCCGCCCCGAAGTATGCTGCGCTATTAAGTTCAATGGCGAATCCAGCTTTGTGATCCCCGCTTGGTAGATTATCCCTTAATTCCAAAAAGTCAATGATAGCCTCATCATTTTGGAAGAGGTCAAGACATGGGGGATTTGGTTGGTTCCATTCGATGAGTTCAGGGTGGATAATGGGCATTACTTCATCGATTAAGTTAAGTGCGGGAGATGTATCAGTGAGGGTTAAGACAGTGTGGTGAAGGTCGTTGATGGTACTCTCCCTGTCAGAATCAGGCGTAGGATGAGACGTAGGGTCTGTGGAAGATGTTTCTAGCTCAGGTACCCAAGTGGTCTTTATCTGTGCTTCTCCGTAAACAGGGATGTCTTTGCGGGGTGGAGGTGGTGATGTGTCTTCCTCATCTGAAGTGTTAAGTTGCACTGAATCGAATTCCCACTCATGTAAGTCGGTCTCTGAATCACTTTCCAGCATCCGATTGCTATACCATACTGGGATGTCTTTAGAATTAAACACGGCAGGTGTGATTGGTTGATGTACCTTTGAGGTGATCGGTGCTGCAGGAACTGTGATGGGGTTTAAAGGTTTTGTCACTGGAAGTATCGACAGTGTTGATTTAGTGGCTTCTATTGGAACGGCTGGTGCCATAGATGCTGCTACGGGTTCCAATATAGTTGCTGCTATGAATGGTTTTATTGATGTGATGACTGCTGTGGATGGGATTACTAGTTCGATTGGTGGGATTTTTGGCACTGATGACGGTTGCGGTGGGTTTGTGAGCCTCGATGGGGCAGTGGGGATAGTGTTTGATGGTGCTTTGATTATGAAAGGTGTCCTCTTTACAGTAGGTGGGCAAAATGGTTTGCTAGGTTTTCCTTTAAATCTGAGTTTAGGAAGGATCTCTTTTTCAAAGCCTAGGCCTGTATTACCTTTGGGCTTGAACTCTGGCAGCAGCGGTTCATGTCGTCCTTGTTTACAGTATCCCAAAGCACTCTGACCATCATATCCCATTCTTTGCATAATGAGGAGGCCTTTGCCATATTGTTCTGTAGGAAGTGTAACTTGCGGTTTGTCAGTGGTGATGGGATCTTTATAGATCCAGTCCGCTAGGTCCTCATCTTGTGTTTCTTCCTCTTGACTCTTTCCAAGGATGAAAGGCGTTAAGGCATATGCTGGCGTGATTAGTCGTTGCTGGAGTAACTGCTGTGGTTTACCATGTGTTCTAGGAGAAGTGGGCATTTGTCCCACACAAAAGAGTTGACTTAAGTTATATTCCCCGGGACCTTCCTCTGCGACTTTCATCTTAAGCTTTTCTTGCTTGGGTATAGGGGTGTTCGAACTGGCAAGAGGGTGGGATTTACATATGATGTGGAGGAAATGGCTTCCCTATTATTAGGAACAGTAATCTCTGGTTGATGGCTGATATTATGGCAAAATGCAAAGGGATTTGCATCACCCAGGATTGTGATCTCTGCACCATTATGTGGGAACTTGATACATTGATGGTAGGTAGATGGAACGGCTTGCATGGCATGTATCCAAGGTCTTCCTAATAATAGATTATATGGCAGAGGAAGGTCCAGAACCTGACAAATTATGTGTTTTACCACAGGGCCCACTCGGATTGGTAGCACCACCGCTCCTTTGGATGAACGCTCTGCATCATCATAGGCCTTGATGGTGATCTTCTTGCGAGGATCCACTGATTCTATTGCATATCCCAATGCTGTGACCAACTGTAGTGTACAAATGTTTAGGCCTGCTCCATTATCTATCAAGACTCGCTTGATCCTGTGTTGGTTGACAAAGCCTTCAATGTGGAGTGAGGCGTTATGAGGTTGTTGGAAAGAAGAGTTGTCGCTTTCAGAAAAAGTGAGACAAGGTGATGACTTTAGATTTCCAACCATGGCTTGAAATTGGTCTGTATTCAAGTTTGCAGGGACTGACGCCTCTTGGAGTGCTTGATCCAAGATTGTTTTATGAGATGGCGATAGGCGTAACAACTCTAAAATGGATATAAGCGCAGGCGTTTTGTCTAATTGTTCCACAAGATTGTACTGCTTTGGGATGGAGGTGGTGCCTTGTGGAGCTGCCTTGATGGTAACTTTGCCACGACGTGTAACAACATTGCAATTTGAGGTGGGATTTTTGAAGGTTATGGTTGCAATTTGTTCATTGGCATCATACAGGTGATTTACAGTGTAATTATACACAGCTTGCGTATAATCAGTGGTATCAGGACCTCGCCGGGAAGTGGAAGGACCCCTTTGATCTTGTGATGGAAGTGGATTCTTAAACATTAAATGATCATTATTTGTCATTTTTGGATCATGTCCTTCAATCTCAATTTCTCCTCGATCAATAAGATCTTGAATGAGATCTTTCAATCGATGACAATTACTTGTCTTGTGTCCTTGTCCTTGATGGAACTCACAATGTTCAGTATCTCTCCACCATGCTGGTTTGACCTGAGGCTCATAGTTGGATAGCTTAGGTAGAGTGATCAAATTCTGAGAAAGGAGTTGTCGCAACACTGTTTCAATGGGTTCCCCTAAGGGAGTGTATGTACGTTTTTGTTTTTGTGGACGAGGTCTTGGTTCATCATGAGATGTGATGCGACCTTGATTAAGAGGAACATTTGTGTTATTTTGAGGTGGAGGATTTTGTCCTGCAAACCGAACCACAGGTTGTGCATTTTGGATAGTTCGAGCATCCACAACCCCATCGTTGACGATATTCTTATTCTTGTTCCAGAAGTTCGGTTTATCGCTATTGAAGCGCGGGCGAGGAGCATCTTTTGGTTCATTAAAGATTTTGATGAGTCCTTTTTTGATGAGTGCCCTTTCACATTTGATACCCTTGGTGATCATATCGTTAAAAGAGTCTGTGTCTTTGACATCCAGGTGAAATTCCATTTCTTCGTTTAAGTTGGAAATGAAAATTTCCACTAGTTCTCGTTCAGGTAACTGAAGAGAACGTCTGCTAGACATTTGGCGCCATCGTTGCAGGAATACTGCGAATAATTCACCTGGTTTTTGTTTGGTGTTGCATAGATCAGCCATGGTGATGTCGCGTTCAATATTATAAGAGTAATGAGATAGGAACTTCTGGATGAGTTCCTCAAATGTTCTAATGCCACCTGGAAGTCGGGAAAACCATGATGTGGTTGTTCCTCCCAAGCTTTGGGGAAAAAGGCGCATTAGGTATGTGTCCTCATAAGCTACTTCAAGACAAGCAGAATGAAATTCTCGGACATGATCACGGGGATCCCCCTTTCCTCTATATTTTTCAAATTTGGGTGTTTCAAACCCGCATGGAAAGGGTGGCATATAAAGATTCCTATCAAACGGATAGGGACAGATGTCGTTAAGTGAAAATTGATTGGTCTTAACACCACTATGAAGTTGTTGGGCGAGATTCGCGACTTGTTGCCGCAACATCTCCATTTCATTTGGAGGAGGAGGTGGTGGGTTACCTCGAGGGATGTTATATCTGATGGGATCTCTACGCCTTTCCTCCTCATGGCGACTTTGTCTTTCTGATGCTTGTCTTAATTGGGCAAGATCAAAGTCTGAGGGGAGTTTGGCTCCTTCTTGAGCAAGTCTTAAGAAGTGAGCATCCGCATTGCTCCTGAGAATTTCATCAAATAATCTGTTAAAGTGAGGGTTATGCTGAACCCTTTCGATTGTTGAAGGAGTGGGACTACTTGGGTTTTCATCATTTACATTTCCTCCAAGTGCTTCTTGAAATTCATTGAGGTTGTCCTCTTCTTCCTCAATTTCTATTTCTCGTTGCCTTGATCGCGATCGGGTTTGAGCCATTTTGTTTGCAAGTTTGTGTTGAAGTTGATTGAAGATGATGATGAGTTGTTCGATGAAAGATGGATGATTAGTGGATTGTAGATCTCTAGCACTCTAAAGGTAAATGTAACCAGAATTCTTTCTTTGAATTGCTTGTTTGTTTTGATGAGTTTGGATGTGATAAGGTGTAGAGAAATCTGAGATGTGTTATAGATTTTGACTACCTAGTAATGAGAGGATTCACTCATGAACTAGTTTTAACCTGCGTAGATGTGTCTCTTAGGATGAGCTTATCCTAGATGTAGAAACAATCTAAAAAGTGATGTGATGTGTTTGATTTCAAGCAATATCCAAAAAGGAATCTTGGGACAAGAACCTCTTAATGTTTTGAGAGTTTTGGGATGAATTGATGATGGAAAAATGATGTATGAATGAGATGATGGATGTTTTGTTTTCAACTTCAATAAAAACTTTGTGTTACAAATGGAACAAACTCTACTTCTTCCCTTTCAGGCGTTGGTGGCACTTCTCGAGCTGTGTTGTAGGTGATACAAATGTTTGGGAAGAAATTGGGATTAATCTTTCCTCCTTGATTTTTGTGATAACTCAGAGCTCTATATTGCATAAAAGCTCTGCGGTTCAGTGATTCTGAATCAAACTCGTTTGTTTTACCTTGAAGATAGAGACGCATGCGATGTAGAAAGACTCTATGTGAGACAAAGATTTGTCTATTGAGATAGAAGAATTTCCTCCTTTTGATCAAAGCCTTTGAGCTTAGTGGTCTCCTTTTCAAGGTGATATTCTGATGACACTTCTTCTTTCGCAAGATGTGAAAAATGGTCATAAATTTTTGATTCTTTGTTTGTTTGTACCTTGTTTTTGATGTTTTTGGTTGTGTTGACAGATGTTGGATGAATACTTTGTTTTTGGGATTGATTTTCTGATTTTTCTTTGACAAGAAAACAAAGCAAGCACACAAACACAAGATTGTAGCCTCAAAGGCACAAATGAGTATGGGTCTAGATCAACCCAATCCTTGGACTTGTTTTTGACCCTTCCTTTAGATTTATTTTAAGGTGTAATTCCAAAGCCTAAAGTCGGCTCAATTTGCACTAGGTCTGTAAAACGAACACACTTCAAACACTTTTTATCCCTAAGGTCAAATGGCCAGTTGTGATAAATTTAGCCCACATCTTGATATTTCTTCGACTTTGGTACTACATACCTTATGAATCCCGCCGTGGCAGGTAAGGATGTGATATACTAAGTCTTGCACGAGCATAACAAATAGATGATCCCTATGATGGGGGAGTCACCACTTTTATCAAGCCACAAGTGACTTTTCAAAAAGCTATGTTTCTACTCAAGGAAATATGTATGGTGAGTATCTTGGGAGCAAAACCATCTATGCTCTTGCACTAAATTATATCTCAAATATCCTCAATCAATAGAACGGGTGGGCTACTACTTAAAGGTGTTTAGTCATGTTCGATGTTTTTGGACATAAGTTCATTCTGCAGTGACTCACTTAAGAGCCTTGTAACTGGTGGTGGGGCCCATTTGTCCTTTCGGCCAGTTACACTGTAGGAACAGCTATACCCAAGGCTACAGCTTTCGCTCTCACCTGATTTCTATAGCGGCTCGAAGGATTTACCGCTCGAGGTCGTTCCCAAGAGTATCGATCCCTTGGCAGGCCTCTCTTAAAAAGATAAAATGTGAGTGTTACTAACACTTTTCTCTTGCACCTAGGACCACGAAAGCCAAGGGAGAGGATAGTGTGTGTTAGAAGTAGGACCACTCGACCAACTCTTTGCACAAGTGTGCCAAGCACGAAAAACACCTGTTCTTTTTAATCTATCATTGCAATGTGATCTAACTATTTGGAGATGTTGCTCCAACAATCATGGTGTTCTTTTTAATTTTCAAAGGCAATTGTTTGAGTAAACTAGAATTTGAAATCCTGGTCAACTTAATGAAAAACACGTTTGCATGAAGTAAAATTGCTTTGAAAATGAGACAAGTTGATTGTGAATTTTATTTGCACCAAAAATGGAAGTGTGGATTGTGAGTTTTATCTTGATGCAAGAAATAAAATTTGCCTTGTTGATTTTAAGCACCAAAACGAAGTTTGTTTCCTAACTTGCAAAAAAAAAAAAAAAAAAGTTGTTTTTGTATAAGTTTGTGGTTCTTTTTACCTTTGAACAATGAAATTCTTTTTAAGAGCCCCAAACAAATGTGTGATTCTTTTTCAAAAGCCCAAATTTGAAATGTGAAGTTAATTTTAAACCAAAATAAAAAGTGAATTCATTTTTAAAACCAACTTCAAAAACAAGTTAGTAAAAAATATAAATCTACTCTTTAATCTAATTTAAATCTGCACAAAAGAGAAAAATAGTTAGTAAAATCTGCCTATTTGGTGGGCTTCTACAAGCCTAAATTTTTTATTTTTTTTTTGGTTACAAGGTGATTTGTACAACGTTTTGTTACAATAGCGCTAGTCTGCGTTTGAACAGAGGCACTATTTAACACAAACGTATTAAAAGAAAGGGAAAGACAGAGAAGGGAAAAGCACTGAAACAGGGGGAATAGCGCCAAAATAATGCCAAACGCACCAAAACAGTGTCAAAAGCGCAACCTGTGTGACATTTTCAACATTCAAACATGTTATTGGTTAAAAAAAGAAAGTTGCTCTTTTTGCGTGTTCGATTCACGTCGGGTTCACCAAATGATGCTCTGCAAAAAAGGATTAGAAAATCTGTTTGATGGCAACACACACAAGAGCACAAGAAACAAACATTAGTGTTAGCAACAAAAGATTATCCTAAACAGGCATATCAAGAGAGATATTAAGCATGAAATAGAAAGCATATAAACATAGAATGAAATAGCTAATCAAGATGCTCATAGTTGCTCCTCCCTTGTTCCTCTCCTCTCCAAGTCCCAAATGAGTGTAGCTCTCAGCTTTTAGCACTAGCCATGGATGCCATATGGAGATTCAAGATGGTTGAATATGATAAGCAAATACTATGCAAGAGTAGATAGTGATGCTATGAAAAAGCTCTATGCTAATGTCAGTATAACAACAATACTCTAAAATGCTTCTCCTTTTGCTTGAGGAGAAGGGTTCTATTTATAGAAGAAATAGGGAAATGAAGGGTTAAGATTGAATGGTTTAATCAAGGGCCAAGTTTGAAAGTTGGGGATCCATGTGCACAATTGGCACCAATAAAATGGTGACAAGTGTCAACATAGGATTGGGTTGAGAGAAGAGGTTGGAGGCATTAAAGGCCTGAGAAGACCTCATGGTTATCTAGAAGGTAAGGGTCAAGCCTAAATTAGGATTACCCACTGGATTAAGAGTTAATCCAAGGATAAACCTTTGTGCAAATGTTTAAGAGATAATCATGGTCAAAGCATTAATGGCCTGATGAGACCTTTGGGTTGGGTAGAGGTTGAGTCAAAACAAATGTTTTAACCATGTGGGAGGGTTGAATTAACCATTAATGGTTATTGGAGACTTTGGGGATTAAGTGGTTGAAGGTTGAAAGCTTTCAAAGGTTATCCAAGACTTTGAGCCATTTAGTGGTTGAAGGTTGGAAGCTTTCAAAGGTTATCCAAGACTTTGAGGGTTAATTTGTTGAACACACAAAGCATTAATTGCTTTTCAAAGACTTTGGAGTCTTTGAGAAGTGACTCCAATTTGCTTAGGAATGTGACAATATTTAGGGGATGGATTAGGCTAATTAGGAAGGGTTTAGAAGAATTTAGAAGGGGTTTAGGCATGCAAGTGGATTTTGTAGGAAAATGCAAGTGGGAGAAATTTTGGTATTTTCAATTAAAATAAAATCATTTATTTCAATTAAATGGTGTAATTTGCATTTGGATAAATATTCAAATAAATATTAATTTATTTAAATGAGAAAAATGAAGATAAAGCATTTAAAATGCTTGAAGACTTTGAGGGAAACCATTAAAGGCTTGAAGACTTTAAGGAAAACCATTAAAGTCTTTAAGAAGACTATAGAAGGAAGCCATCAAGTTTGAAGACTTTTTAAAGCCATCAAGTTTGAATACTTTAAGGGAAACCATTAAAGGTTTCAAGTGGGTGAGGATAAATAGGATTTTAAATAAATAATTTATTTAAAATAGTTGTGCAACTTGCTTTTGTAGGAAAATACAAGTGGGTGGAGGATAAAGGTGATTTAAATAAATTATTTATTTAAAATAATTGTGCAACTTGTATTTGTAGGAAAATGCAAGTGGGTGGAGGATAAAGGTGATTTAAATAAATGATTTATTTATTTAAATGTGAGAGGTGGGATTTTGGGGGTTTTAAATAAATATTAATTTATTTAAATGTGAGAGAAGATTTAATTAAATAAATATGATTTATTTATTTAATTAATGGTCTGAATTTGGTTAAGTGAATTAAATCAAATAAATTGAATAATTTATTTAATTAATAGGAGAATAGGGTTAAGATGAATTAATTAAATATTAATTTAATTAATTATTAATTGATGGTTAAATAATCAAATAAATACTAAGTATTCATTTAATCAAGTGGAAAGATTTATGTGACTACACAAACATATCAAAAGAGATTTCAAAAAGCATGAAATAAATTTAACAAAACAAAAGAAAGGAGAAGAGCCTCCCTAAGATGCTTCCATGATGCCTTTTGATGCTCCTCCCTTGTTTCTCCCCTCTCCAAGTCCCAAATGAGTGTAGCTCTCAGCTTTTAGCACTAGCCATGGATGTCATATGGAGATTCAAGATGGTTGGATGTGATAAACAAATGCTATGCAAGTGTAGATAGTGATGTAATACCCTAAAAATGGTCATCTAAACCATGGACCCCTAATCTCAACAACGTCACCAAGGTCTTAACCAAAGGCAATTAAATCAATCTTGAGCACACAATTAATTTTTTAATCATCAATGTCACATGGCAAATTAATCAACCAATATTAATTAAATTTTTATTTAATTAATTGATCATTCCAAGTAAATCATTTTTAAACAATTATCTTATTTATTTTAATTAAATATCTTTTGCATATTTAATTAAATAAATCAATTTTCCATTAAATAATCAAAAAGAGGAATTAATTTAATTAAATAAATCAATTTGCCATAAATCTTCAAAAAAGGAAACAAATCAAGAAAGAGGAATTAGAAATTATGAGCACAAATCTTCAAAAATGGAAATAAATCAAAAAAGGGAATTAATTGACCAAGAAAGAATTAAAAATTTGAGAAAAGAAATCAATTGGAGATAATCTTGAAAAGCAAATTAAAAATTGATAAATAATCTCAGAGAAAGCAATTAAAACAATTAAATATTAAAATTGAATGAAATAGAGAATAAATCAGTTTTTCTTGATTTTATCTTAATTTTAGTTCAATTTCCTTTAAAACTAAGAAAAGCATCCAATCACATCAATTCACCTAGATTGTGCTTCCTCTTGGAAAATCTTGACCGCTCATCATAATTTGATCTCAGCCTTTGGTTTCTTTTTGAATTTTCTATAAATTCAGGCTCTCATCTCTCATTCAAAAATCCTGGAGAATATATTGTTATTATGTTGTTTTTGCTCTAGGTTCATTGCATACATATTTAAGTCATTTAGCTTAATATTGCTTAAAGCTTGTTAGATTAATATTGCATCCATCTAACATTCATCATGATCATATAGATAAAATCCTTCGTCTTGATGTTGTCTAGTCACTGGTATTGCTAAATAATCTGAGAGCAATATTATACTTGCATCTTTTAGAAGGCAATGGGTCGATTTGTTATGGTTTACTATTCATTGATTATATCTGATTAACCATGCATGTAATGACTTGATTTAAGTGTTGTGTCTTGCAGATATAGGTTCTTATTCCACTTTTCACACACATTTATGGCACCCACCGTGGGGCAGAGAATTACTTTTTCGACCTCAAAATCATTTTTTTTATCCTGTAGGTTTCGTCCGTACAGTCTCTGCGAAATATCGTACGAGCAGTTTCACTACATCGTACGACATTATATTGATGCCTGCAGTTTATCGTACGAAACAAGATCATATCCTTTGAATTCTCGTACGAATCGGAATATGGACTCGTACGACATACTGATTTTCTTATTGTTTGTCGTTCTATGTTGATTTCTAACTCGTACGACATACTGCTTATGTTATCTTTTTGTTGTTCTATGTTGGTTTCTAACTCGTACGATAAAATTATTCTGTCATTCTATTTTATGAAGATTGTCGTACGATTCTGTGTTCTAATAGATTAAAAACAGATTACCTTTTAGGATTTTTTGCTTAAATTTTGATTATGCTAACACTGACCCTGAATTGTCTTCTGTCTGCCTGAGGTTTTTACAGCCTAACCAATTTCTTGCAGGACGCTTGTCAAAGAATTTATCAATCAAACATACGCCTGTCAAAGAATAAAAACAACATGACTACTGATACGTTGTTTTTGCAGGTTGCCTAAAGAGAAAATCGACCAAATATCATGTATTCTTTAAATTCATTTTTTTTTAGGCACCTAACTTGCTATCTGGTTAATGAACAAATATGTCTTTCGTGTTTTCAGAAAAATCTAAGAGGTAGGAGAGTATGCTCTTGTCTTTTATAGACAATCAGAAATCTAGACCCTCAAAGCTTTTTTCTAAGTTTTGAGATTTGTGTACCTTTAGCGAGCCTATCACAGTGGAAAAAAGTAATCACCCTGTGAGAACGACCCAAATGAGTATAGTTGGACCTGAGCATTCCAACTCATTATAATAAATAGGTCTCTGATGATTAAAGTTTCAGAGGATGGGATTATTTGAGTTTTGTCTTTGAGATCTCTCATATCGAGCATTTTGTAGGGCCTCGCGGTCTCAATCACGTTTACGTGACTACAACTTGTTTTGGTACCTTGTCGGGCTATAGGCCTCAATCATGCTTGGGTGACTTCAAGAGGTAATTTCAAACGGAATTCCTGACTAAGAACTATAAATTAGAAGCTACCTGATTCACCTCCGAAAGGTTGATAATCTTTGTGCAAGAGAGATAGTAACTCTCCCAAGACACTTGTCATATCATGCCCCCATTAGCGTTTGGAGTCGGCTAATACGGCGTTGAGAATCCATTATGTGAGAGTCAACGGTCGTATTCAGATTATCTATTGGGTGTGTACCTAAGTCAGCAAGCAAAGGTTTTCTTCTCTAAGCCAACTTCCATAGGGCTAGCGTGTTGTGATTGAATTATTATATATCTTGCATGTTTTCTATGTTTTCATCCCTCAAACTAAAATTGGAATACTAAAAACTGGAGAAAACAAATCAAGCGAGATCAAACAACTCAGTGATCAAAACTCTGTCCATGTCACGAACTAGTCCATCCTGATAAAAAATCAGTCCATCTCAGAATTGGTTATACTCAGTTATCATACTCAGCCATTGGAAAACTCAGATTTTTTAGTCTCTGCTCTATGAACAGTCGTACGAGTCTGGTAAATTGTCGTCCTACACCATATCCTGTTTCGTACGAGTCTACTAAATTGTCGTCCTAAGGTCAATCCTCTATCGTATGAAAGCAGTTTGTCATTCAAAGCTAAATCCTGTGTCGTACGATACATAACTGAACAAAATTATTTGTCGTCCAAGACCTACCCATTTGCTGTACGATACTAGGCAGCAACTCGTACGAAATAGAATTGTCGTCGTCCTAAACCTGTTATACTGTCATACGGTTTCAGAAATTATGTCGTACGGGTCTTTGATTTTGCCTGTCCAAAATAGTCTACAGCGAGCCTCAAAACTGGTTATCATCCTCCTGAGCATAAACAACCTTGATAGTGTACCTATGTCGTTGTGTTGCATGATTTTGTCGATCAACTTTAAGTTAGTTCAAACAAACATCTTATCAAACCTAAGTTAACTTGGATAACGTCTTACACAGGATAGATCATTCCTGAAACCAAACTAGATCTTAAGTTACTTCTCTCAATCACTACGTTAAACGAACTTCTAGCTATAATTTGATCTTGACTTCTGCAACACATCTCGCTCTCGGTCTTGTCGGTTAAAAATGCCTGTTCAAACCAAAGGCTCTTCTAATTTCTTTGACAAAAGTAAGTATCTCATGGATACCTTAGCTCCAATTCCCATGGCTTCCTATGCTCAAATGCTTCAAGATATAAAGGAAAAAATATATGACATGGAAATCCAACAAAATAAATCAATGACTCCATGTGAAAAACAAATGTATGATATCAAGTGTGAGAAACTTCAAGAAGTGTTAAAATGATTATGTGATTTGACAAGCAAATACCAACAAATGATTGACAATCAAAAGCCAAATCTCAAACAAGCTCATGAGGCACTTTCACCAAGACAAAAAGACATCTATTCCCTAGATAGACAATTTACACCTTTGGGGCAATTTATTGAGTCAGCTTTGGAAGAGCTTCTTAAGAACAATCTTATCATATTGCCTAAAAAGACCACACGAGGATGTGTAGTTTTGAGTAGTTACTGTGTATATCATAGGCATAACAAACATAAGACTTCAATGTGTATGGAATTAAAACATAAGATTCAAGATCTCCTTGATGATGGTGTCATTGAAATTGAAGATCCTAATGACTCACCTAAAGAAAAAGAAGGAACTACTTCTAAGCATAATCAAAATCATGAACCTATGTCTAGCAAGGCTCCACATGTGGCCTCCATCCCTTCCATGATGTCTCCATCTCCTTCAAACAATGAAACTTCTCATGTTGACCTTCAAGGGCTATCTCCTATGGAAATCCAAGTTAATGCCAATATTGATACAAGTTCCTCTAAAGATTTAAAAATCCCAGATCCTATCCCATCATACACTTCAATTCCAAACGTACCCACTCCAGAAGGCCCTTTCCAAAATGCTTCCCCATCATGCCAAAATATGAATACCTTCCAAGAATCTCCTACGCCTATGCAAAATCCTATTCCTTCCTTAGAAGCGACTCCATGTCAAGAGGATAAGCTGAAAAATGAAGAAACAAGTCCTATCGTAAATCAAGATCAAGACACCAAAACTCTCCAATCCCATCCAATGATTGAAAAAGATCCTTTTTCCCTAGAATCCCATGACGGTCCCATTATACCTTTCCATTTCTTCCAAGAAGATCCCCTTCCATCTCAAGATCAAAGCATCCTTCCAAATCCCATTCCTAATCCACTTCCTAAGCAAGATCATGATGCCTCTTCCACCTTTTCAAACGATCCTATTCAAAATGAAGAGTCAAACACCCTTCCTACTCTATCCAATGGTCCTCTTCCATGTCAAGATCAAGGTATCCCTTCATCTACTTGTCATAATCCTCCATGTTCACCTCAAGAATCCATCATGCCTACAAATCCCCTTCATGATCCTATCATTCCTTGCATTCCACCTCCATCTCATAATGGACTTGTGCCTTGTTTCCAAAGAAACGTGTATCCTATAAGTCAAAATATTTATAAAGGCAAAGGGGTAGATTTTCACAAGCAAGAACCCCTCCGTATTAAAGAAATTGTTAAAGGTCATGGCCTCAAGGAAATTTCTCAAGATGTTGGTATTGTTGTCCTCATTTTTGTTTCCAAAAATGAAGGACCACTACGATGGAATTTTTATGAAAAATGAAAATTATTACTCTATGGCACGCTTCCCGAGGCAAAATTTTGACTAATCCTTGGACTAGCTTAATCCTCAGTCCATTCTCGAACTACGTTTCAAATTTCGTCCAATTCTGGGTTCGTTTGCCATGCCTTTCCTTCAATTTCGGGTTTTAAAACCCAGACTGCAGGTGGAGAATTTTCTTCAAAATGCAAGTTTTAATGATATTCATTGTTGTGGTCTTTGTAGGGGAATTTTTGATCACTTACATGTGCATTTTTTATTTCAAATATGTCACTTGTAATTTATTTTAAGTTTCCCATTTAATGTTTTTATCTTTTTGTTGTTTTTTGGTCATTTTTAGTTAAAATAGGGGTTTTTTAGCTCAACTGCAAGTAAACTTGCAGTTTGTCCAAAAAACCCCTACTTTAATGGGTTTTACATGTAATAGGGATTTTAAATCCCCATTACATGTGTGCAAGTGTTTAATACTTGTTGTAGGGATTTTATTTCCCCCTTACAAGTATTTTTAAACTTGCAGTTTGTCTTTTAAAACCCGATTTTAACATAAAGTTCATTTTTGACAATTTTTAAACTTGTCATTTGTCCAAAAAAACCCGATTTTGGCTTAATGAGTGAAAAGTGAAATTTTAAACTTGTCATTTTATGTTTAAAACCCGATTTTGAGCATGAAAAGGAAAAAGGAGAAAATCGAACTTGTCATTTTATGTTTAAAACCCGATTTGCTTCCTTTTGAAGAAAATCGAACTTGTCATTCATTTTTCAAAACCCGAAATGCAAGAATGAAGCGATTTTGGACTTTTTCAAGGCGAAATTCGTGGATGAATCGTTGGATGACGGGGGCGTTTTGAGCTTGCATCCGATCTTCTTGCATTTTTTGACATCTATCATGCCATTTCAAAGACAAATCCGCTGGTTTTTACCCTAAGAAACAGCAACTGCGTTTTTTTTAACGTGCCTCATGAATGCCACGATTTGAGCGGTTAAATCTTCAATGTTGCCCACACTCCTAAATCGTTTTGGCCTTTCTTCCTAAGGCGTGGAGGGTAAGAGCAGGTTCGCACCATTTAATGGTGCATTGAATGTGTAATGAATGCCACGTTTTTTCACAAAAACGTGACTCTCTTGGCTGCGTTTTTTGGCATTGATACCTCTTCAAACACCTTTGGTATTATTGCTTTAGCAAATACCTTGATCGTTTTGCTGCAACAAACTTGAAATGAACACTTTCATTGGCATTTTACTCTTGCAAGTTTAAGATTGCTACCATTTTTGGGGGCATTTTCACAAAAACGTGATAAGGGTTTAAAAGTTCAGTTTTGCTTCTTCATCTCAAGAAGTATTGCATTGTTGGAGAAGCATTTTGATTTTCCAATCAAGGTATGTTCTTCCTTTCTTCTCTTCTTTTTATTTTCATGTTTTCTTCATTTTTTTGTTATTAATTGCATTCTTCACATGTGTTGTTCTTACCTTAAAATTGGTTTTCATGAAACAAATCTTCCCTTTGAAATGCAATTGTTAAATTGCATTATTCTTCTCAAAATTCCATCTTAGCTAGTATTCGGAATTTTTAATCTCGATTACAAGTTCGCTGGAAATTGTTGTTCTTCCCTTACGGTTGAGAAATTTAATAATTTTTGGTTAAATTTCCAAGCTTGAAAAATGTGAAATACCTCTCTCTTGCAAATTCGTGTTTTGAAAACCAGATTACATGTTGAAAAGATCTTCCCATTTTCATGAAAATGACTATCCCGGATATTCCCATTTCTATCCATTCACGTTCCCCATATCCGCACTTTCCATTTCCATCATTTCCCGCAAGTCAAAATCCCATTTTTCATCCGTTTCTCCATTTTCGAATTTACAAGTATACTTGTATTCGGATTTTAAAATCCCGATTGCATGTATGTACTTTCCAACTTGTATACTTGCGAAAATTCCCCCAAGATCCGAAATTGGTCAAAGTCAAGATTTTCCCATTTCTACATGTCTTCTCTCTTCTTCTCACAAAACCGTGAAATTCAGAGATCGAAGTTTTACCCATTTGAAAAAAGAAAGAATGATATTTGCAGCTGATTATGATGTGGCCTTAACCCTTTTAAGTCTTCATCACAGCATTCCAGGTTCGCAATTAATGTCAGATTTGCCGGCATCGCCAACTCCAAAGAAAATGAAATACAAATATGATAAATACCAGAATGAGGTTACACCTTCCCAGGTCTCCTCGCCATTGGATCGCATCAGGGACACAGAAATAGGGCATGTTGATATGGCAGAATTCATTCACAGGGTAGAAGATCCACAGGATAACAACTTGCAGCGGCTGTTGGACAGCCATATCCATCATGCGTCTTCTTTCCCAGTGGCTGCCCTAGAACCTGAATTTGTTCTTGCATGCGCCCATCATTTTGACAAAGAGTCAAGAGTCATAAAAAATGATGATGGTGAAGCCATAATTCATCTTGATGCGGATACAATCGAGAAGGTCTTCAAAATACCTCCTGCACCTGTTTACATGGAAATCACCAAAGAAAGTGCAGCAGAGTATTATGTGAAAAGAGAAAAAGATTGCAAGTGCCACATCAATAGGTGGATTCATGAGCCACGTCCTTCCTTCTCAAGATGGGCAAAGTTGTACCGTTGTGATTTCAAGTGGGAGATAGGAGACACCATCACTCTTCTCAGCAGAATGTTAGGCCTTGAGCACTCTAATGTCTTTGAGCCATGGATGTATCAATTCATCATGTTCATACGGCAGTCGCATCACATTTCATGGGGTGAAATCATCAGCGATGCTTTGTGCGAACAACTTGCAGCGGTTCCTACCACTATGACCTTCTTTATGAATTCTTATTTGGTATATTTAGCAGCATCACTTAGACACTTTCCAGGTCTTTCTACCAAGGGTGATCGCTCTCTCATACCAGTTTGGGAATATTATGACCAGCTGCCTTTGAAACCTAGCAGACTACATTTTAGAAGAGTCCAAGACGCATTCTTTGGATATTTTATGTGTCAGTTTGACATGGATCTCAGAAATAAGCGAGTATCAGATGAGGCATGGGTCAAGGTATCTGAGTATGGGTGCTTATTCCTGCAATTTCCCACCTTCACCTACATGAGGATTGGGTGCTATGATGGACAACCATACATGCTACCAAGATACCCGACCGATAGGATAATTCTTATGGAGTTGGGTAGACAAATTATGGCTGTTCATACTCTTCAGTCTGCTAGACACAAGGTTGGAATGGGGATCTCCAGCACAAATCCGTTGAAAATTGGTCGATACTCCCTTGTCACATCTGTGAAGGCTAAGGCCATGGAGGTTGAATTGCAGGAAATCAAGCTTAAGAGGTTCAAACCTAGAGCTGATTTTGATTATAGAGGTATGAAGGAAAAGATCAAAAAATCCTTTGTACATGTTCATCGCATTGAAGACATCTGGGCAGATCTCCGCACAGAAGCTGAAGTCCTGAAGATGGATTACTGCAGGCTCACTGTTGAGCAAATTGTTGACTTGAACTTGGCAGATATCCCACAAGGGATGATTGATGATGGGCATATACTTGATCCTGAATACACTTCACGGAGGGTTGAGGAA
The DNA here is from genome assembly GCF_030272615.1 of Cryptomeria japonica. Taxonomy (NCBI): domain Eukaryota; kingdom Viridiplantae; phylum Streptophyta; class Pinopsida; order Cupressales; family Cupressaceae; genus Cryptomeria; species Cryptomeria japonica. The sequence goes on along the minus strand of NC_081407.1, from coordinate 3,933,962 downwards.
GCTCCACTTCCTTTGATCCAATGGTCACATAAAGAGTGCGTCTCCATTCTTGACAGATTTCAGCCTATCTTGGCCAACACTAACGCATGGTTGAAAAGCAATGCTGTTAGACTTATCAAAATCCAGGTTGGTAAAGAAGATGATTCTACAGGGCCTCTTGGACGAAAGTCTGAGATTCAGATTGATAATAAGGAGGGTGCTTCATCTTCAAGCACAAGGATCAAGTTACGAGTTAGTCGTGCAGTAGTGCTTCCTCCTGAGGAGACAACTACTCGTGGGAAGGAGAAATCACGGTTCCATGTTCGGGTGATCGATCTGGATAATCCAGAAGAGGGGCAGCAATCTGATGATGCGCCTAAGTCTCCAGTTTCAGACACGCCTCATGAGGTCATTCCTCCAGTTTCTATTGAGACGCCTCTTTCTCCTCCTGATTTGCTCATTGATGAGTCTCCTCAGAACGCAGTTCCCATTTCAGCATACGGGCCTTCTCCTGAGCAACAACGAGAATGTGTGTTGGAAGTTCCTGAAGATAATCCCACTTGCATTCAGTTATCAGAAATTGATACTTCCACTTCTGGTTTTGAAGAATTCATGAGGCAATCTTCATGTCCGTTGGTAACTGAGCAAAACATAGTCGCTATTCAAACAGATATTCCTCCCAGGGTGACCACAGTGATTCAAACAGAAACTGCTTCTCCTTTGCCTACAGCTGTTATAGGAAGTGAGTTGATGACTTTGCCTCCATGGCTTAGTTCTTTCACCCCGAAAAGAAAGAAGCAAGAGATCTCACCTGATGCCTTCGACTACCAGCAACTCAAACAGTCCAGATCCAAAGTTGCTAAGAAGGCGAAGACTATTTCCAGGGTAACTGTTGATAGCAACAAGATGAAAGTAGCTGAAATTGTGGAACCTATTGCAGATAAACCACTTGATGAAATGTCAGCTGCTGATTATAAGGTTACAAGGGTAGAATTGGGCAAGCAAACACATGAAGTCATTAAACATGATGCTCAGTTTTCTGTTGCTTCACTAGTGCAAAGGTGTGACGATCTTCTTGCAAAGAAAGACAAGCTAGAAGAAGAAAACCGACAGCTCATGGCAACCATCAATAAAATCACAAAACCTGCTGCTGAAGGGAGTAACTCCATAGGTTCTTCCGGTTCCCAAGAATCGATTCGTGGAGTAGAAAGGGCTGCTCAAAAAGTACAAGCACTGGATTCCTGGATTGATCACCTTCATGATCAATGCGTGCAAGTGATAAAAGACATTTTTCAAATAATGTCTAAGCTGGAAACCATTGAGGAGAAATTGGATCAGACTTCTAACACTTTCAAAAAGAATCTGGAAAGTGTTGAGAAAAGTCTGGCAATCTGGCGTACCATGCCCCAACAACAGCTGAGTATTTTGCAGGAGCACACCATCATCTCTCCCAGGGTCATGTACTTGGAATTTGAGGAACTCATGGAAAACAAAACCCTTGTTCTTAAGTCCCTCATCGAAGAGATCAGTGATGCAAGGAGATTCCGGAATGAAGTTTATCAAGGTATTGTCTCACATTGTGAAAGGGCCTCTTGCAATATAGTAAGTCAGGATGGAGAGCTAATTCCAGAAGAAGAAGTTCTTGCGGACTTACAGATGAGGATTCATGGTGAATGGAGGAGTGAACAATTCTCGGCAGTTTCAATTCAAGCATTGATGAAACATCAAGCCTTTTTGCATGAAATCCAGTCCATCCTGGATAGAGACAATTCCGCGCTCCTCCGCTGTCACGACACTATTGTGAAGACTATGGTAGTTGCTAAGAACACTCATGAACCGAATCCCAAGGAACTACAAGCGAGCATCCGGAAATTTCAAGGATTCATGTCTTCACAAAAGGCAACCTAAGTGTTTTTCAACACTTAGTTGAATTTTCTCTCTTTCGTAATCTTTAGTTGTAATTTCGTTTTGACAAGTTACATGTAAAAGTAATTTTTGTAAAATACAAGTTACACATTACTTGTACTTTTGTAATTACATGTAAGGCAACTACAAGTTATGTCCGATTAGGACTGTAGTTGGAATAAGTCTTAGTTAGTTAGAGTAACTCTTAGTTAATTAATGAAGTCTCAGTTATTTATTGAAGGAGTCTTGGTGGTTAAGAGAATCTCTCAAGTTAGTTAGGATCCTCCCACCTTTTTCTCAAGGCTCCTCTTCTATAAATACTTGAGAGGTCCATTGTAAATATATCTTTTGGAAAGCAAGCAAAAACTTTGCCAAATTTACAGCAAGAAGTCTTTGAGCTTATGTATGTGGATTGAAAGTTTTTGAAGAAATAATAAAGAAGGACTACTCAAGTTTTGAGTCTTTGAGCTACATGTTTGAGTTTGAATCTTTTATTTCTTCTATGCCAAGTGTTTCTAAAGGAGCTTAGTCCAATCTGATTTGAAGTCTTTGAGCTGCAAGTAGAGAAGATTAATTAAAATAGGAAAAATCTCTAGAAGGAGCAGCAAGTCTTTGAGCTTGCGTCTATTCTTGAGGAAAATTACTGTTTGATAAGAAATAGCAGCAAGTCTTTGAGCTTGCATTAGTTCTTGTCTTTGTGTTAAAAGAATAGATTATTCCAGTCTTTGAGCTGTTATCTTTTATTCGTTGTAAAATTTAGTATAGCAAAGGGTAGATAGGACTTCCAATAGTCAAGTCTTTGAGCTTGATATTGCTGTCCCGTCCCGAAGGAAGTGACGGGAGTCTTTGAGCTTTCAGGAAACTTCACTTCCTTTCTCTCATTTTACTTGAAAGTGGTTACTGCTGTTATTCAATCGCTATCCTTTTCTGTGAAGAGAAAAAGGATATTGTCTTTCTTGAAAAAAGAAGAAAGATTGCTGTCCCATCCAATTTTATTTTCCAAAGTTGTAGTTAGATAGGGGGAGCCTTCCCTTAATTAGGAGAGTTTTTACTCGTGTGCTGTAGTTGAAACCACAATTTTGTATATTTCCCCAAGTGTACAAAATTTTCAACCAACAGGTATCTCTCATAAATCCTACATTTCTCTGATTAAATCCAAATATACGCTTTCCCCATCATCGCTTCCATCCATTCTAGGTCCCTATATCCCTCCATCCTATATGCGGGATCAACAAAGGCACACGTCTTCGAGTAACTTCCATCCATCTAAAAGACCTCCATATCATTCATATCTATCAACACATCTTCCTCCAAGCAATTTGGATGCCAAGCATAAAATTCATAAATCAAGTAATCCACATGTATTCAAGGATCAACATGTCCCATCTAATCAACATGTCAAAACAATTAAAAATATCATCCAAAAAGAAAAAGAAAAATACAAAATGCCACAAAGGCCCACAAAGAAAGAAGAAAAGTCAAAAGTTATATGGGTTCCTAAGGCACTTGTACAAGCAATGTGCTCTAAGGAACTACAAAATCATAAAAAATCAAAAACCATGTGGATCCCTAAGCGGCTGATTGAAGCACAACAGTCTAAAGAAAAATCAAAATTGGCATCCAAAATTGTTGTTCCTCCATCCAAACCTTCGGATTCTCTTCCTCCATCACCTCCTTCATCCATTTTGGGCTCTTATGCCCCAAAATCCATAACCTTTCCTCCATCCAAATCTCCAAATCTGAGATTCACTTCTCCTCCATATGTCCACCATCCTTCAAGGCGTGTGCCAATGTTGATCTTTCCAGCATTTCCATCTATCCATACACAATTCTTCCAACATCCATCCATTATCCAACACCTCTTTTTCACCCTTCCATCCCTCTTATCCAATCCTTTGCATAACTCCTTGCCTTAGTTTCATTTCATTATCCTACCAACATCTTTGAGCATACCTTCATAGACATGGTCTATTGCAACTCATATTCTAAGGGAACCATCCAAAGCAACGAGACGTTGGGGTCCTTCTTCCATCCCATATCATGCCTCCATTATCTTCCAAAAAAGAAAAAAAAAAAGATGAAAAAGAAAAATCAGGAAAAAAAAAAGTAAAGAGAAATAAATTCGTCCTTGTGTGAAAACCACTTCTTGTGGCGCCTTGGGAAAGTACCATGATGAAAACCTGGCAAACAGGCATCATGCGTAATCCATTATCCTTTTTCACTTTACACTGGGGGCAAGTTCCATCCATGTACATCTATCTATTATCCTTCTTCCTCCATTATCCTTCATCCTCCATTATCCCTCATTCGCTTTCATCTCTCATTCAAAAATCCTGGAGAATATATTGTTATTATGTTGTTTTTGCTCTAAGTTCATTGCATACATATTTAAATCATTTAGCTTAATATTGTTTAAATCTTGTTAGATTAATATTGCATCCATCTAGCATTCATCGTGATCATATAGATAAAATCCTTCGTCTTGATGTTGTCTAGTCACTGGTATTGCTAAATAATCTAAGAGCAATCTTATACTCGCATATTTTAAAAGGCAATGGGTCGATTTGTTATGGTTTATTATTCATTGATTATATCTGATTAACCATGCATGTAATGACTTGATTGAAGTGTTGTGTCTTGCAGATACAAGTTCTTATTCCACTTTTCACACACGCAAGTGATGCTATGAAAAAACTCTATGCTAATACCAATATAGCAACAATACTCTAATGCTTCATTTTTTGCTTGAAGAGAAGGGTTCTATTTATAGAAGAAATGGAGAAATGAAGGGTTAAGATTGAGCAATCTTAACAAGGGTTAGGATTAAAAGATATTCAATCCATGTGAGACTTTCAACCCAATCCCATGTTGACAAGTGTCACCATGAGGAGGCTTGAGAGGAGAGATAAGGAGCATTAAATGCTTGAGGGGAGATGATGGTTACCCTAGGGGGTTGGGTTAGGGTTAGGTTAATGGATATTCCTTTTATCCAAGGGATAAATGAATGTGCAAGGGTTAAATGATTACCTTAGTCAAAGAAATAAATGCTTTGAAGAGATCCATGAGTCAAAAGGATGGTTAAGTTAGAGGAAAGTCTCTAACCAAAGGTAAAAAGTGAGTTAACCACAAATGGTTATGTAAGAGCCTTTAATGGTTTGGAAGACTTTAGAGGTTAACCATTTGAAGACATAAAGCCTTTAATGGTTATTGAAGACTTTGGAGGTTTTTGAGAAGTGACTTCCTTTTATTTAGGAATGTGACAATGATTAGGCTATGATTAGGCTAATTAGGAGGAGTTAGAAGAATCTAGAAGGGATTTAGGCATGCAAGTGGATTTTGTAGGAGAATGCAAGTGGGAGGAATTTTGGGATTTTCAATTGAAATAAAATCATTTATTTCAATTAAATGGTGTAATTTGCATTTGGATATATATTTAAATAAATATTAATTTATTTAAATGTGAATGTGAATTTTGGATTTAAATAAATTTTAATTTATTTACATGAGAAAAAGGAAGATAAAGCATTAAATGCTTGAAGACTTTGAGGGAAACCATTAAAGGCTTAAGAAAACTCTAGAAGGAAGCCACTGAGTTTGAAGACTTTAAGGGAAACCATTAAAGGCTTGAGAAGACTCTAGAAGGAAGCCATTGAGTTTGAAGACTTTAAGGGAAGCCATTAAAGGTTTCAAGTGGGTGAAGATAAATAGGATTTTAAATAAATAATTTATTTATTTAAAACAGTTGTGCAACTTGCATTTGTAGGAAAATGCAAGTGGGTGGAGGATAAAGGTGATTTAAATAAATGTTAATTTGTTTAAATGTGAGAGATGGGATTTTGGGAGATTTAAATAAATATTAATTTATTTAAATGTGATTTAATTAAACAAATATGATTTATTTATTTAATTAATGGTCTGAATTTGGTTAAGTGAATTAAATCAAATAAATTGAATAATTTATTGAATTAATAGGAGAAGAGGGTTAAGATGAATTAATTAAATATTAATTTAATTAATTATTGTTTGGTGATTAAATAATCAAATAAATACTAAATATTCATTTAATTAAGTGGACAGATTTATATGTCTACAGAAAATATTGAGGGTTCCCATGGTTCTTAGAAATGACTAAACACTTGACCAAATAGTTATTGGAGCTTGAGAAGAAATATGAACTCCTTGAAATGCTTTATGTGGTTAAAATTTGCCTTAAAACATTGCTTTCCTTTAAATTATGTCTTCTATCGAATCTTGTGAAAACTAGAAACTTTTGGTAGTTGTTGGGGTTCTCAAAGCCTATTGTAATTTGTTCTTGATATTTGGTGAACCTCTAACTTGTCATAACTTAGTCAAATTTTCACTAATCACTGCCACATTTGAACCATAGATACCAATTTGGCTTATCTACTCAATGGAATCTCAACTTTGTCCAAAAACCCAAGGAATGAGCATGTCGATAATTTTAGTAGGTATCAGGACTTGTCGAGGGTTCTAGGATTCCCTAGAGCCACTTGTTCTAGTGACTAGTTCTCTCCCAAGGTCAAACCTCTGATCAACCTTAACTAGGCCAATTTGGCTTTAGATCTCACCCAATTTGAATAGTATGTAAAAATTTCCTCTTATAACAATTGAATAAAAATCATCAACATAAGAAAGACAAACTAGAATTGAAAACATTTTTTTTTTTTAGGGACACAAGATTGCTCATCAACCTAAATGCTCCTGTGTCAAACATGTTGGGTAAGTGAAATCTTCCATGAGTTTGTGACTCATGAACATTTTGGCAAGTTCAGAATTAGAGTCCATTACTCATCCAAATTTGTAGCATTCATCCAAGATGCTTCATTTGTAGCTTTATCCTTCCAACATACCAAGTACTCCATATATTTATTTCCTCTTGCTCTTTTTTCCATGTGGCAACTAAAAAATTTGTCAAATTCTTCAAATTTATTTTTAAGTAACTAGTGTATCCATTTTTGTGTATCCCCTTGTGTGCTTGTCTATCATTGATGATACTTGTATATATCAACAACATAACAATGAGAGTTATATATAACTCATTAATATATTATATGTAACTCATTAATATATTTAACAATGTGTTTTGTTGTATCACTCTTTAGCCCAAATCTACACTCTTTCAACTCATCAATAGCTCCCAGGCTAAACCCATGAACAATATAAAAAAAAGGAATTTTCCCAACATTCCTACTAATTGCATTATTGTAAGAAAACTTTGTCCGGGCCAATGTCAAGTCCCATTCATTTGGTTTATCACCTACCAAATATATCAATAAGTTTCCCAAACTCCTATTTACACTTTTGTTTTCCCACTAACCTAGGAATGATAGCTTGAGCTAAAATGTAACTGTGAACCTAGCTTCTTCCAATTGTATGCTAAAAATGGTCAACAAGCTTAGTGCCCTTATCCTAAACTATACGCTTAGGTAAACTAAGTAGCGTAACCACCTTTTTGAAAAAAAAAAAATTATGTGGGAAGCATCATTACTCTTTTGACAAATGAAGCATTTTTAGAATTGTCAACTACTACAAAAATAGAATTATTACTTCTTTGTATTTAAGGCAATCCACAAAGTCCACCTTGATGTGCTCTTGTGCCCTCTTTGGTATTGATAATGGTTGATACAACCCTGTATTCCATTTTCATCCTTTTGCATTTTGGCAAACTTTGCATCCTTGTAATACTCTTTTCACATATGCACTCATGCTAGCCAAAATTATCCTTCATTTAATAGTGCTATTGATTTATCCACTCCAAAATGTCCACATGAACCTTGATTATGGTTTTGTTTGATCAAATTTTCTCTCATTGATCCCCGTGGTATGAATTATCTCTTTTCTTTTAACAATAAAAATTCTCAAATAGAGTACTCCAATTATGGAGTCATATCTTTCTCTACTAGGTTCTTGAATGTTGCCCATGTTTCCTTAAAACCTACATCTTTTAGACATAAATCTCTTATGGCATCAAATCCAACAAAATTTACCTTCAACTCACTCAACAACAAACACCTTCTACTAAGTGCATGTGCTACACTATTTGATTGTCCATGTCTATGCTTTAGAACAAATGAATAACTCTACATAAATTCAACCCATTTCATATGTTTCTAACTCAACTTGCCTTGGATGTTAATGTACTACAGTGCATAACAATCTATGTATAATATAAACTTCTTCTAGTGTCTCCATTTCTTTAGTGCTTGCATTACTACATAAAAGCTCCTGACCATATGTTGGCTTTCTCTTAGCTTTGTTCAACTTCTCACCAAAGTAAGCAATAGGTATCCCTTCTTGACTAAGAATTACACCAATTATACATTGATGCAGGAGCATCCCAAGTGTAAAAGCAATCTTGCATCACCCAAAAATATTTTACATTTTCAATAAGGGTTATTTTCGATAGGGTTACCAATTTTGGTAGGGTTACTATTTTTAGTAAGCTTTCATTTGTTAATGCATGGACTTAAAAATTGACCCCAAGAAGCAAAATGGGAAAATATAATTAGTGGAGAAAGAATAATCTCAATATCATCTATAGTTTGGGAGATATTAATGTGTCAAGGTTAAAAGATCCTATAAAAAATATTCAACTTAAATTTTAGACCCTTAAATAATTGAATTCGACCCTGATGAAAGTCTAATCAATTGATGATTTGGGAAAGCATGGTGTATATCTCTTCGAGATCTTTAGTTTAAGAAAAACGGGGCTTGATCGGGTTCTTGGATCAAAAGATATGGTCTTTGAAAGTTGTTCTACTTTACAAGAAAAAATTAAATTCTCAAAAACATTCTAAAGAATGCCAAAACCCATTTTGGGCATATTATTAGCATATTCCAACATAGGAAAATGGGATACAAAAGTAGTCAGCCTCAAAAAGGGGGGAGTTACTCTTTCCAAAACATTCTAGGGTGGTTAAACTTCCCAATATAAAGAAGACAAACAAGGGTTACAAAGGACAGTTCCAATACTACAAATTGTGGCTCTAGCTTGCATATTATTGTAATAAGAAAGCCCATGTGGCTATAGTGTGTTGTTTTCTAAATGTTTTAATTTCATTTTATTGAGATAATAGAAAGAAATTATTTCCTTTCTTGCATTTTATGTTCATTTCTTTGTTGTTGTTTGTTTGGGTTTGTAAGGGAAGTACACTTCATCATACATTCACTTGTGTTACAATCAACTTGGAACACTTTATTAAAATTAGATAAACCAAATGTGGTTGTTTTGTCACTTTACTCTTCAATGGTTGGAAACTCATATGTGTTACATCTATCCACTTAAACTCCTTCCTACCACCCTTCATGGTCTCCATGATAGGTGGACATACCCCACTAAATATTCTTGTGTGTACAAACTAATGATCAACCATAGGAGCCAAGAATCACCTACAAGCAAAACACCTATCACACAAAAGAGATTAAGAAAAGATAATATGCTTTATAATAAGTAGATAATTATGTATTATGCACAAAGAATGATTGAAAATACAATATTAAAGGTACAATTACAATGAATGAATCCTTATAAAGGATGAATGAAACCCTTGGTGCAAAATCTAACGCTAAAATTAGGAGAACTAAAGCAATGCAAAATAGGAGCTAAATTAAGCTCAAATACATCTAGAACTAAAACTAAAAAGAAAAGTCTAGATAATAAAAAAAACATCTAAGTTTAGCTTAAGTGAAAAAAAATGAAAGAACCTAATTAATAAATAATTAGATAATTGTCCTAAAATTACTCTAACACCCCCCTTAAGGTTAACTTAGGGATTAGATAAAGAGATAATGATGAATTCAAAATGCATGCCATAAATGAGTCCTAGAAACTAGGCTTGATTAGCTACTCATGTACAAACCAAGGCAAATAAACGCAACTCACACTAATGAGGTCTCTCTAAATTAAGAAAATAGAAAATCCACATAAGAAAAAACCCCTCTCCAAAAGTGAGAGATGTAATGAAATGAAAAAGGTACTACATGTGACTAAGATGAAGGACTCCAAGTGATCCTCTAGTCATAACACCTTGATTCTTATTTCCAATTATCTGATTTTCTGAATGATTCAATCTTACATACCTGGGTTTATTTTGATTTCCAATTACATGTTGTTCTTCAGTTGTTGTTGAGTTTTCTAATGATGCCGACGTGACTGGTTCTTCACTTTGTACCGGTGCAATTTGTGTCGGTTCATTTATAATCATTTCAACTGCCGATTCTACAGATCTTGAATCTCCTCTAAAATGTTCATCTATCTTCACATTAGTACTCTCAATGATTTTCTGCAATCTTTTATTATAACATCTATATGCCTTGCTTCTAGTTGAATAACCAAGAAATATTCCTTCATCACTTCTAGGATCAAATTTGCCAATATATTCATCTCTTCTAATATAACATTTGCTTCCAAATATTCAGAAATATTTAAGAGTAGGAGTATGACCAAACCATAGTTCATAAGGGGTCTTACCGGTTTCACTTTTGATGTGAACTCTGTTGAAAGTATAAACTGTTGTATTCACTTCTTCTCTCCAGTAAACATGAGGTAGATTTGCTTCCATCATCATGGTTCTTGTTGAATCCAGAATAGTTATGTTCTTCCTTTCCACAACTCCATTCTGCTAAGGTGTTCGGGGTGTTGATAGTTGTCTTTTGATTCCATTCTCCTTAGAGAATGAATTGAATTCCCTAGATGTAAATTCTCCTCCTTGATCAAATATTAAACATTTGATTTTCTTGCCAGTTTCATTCTCTACCATTGCCTTGTATATCTTGAATCTTCCAAAAGCTTTTGATTTCTCCCTAAGAAAAGTAACCCAACACATTCTAGAATAATCATCAATTATTAGCATAAAGTATCTATCACCCTGAAGACTTCTTGTTCTTGCTGGACCACATAAATCAATATGAATTAAATCAAGAATATTATTGGATTTCTCATAAATGCTCTTAAGTGTTGTTCTAACTTGCTTTCCCATTTAACATTCCTTACATATCAGATTATGAGGTTTCACAATCTTAGATAAATCCCTTACTGCATTAGTTGAACTGATCTTTACAATGCAATCAAAATTCATATGATAGAGTCTTTTATTCCATAACCAACTTTCATCAATGTGTGCAATCAAACATGTCTTATCGCTGGTATTCAAGTGAAAGAACGTGTGAAATCAAACATGTCTTATCGTTGGTATTCAAGTGAAAGATATTACTTTTAGTCTGATTACCGGTTGCAATCTCCAATCCAGTTTTGTTCATGATTTTGCATTTCTCATTCTTGAATTGTAACCTAAATCCTTTTTCCACTAACTGACCAACACTCAAAAGATTATGCTTCAAACCTTCTATATAATAAATATTGTTAGTATTATGCTTAGCATCCAAAGATATAGTGTATCTTCATTTGATTAAACAAGCTTTGTCATCTCCAAATCTTACTAGACCTCCATGAATTTCCTATAAAGATAAGAATTTGCTTTTATCACCAGTCATATGATGCGAGAATCCACTATCTATAATCCATTCATCCTTTTCTTCATTTTTTGCTGCCAGTGCCTGCTCTACCAGTTTAACAATAGGTGCCAATTGATCTTCTTTTATTGCAACAAGTGCCCATCCACTATCTGTTGGATCTTCATCTGAGTCATCTATAACACCTTCCTCTTCATAGTAACATGACTTATCTCTGCTTTTCTTAAATTTGTATCTTTGATATTCAGGGTTAGGCTTATATGTTGTTTTTGCTTCCTCCCTTAGTCTTGCATGTCTATCTGGACACCTAGAAGCTATGTGACCAACTTTATTGCAATTAAAACATTTGAAAGATGCTTTACCTTCATACTTACTTCCTGTTGGACCTTTAGGCATCTTCCTTGCAAATAGTGCTTCAAGTTCTTCAAGTTCTTCATTTTCTCTTCGCATATCTTCAAGTTCTTTTGCATAAAGTGCTTTCCAATCAGTTTTGTCAGATGATGATGATGATGTTGATGATGATGCTGATGATGATGCTTTGAAAGTTATATCAGTTTTGATTGTAGCAACTGGACCAACCTCATCAAGCTCAAATGCTGAAAGTTTTCCAACCAAAGTATCTCTAGAAACTGATGTATTAGGCATTGTTCTCAACTCATTAATAGCAGTCACTTTCATTTTGTAAGCCGGTGGCAAAGCTCTTAACACTTTAGAAACAAATTCATCTTCACTTAAAGATCCTCCACAACATTGTATTCCTAAAACAATTTCATTAACTCTTTCCATAAATGCAAAAATTATTTCATCTTCTTCCATTTTAAAATTTTCATACCTGACCCAGTAACATTCCAATTTCGCAATCTTGACAATGGTAACTCCTTCATTCAATGTTTCCAGGTTATCCCGAATAGCTTTAGTAGTAGATTTGTCTGATAATCCCATGATTTGTTGATCTGATAATGTGCTCAGAAGTGCTTCTCTTGCTTTGCAATCATTCTCCAAGTCTTTAGCCAATGCCAATGGATGAGGGATATTCAGAGTAGGACCAACATAGTCACTCTTTGTAACATCTCGTATATCTCTTCCAAAGCAGTTCAGATTTGTTTCCATTCTGATCTTCCATATACCATAGTTAGTTCCATCAAGTTTCGGACTGTCCTTCCTGAAAATATTTGCTGCCATAGGATCTCCTCAAGCTGTTAGGCTTATGCAAAAAGAGGACTTATCTCTTATACCAATTGTTAGAAACCGGGAAGGACAATTGAGAGGGGGGGGGGGGGGGCGTGAATCAATTGTGAACCAGTTGTCAATAAATTATAACTCAAAACAAATTATTCCAACTTAAAACTTAGTGCTGGTAAAACAAACTTTAATGTCGGTAAAACAGATTAACAATTATAGCAATGTCGGTATAACTTAATGCATGGAACAGAAAGAGAAACAACACATGACACGAAGATTTTGACATGGAAACCCTGTAAGGGGAAAAACCACAGTGGGAAACCTTACCCATAATTAGATGATACTACTGCAGATAGTAAGTGTATACAAATGGGGTTTGCACATGCAGAAAGGCCAACTGCCTAGAGCTCACTGCTCAGTCACAAAATAGGAGTCACACTGACTACAATTGGATGGTTAACTCCAATAACAATGTACTGCTTTAATATAGCATCTGCAATGTTGGATTCAATACCGGTTTAAGCTCTGACCATGTGTGTCAAACACCTTCATAACCTTTCCTTCAACCTTCAGATAATGTCTATGTGATTCGCACAAGGATCTGCTTATTTTCGCTCTTCAATGATCTTCAATATTTGCACACACTCATAATATCTAATCTTCAATAAGATCTTACAATCATCTATACAAAACCTAAGACCAAATATTAAGGTCGGCTCACTAAAGATATTACAATTAAATCAATGACAAATAAGTCTTGATGCGATACAATATGTCGGCTCAATACATTTACACATTATCTAATCAATAAACCATTTCCAAAACGTGCCATGTTGATCTGGAATATTTTATCATGTACCGGTCCATAACCTAAACCTATCTGCTGGTAAAGGCAAATATGTGAACTCGATTAGACCAATAAGAAAAACACGAAATCCAAACATCCAATCCATGTCTTTGACATAACCAAATGATCTCCAGATGATAACAAGTCATCATCAACTTCCGGTGAACAATATATACTGTCGGTGAACATATACCGGTGACTGCGCATAAGCCAATATCCATGTCGGGACCACAATATGTCAGTTCAACAATAAACCAATATAACCAGAGTGTCAAATCAATAATGTAGACCTCCAGAAGGATAAGTCTTGACATCAATGAGAAAACCAATGCAACACATGACGAAGTCATTCATAATACCAACACATTAAAGAAAAAGGATTAAGGTGAAATTGTCATATGTTTATATTGTAACTATTATGGCAGATTTGTATGTATCTGGAGGTATAAAAAAGACATGCAAACTATTTAATGCCTCAAGGAGAAAATCATGTGTTATTTGCAGATTGAGTATAAAAGATTTTGTGGAAATATTGTGAGTAGCTCTGACAGGATGGAAGCTTCAAACAACATATAGACACTCATCAAAATTAATGAATGAAATATTTTATTAAATAAAATGTGTGTTATGTCGGCAAGCTAAAGTGAGTGTTGTAGTTAGTTACAAACATCATCAAAATAGGGCTAACTTGGTGATTATTCTCCGATCATAATGAAGTATAAGTTTCATAGCCCCGATTACACACCCATTCTCAAATGTACACTTCCAGACATTGGTGATACCAAATTGGGAAATGTAAATCTTCCGGATTTTCAGAAATCAATAGAAAAGAAAGACAAAACTTTGACAGCACAAAGGTTGCTAGATAGTGGATTGGCACATACGGCAGGGTGCCCCACATTAGTTCAATGCCCATAATTAGTTTTGAATGCATGAAAGCATTTATTCTGGAGACAAAGGAATTTAGGACAACAGAAGGTAATGTGGTGGCTAAACTTGATCCAGTCTCTATTGCCATAGTATTCAGATTGACTTTCAGAGACCAAATCACACAGGTGGAAATAGTATGCAGATAGTTATTTTATCAATAATGAAGCCCAGTGTTTGAATAATATAGCTAGAAAATGGTTGGCAAAACCAAGAAGAGGGAAAACACAACTTCCTAAGATAATACACAGGTCTCTGTTGATAGAGGATATAGCAAACTTGGCTATTTTCTTTAACCGAGTCACAGGAAATGAGGATTCAAATGACTTGAAGGGGTGGATGTTTTTGTTCATCAATATCATCTGTGAAGCCATACAATTCATTAATTGGGCTGAAATTATTAGTAAAATCTTTGTGATCAGCTACTCAAATTTATAAAGAATTATAATTTCTATATGACATCATATCTCTTTTATGCCATTGTCGGGATGAAGAAATGGCCAAGGTTGAATGTTGGAGGCATTTATGACAATGGAAATCAGAAATAATTATCATCCGCAACTCTAATTGGAGGAAATCAACCATCACTTTAGGCAGGTTAATGATGCCTTTACTATGTTGACAATAAGAGAACTAAACGGTAATATTGGACTCAGAATATCTCCAGAAGCAACAACATTGGTACAGAAGTATGGTAGTTACTTCATACAGTTTCTGAAGTTCACATACATCCGGATAAGAGATTATTATGGATGCCCTCTCATCTTGCCAAGGTTTGTTGAAGATAAGTTGATCCTCATTGAGGTGTGCAGGCAAATTGCACAAGTCAACAAAATTTGTCGGAATGAAAGAAAAAACATTATCTCTTTTCCCATTGGACTCGGTTATTACAACTATGAAAGAAACTCAGATGCTCAAAGTATTGAGAGGTCCATAGCAAAAATTCACTTGTTTCCTTATGATATGAGGTTTCCTTTTGATAGCAAAGGGTATGTTGCAAGTTAGTTGGAACTTGCTACCGGGTTTCAACATTTTCCTAATATAGAAGATTTCTGGCAAGACTGTGAAGATGATTTTGAGTTATGAAAAAAGGGATTGGATGAGGTTTTCTATCAAGCAGATAATTGATTACAGAATTGAAATAAATGTGAATGGCATTGAGGATGGTGAATCTGATTTGATTGCTTA
Source organism: Cryptomeria japonica (assembly GCF_030272615.1). NCBI lineage: Eukaryota > Viridiplantae > Streptophyta > Pinopsida > Cupressales > Cupressaceae > Cryptomeria > Cryptomeria japonica. Next base: position 3,918,442 of record NC_081407.1, on the reverse strand, counting down.
TTTTTATTTTGAGAGAATTCAAAACCTTCCTCTTCCACCCATTAATTGGTCACTTTCAGAGATAAGAAGCATCCAGGAAAGATCAGCCTATGTGGTTCGAAGGACACTTGAATGGGTTAAAGGTAAGAGGATTGAGGCTATAGCAACCAGACCTTCACATAAAGCTAATACTTCAAAAGATAGAAGTGGAGCACAAGGAAGTTCATCTATTCCAACTAATTCGCAAAGGGTGAACCCAGTGGTGATTATACACCAAAATATATCCAAGGGAGGTGATGATGGAGAATATCCAGAAAAAGGGAAGGATCTTGCAAAGGCATGTGAAGTTAGTTCTGTCATTAAGAAAAAGAGGTCAAAGATAAAAGAAAAGACAATGAATCTTTCCCAAGAGCTAGAAGCTGAGCTGGAAAGTATGTCGCCTCAACATCCTCCCAGTATTGATAATCAACAAATTCCCTATGTTTCACCTTCTATCATTATTTCATCACCACAACATGATGATTTTTCTATTCATGAAAAAGTTGAAATAAATGATGTCCACACTAAAGTTCAATCTCCACTCTTTCCAAACAATCCAACATATTTAATCTCGGCATTTGTGAATAATTAAGAATCATTGCCATCATCTTCATCATTTTGGTTACAACAGAGCTTGCAGAATAAGAAGAGAATTGTTCAGTTGATAGCTCCTAGTTTTGATATGGTTGCAAATGCACTGCACAGGATGACCACACCCAAGAAAACAAAAGTTGCATCTAGATTAGGAATTAGTCCTTCATCAGGAAATTTATGTGTTGAGGTAGCCCAGCCTAATGTTGAAAAAGATGTAAGTGAAGCTAATGAGGCAGATTTTAATAAGACATAGGTAGATTTAGGACCTACAACACATGAGGGAGTTGTTCATAATTTTCAAATTTCAGAAGCTATTCTTGTTGACAAAGCAAACAAAGATAAGGAAACAAAGGATCAACTAAAGCAACAGATACAAATTCTTTCATCCTATATCAAATCCATTGTGGATTCTTCAGATACATAGTTGGAGTTAGCATCAACTTCGGCATTTACACTTTGAGGGAATTATTGAAAACAAGGTGATGGAAGATATACATAAATGCAGGAAACATAGTAGAATGTTAGAGTGGATTAATCAAATGAAGTGAGAGACATTAGACTTCATTGAAAAAGCCAAGGATGTTCATACGAAACTTGATGTACAGGAACAAGAAATTGCTACAGAATTGAAGAACGTCAAAGAACAAGAAATGTCTTCGTAGGACACTTTGAAAAAAATTCAAAGAATAGCTAAAACAGATATGGATGTACTCATTGCTCAGAAAGTCTTCTCTCATAAAGAAGAAAATCAATCTCGTATATGGTGCAAGAGTATAAGTTGTAAATTGGAGAATATCAAGCAATGCTTGGGTGAGTATCAAAAACTCTTGGTAACTTGTGAACAAACAAAAATGAAGGTAATAGAGGACACAATGAATATTATTGGTGATATATCAGTAAATGAGCAATTTCAGCAAATGGACAGTGGACAGTAAAGTGCTCTTAAGCAAGTTTCATGATAGAATCAATACTAAATTAGCAGATGTGCAAGTTTCAGATGCAGATAGAATGAAGAGACTCAATGTTATTTCAGTTGCCTTAGATGCTTGTGACATACCTTCATATTATCAGGATTTGATTCATATTCGGGATAGCCAAGCTACTGCCAAATTAAAAATGAACAATGTGATCATTCCTAGGTACAAGTTCATGGTAGATTCTCTCAAAGCATACAGGTTGTTCAAGACTAAAACACCAGTTCAACACGATCAAGTAATCAACCAACACGCTTCTCCATGATATTGAGAATTAATATCATGCTTTTATCTTTGTATATTCTCTTTTGTTGTGTTTTGATTAGTTTGTCTCAAGATTTATTTTCAATCTTATTGTATAAATTGAGAGTTTCTATCTCATGGAGTCAAAGGTTACAGGTTGACTTTTTCTACTCATAAATGTTTTAGTTATAACTCATTGTAACTTACGCAAAAAAGAGTTAGTTACTAACTCAGGATTGAAGTTGCTTATGAAGTAGTTACTCATGAGAGGTTATAAATATTGGAAAGAGAGATTGTAAGACTTTTTGGACTTAGTGAGTTTTGGGACAGCTAAAATTTTGGATTGTATAACTCCATCTTTTGAATACAAAGCAAATTGGAAGTGTTTCCATGATTGTTAAGTATTCATTTGCTCAATGTTATGTAACTATCATATGATATTGAAATAAAAAGCTTGCAAATTATTTTCCCATTTTCATGAAGACAATGGTCATATGACATTATAGACTACTTTGGTATCTTTGGAGTATATAGGTGGCATGCAAACTTTAATGTTTCATTTCACTACCTTCTTATGCGTGGTCTAGAATCGATAGAGATAAGGTTAGAAATCATAGAAATCTGAATGACAATCGTATGTTTGTTGTGTAGATTTATGTAAAAAAAATTGATAGTTATTTTTCCCTTTTCCTTCTCAAGTTAATTATATTTAAAAATACAAATACCCCTATCATACGAGGGAGCTGCCCCTCTCAAACACAAAGAAAGATCATGTCCAAAGAATGATCTATCCAACTGTTGGGAACCTTTTGTCACTCCTCCATTGGGCACATAGTAGAACATTTCAAAGTGACGGATCTGTTTACCAACATATTTTTGGCAACTCTGTTGGGGATCGAAACAAGAAGACAAATGCCTTGATATTGTCTTTCCTTTGCTCCCCATGAAGATAGATGGTTCTTTCGCATGAAAATGTGCTTCCTGTTTTGCAACTAAATCTTGATTGGGTTCATGTTGAACAAGAAAATATAATTTCTCAGTTGGATACTTTCGCCTGGAGAAATAGAAGAAGTCAGACTGAATACAAAAGAGTGAGCTTAATTCTCGAAGAAGGACAAATACAAGCTAGAAATCCGGTGGTGATGTTTGAAAGAGCAATTGAAAATTTTTCTCTTGTATTCCTAGCAATAAAGCTAGTTGTTCAACCCAACCAGCATCAAATTCAAAGACAACTCAGAAGATAATATATTGTGTTTTGTGACCAGTTATGGTCCTGACTCGTCATAATCCACCTAAACTGCAGCCAAATCTTAACCAAGTTCAATCCAAACAAGAATACATGATATCACAGTTCAATAGGCTCGGTTGGAAAGGTCATAAAAGTGATCAAGAATATCAGCAAGTACATCAAGTGTTGGTTGAAGAAGCAGAGTTTGGTGAGCTTCTTAGAAGGGTACGTCATGGACAGGAGTTGATCATCATTGAAAGATTTTTTGTAATTCCAAGGCACAATAGGCAAAACATTCAACACGTGCAAGATCAACAGGAGCAAGATAATCAATAAGCACGCTGGCAAGGAAGAGATACACTAGAGGTGATAGAAGTAAGGGTATCATTGATCCCAATTTTTCTTAACTAGACAAGATCAACTTTTCCACACCTTTCACAACTCATAAAAAGAAAGTTAAGTCTACCAGTAGACCTTCTTAGCCAAAGAAAGCAAGTATATATTCCCCGTCTTTTCAAGATTTAACCTTACTTCCTCCTCTTATTATTAACTTTGTACAACCAATCATGCAACAAAATCGTCCACCAGTCCCATGGGGCGCAACCATAGGTCCTTTAGCTTTGGGAAATCAATTGCATGACTTGCCAACGGGTTCAAGGAAGCATCTTCCTAAGTTTTTGGGAGATGGAAATATTTCTGTAGATGATCATATTAGTGCTTTATTTACTGCATGTGTGGTCCTCAGGGTTCAGTACCAAGATGTTTAAAAGATAGCCAATGATTTTCTCCAATTGAAGAAACAGTTGCCAAAAAATCCACCCCCTTTATATTAAGATATTCCCAGAAGGAATTATATTCCTTACCAACAAAATCGACAACAGAAGCAACCTACTCCAACACCAAGGTTGGCTATTGAACATCCATACACAATTAATCACCTAACTACCACAATGTGTGATTTTCATCTCACAACAGACCATGATGGAGCTTCATGTCCCGAGATGACTAGGTTTATGCAGATGAATCAGACCAGTGAAAAGATTGAAGAATATATTGAAGATGAAACTAATCAGAAGTTTGGTCCATCTACCGTTAACTTTTTAGAATATGAGTCTGGTGAGGAAGATGAGAAAGACAGTGGCATAAATAATCATTCTTGTAATGTCTTCACAAAGAAATGGTGCCAGAAACTAGAGGAAAAAGCTAAACCAGCTACAAAAGATAAAGAAGCGGAAGATATTCCTAAGTGAATCCTATCAAGGAAGCAAAACAAAGAAGAACCAGGATCATCAAGCAACGTGAAAAATTTGTTGATCACGGGGAACCTTTTCTTGAAGATTCTTTTGATTTTATAGAACATTGTAAAAAGACCAAAGTGCAAATTTCTCAATTTGAGTATCTCAAGAAGAACCCACAACAGTCTCATTCAAATGTACTTCAATAATCGAGTGAGATCCTTGAAGGTAATGATCAAGAGGAGTTTATTTCAAAATGATCATCCCTTGTTGCCACATCCTTCTCTGATAAGCCAGATCCTTTCTATATATCTTTGTACATAACCAGTTGTAAGTTAAGTAATTGCATCATTGATTCCGGTGCATCCAACAATGTAATGCTTTCCAAAGTTGCTCATCCATTATGCTTGTCCTTGAACACACCAACTGGTAAAGTGTTTTCAATGGAGTCTAAACAAGTTCCCCTTGTTGGACAGATCAAAGATGCTCAAGTTGCTTTAGTTGCTCACCCTCACAAGAAGTTGAAACTTAATATTTTGGTTGTTGATATCCCAACAAGTTATTGTATGCTCTTAAGTCTTAGTTTTTGCAAAGACCTAGGTGGTGACATTCAGTTAGATTGGTCACATGCCTTGATACCTCTTGGTAACAAGAAAGTTAGATTAGAACCCGAGCCTAAGGAAAAGTATATAGTTCTCAAGTCTGATGATCCAAGGGCAGAGATATTGTATGTTGAAACCGGTCAGGGTACTTAAATATGTTATCATCAAAAGAAGAAAATGTTCCTGAAACCCTGATATATCTTCAGAACTTTAGAAAATGCAATTTGATGGAAGTTCTTCATCTTCCAGTCAGGCGCGGGAGTGGTGTTGATTTCCCCTCCAGATGAAAAGTTTCCTAAAGCTTACAAGCTCGCATTTGATACTACAAACAATACTACAGAGTATGAGGCTCTTCTCTTAGGGCTGGATTTTGCTAAGGAATCAAAAAGTTGCAAGTCATGGGAGACGCTAAATTGATTGTTGATCAAGTAAAGAATAGATACCAGAGCAAGAACAAGAGGCTAATATCGTATCAAAATAAAGTGTGGGATGAGATCGAAGGTTTTGATGCTTTTTCCATACAAGTCATTCCAAGAGAGAAGAATACAAAGGCAGATTCTCTTGTTGTCTCAGCTTCTTTATTACTTCCTCATCCTGAGTTTGATCAGGATGTTTATATAGTAGAGATGATCTATCGACCTAGTGTGCCAAATAATAATTAGAAATGGAAAGTCTTTGATGATGACAAACATATCATCTCATTCTTGGAAGGAAGTGAAACTTTTTCCAATTTGTCTTTTGATGAGAATCAACCTTCGACAAGTCAACAGATTACTAAAGAAGAGGAAAAAGAACCTGAAATTCTATAGCTTAAAGGTAATACCATTCCTAAAGGCTTGGTTTCTCTTGAAAGTCTATTTGAAAAGAAAGATCAATTTGTAAAGAAGAAAGATGAACAAAACCCCTCAGGATCTTCAGATGTTGAGAAGGTGGACATAGGCTTCGAAAATGATCCTAAAGTTGTTTTGATTGGAAAATGCCTTACCCACAAGGAGAGGAAGATATTCATTGATTTATTGACTAGATACATTGATGTCTTTTCCTTGTGCTATGATGATCTCAAAGAGTTTATGAATGGTGAATTCAAGCATCATATTTCTCTCAAACCTAATTCAACTCCATTCAGGAAAAAGCAAAGGCAATTCAATCCAAAGATAGCAGATGCAATTTTTGCAGAAGAGGATAAAATGCTGAAAGATAAAATAATTTATCAAATTCACCATTCTACGTGGGTTGCAAACATAGTTCCTATCAAAAAAAAGAATGGTGAGATCAGAATCTGTGTTGATTTTCACAACCTAAATCAAGCATCCCTCAAGGATAACTATCCTCTTCCAGTTATGGATCATCTTCTTCAAACTGTTTTTGGATCTGAAATGATATCCATGCTTGATGGTTTTTTTGGTTACAATCAGATCAGTGTGGATCAAGAGGATCAGCATAAGACCGCCTTTACCACTCCGTGGGGGATTTTTGCTTACAACTGAATGTCTTTCGGTTTGATAAATGTTGGTGCCACTTTTCAGCGTGCGATGGATCTCTCCTTTGGTGACTTAAGAAACAATATTATTGTTGTATACTTGGATGACTTGACTGTCTTTTCCAAGAAACGAGAGCAGCATGCTTATCATCTAGAGTGTGTTACAGCAATGTAGGCAACAAGGAATCTCCTTGAATCCGAAGAAATCAATTTTTGGAGTAACTGAAGGCAAGTTGTTGGGTTACATTGTTTGAAAGGAAGGTATCCACGTTGACCTTGAGCGATTCAAAGCTATTCGATAGTTGTCGTTACCTTCTAGCAAGCCTGGAGTTCGCTCGTTCTTTGGCCAAATCAATTTCATAAGTTCATCCCAGATTTTTCTGAGATCACAAAATCAATTGTCGATATGATGAAAGATGATGTGGTATTCAAATGGTCAGAAGAAGGAAAGAGAGAATTTAATTAAATCAAATCAGCTATAGCAGATGCGCCTACGTTGATGTATCCGAATTTCAACAAGGATTTTAATATTTATTGTTATGCTTCATATTCTGCATTGTCCGCAATCTTGACTCAACATCATAATGATAATGTTGAGGCACCGATTTCTTTCATGAGCATTCCTATGAAGAAGCACGAGCTGAAATATTCTTTGGTTGAAAAGAAAGCCTATGCAGTGATGAAGGCTCTAAAGCATATTCGTTTCTATGTTTTGAATTCTCACTCTAATGTATATGTTCTAGATACTGCAGTGAAGACAATCCTCACTCAACAAGAAATTGGAATGAGCAAGAGAGCTTCTTGGATTGCGAAGGTTCAGGAGTATGATATTGACATCAAACCCACTAAGCTTGTCCAAGGTCGAGGATTATGCAAGTTGTTGGCTGAAAATACTTCAGAAGGAGAGGTTATTCAAGAATCCGAATTGCCATTAGTTTTGTTCATCAACATCATAGATGATGGATTCTCTAACATAGCATACTTTCTCACTTATGGAGAGTGCCCAGCTCACCTCACCCCTAAGGAGAAAAGGACCATCAAGTTCAAGGCGGCCACATATATTATCTGGGGTGATGTCCTATACAAAAAGGGAATCGATGGTACTTTCATAAGGTTTGTGGATAAATAATAGAGAAAGAAGATTCTTCAGTTCTTCCATAATGAAGCATGTGGTGGACATTTCTTGTCTTCAGTGACAACGCTCAAGATACTGAGAAATTGCTACTATTGGCTTGGGATGTTCAAGGATGTCGATGAGTGGGTAAAGAAATGTGATACATGCTAGCAATTCAAAGGGAAATTACAGCTTGTTGCTCTAACATTAAAGTCGGTGATCATTGAAGAGCCATTCCAACAATGGGGTTTGGATTTCATTGGCCCTATTCATCCTCATTCCAGTGCAAATAACACTCACATCTTGGTAGCTACAGACTATTTAACTAACTCGGTTGAGGCTATTCCAGTGAAGCAAACAACATCAGAGGTAGTTTGTGATTTTATCAAGCAAAACATCTTGGTAAGATTTGGAGTCCCGCATAATCTTGTCACTGACAATGCTACCAATTTCTCTTCTCATGAAATATCAACTTTTGGTTATAAATATGCAATCATTCTTTCTCATGCATTTGACTATTACCGTCAGGGAAATGGTCAAGTTGAATCCAGCAATAAGAATATAATTACCATTCTCCGAAATTTAGTTGATGAAAATCAAATAACATGGCATAAACATTTGTATGAGGCACTTTGGGCTGATCGTACCAAAAAAAAAGAGGGCTATCGGGTTATATCCTTTTAAAATAGTTTTTGGTACAAAGGCAAGGTCGTCTATTGCTTTGGAGCTATCTTTTCTCAAATTACAGGAAGTTTTGGAGAATTATGAATTCAAAGATGCATTAGAAAAGCGAGTGTTGTACTTGACCAAGATAGAGCAGTAGAGGGAAGCAATAGTGGATAGAATCAGAGAACACCAAAAGTGAGTTAAAGAATTGTTTAACAAGAGAGAAAGAGAAAGATCATTTCATGTTGGCGATCTAGTTTTGTTATAGGATAAGCGGAGAGAGCCAAAAGGAATGCATGGTAAGTTTGACTCGCTTTGGAGAGGGCCTTTTCAGATCAAACAAGTTTGTGGTGAAAATTAATTCTACTTGGCCTATATGGATGGAACACACTTGCCTCTTCCTTATAGAGGGAAATATTTAAAACTTTATAATCAGTAGGGTGAATTGTGCCTCGTTGATAGGGAGGATCTCACAAAAGAGTTGTAATTTTAGTTTGTAAGTTAGAAAGAGGTGTCATAGTGGGCTACCATGCTTGCTTCAGCCCTACTCTTCTCTTGAGTCAACCCCAATAGCTAAACTCTTTTGGGAAGCTCTCTATCAACTTGTTTGCTCCCATTACTCAAGATCATGGCTAGGATTCACAAGGGTAAATCCAACCATCAAGTTGTCAAAATATTCAACATTCACTTGCAGAGAAATAAGAGGATGTTGAGATGGTGTATCAACTCCCATCATGTAGTTATGTGACTGGTTTCCCTCCATTTCTCCATCACTTTCACTAGTTCCTATTTTCTAGGCCTAGTAGCCCTAAGAGCCCCCTTTAGCCCTATCTTCATGGTTTTTTATCAATTGATCTTAAAAACTCCAAAAGATCTTTAATGATCTGAATACCCTTTGGAAAATCTTTGAGATTCAGGAGGTTAGGTTGTCTGATACGTCTGTACAAGTACAGACCCCAAAATG